>NW_024412468.1:1602117-1672249 GCF_014898765.1 Herpailurus yagouaroundi | reverse complement strand
ACACACACACACACACACACACACACACACACACACACACACACACACAGAGTCAGATTTTATAGTATCACAGTAAACGTGAACAGATCGACACATATTTGGCAGCTTGAAGACCAGGATTTTTACCCACTGCGTTCTGAGAGAGGAAACAGAGCAAGGAAAAAGTCCATAAACCTTCTCCATTGTTCAGTCTCACTGAGTAAAAGGACTCAAGGACTAGTCTTCTTATCCTGGACATCATTTGGTTCTGTCTGTCCAGTAGCTACCTTTTTATAAGAGACTGCCTCACATAGGGTTCTGGTGGGCTCTGAATCAAAATACCTTACCTATTCCTTGGGGAGGACATTTGACCCTGGGCTAGCCATTATGTTACCCCATCCCACTGCCCATGAATAATGAAGGAATGGACATGAAAAAAATGCCCCATTGCCCATGAATAATGAAGGAATGGACATGAAAAAAATGCCCGCTCTCCTATAATAGGAGTTAGGTTTTTGTCACCTAACAAATGAGAAGATTTGGGGAGATAGTAACAGCAAAAAGGAAAAATCAACAGTATTTATTGAGCACCCAACACAGAGGACAGCATCAGGCTGGCTCTCTGCATATATATTTTACTGAATACGCTCACATACAACTGACCCAATTAAGTTGCAGGTCAATGAGTTTAAGTAATTTACCCACAGCACCAAAGAGAACTAAATCAGTATAACGACCTTTATAGTTAGTGGCTTGCTACGAATGAAAGTGTATCATTACAGAGACAGACAAAGATAACTTTTTGTCAATTGGGAGGGATCCTAGTTTATTACACTAACAGAGACTCTATGACTTTGGAAAGGAAATGCTCTCAGACAACTTCCAAGGCTGGCATTTTAATGTCACATTTAAGTTGAAGCTCTGTAATTACAGAACGAAAACTGTTCATAATATACTAAGTGACAGAGATAAAAAGTATTATTTTAGGAGGTATAATTTTAATTTTAAAGGTTATTATAAAGCTTACTCTCCATGTTTTAAGACACATTGCTGAATTTCTAAAAATGCTTTCACATTAAAGAAATTTTTAAAGATCACCAGAAACTATCAAAAGCACATAAATGCCACCCAGTGAAGAAAAGGAATAATTACTGAATCAAAAAAATTACAAAACCCTTCATATACCTAGTGAAAACCACAGGTAGATGAGACTGTTTTAAGGCCTGTAATACCTGTAATATAGTGTGGTAGTTATTTATACTAAATATATGCCACAACCAAGGACTGTGATATAATCCTTATACCCTGTGTCTAGACGAAATGGTTGATTAAAATATTGTACCTGCAAATGACTTTGTCTTTTTAATAATTCCTTTTTCTTGCTGCTACTAATGGCAGAATACACACGTAAGAAGGTCATGTATCGGCTTGGTGTAGCACCATATGCTTTACAAGATTCATGGATTAATAAAAATGATTTTAGAAAATCGGGATCAACTGGAAAGAAAAAACAAACATGACTTAATATACATACGATCCATGACGAATTAGCGAGAACAACATGAACTGTACTTATCGCACACACATATCTCCACCCCCGCCACTGTAAGTGGCAGACATCGTCTGTCTTCAAGGTACACACACATTCCTACGTATCTATTCACTATTCAAGCTCCCACTCTCCTTACAGATTTGAATTACTTAGGATCGGTGGTCTCTGCCCTTCCACTGTTACATATTTCCTCTGAACACTTTTATTGCTGCAAGAAAGATAAATCTGCTGTCATAACATAAATTAGTTAGAACTACATGACATGTAATCCAGAAGAAAGCACAATAAAAGCTGCTTCAACGGAAAAGAAGGATCAAACCAAGTAACATGTATCCACTGTCAACTGACGCAGGGACCAGCAGGATTTCAGCAGCCAGAAAACGGAGAAGGCGGCCCCACTAGACGCAGCACGCCGTTCACTCAACACGCCATCTTCCTGTCACCGTCTCCATCCACTTCCTTCCGTGTTCCGTGCCTCAGTCCAGAAAGTCCACTTCGAAGCAACGTTGAAGCCAGAACCCCTGCCTGGCACGCCACAGCCATGGTGGAACCAACCCCCCACCCCCACCCCGCCCCAGGACATGGCCTGGCGCCCCGGGTCCACTCCTTCCTCTCAGGTGACCTCAGCGGTCCCTCCACAGGTCCTCCCCACACCGACGTATTTTCCAGTAACTGAAGAAAGGCATGGACCCAGAAACTTCTGTTTCCGAAACAAGACTCTGGTTACGTCTCCGCTAAAATCTCTCCATCACCCCGCATCACCCCCAAGTTGGAAGCAAAATTTCTCAGCCCCTCCTCCTCTTCCAGCTAATACCCACATGTCCATGCTCCAGCCAGTGGGCGGCGTGCAGATCCGGCCAAGTGCCTGTTCTATGCCTGCACGCAACTCACTCTTACCAGATCCCACCGCCCCAAGTGCCTGTGTGCCAGGGCCCGTCTGCTGTAACCTCTGGCAGTAAGAGGCCTCACCCTCAAGGGCACTTCCCATAAACTCCCACCATCATTTGTCTCGCTACGGCAGAGTTTATTTTTATAACAGAACATAATTCTTGCTACTTTTCACTCCACCATAAGCTCCTGAGTCATCTCTAGTATCCAGCCCAGTACCTAATGTGAACTGAGTTCAGTAACTATTTGGTGACTAGATGATTAGAGAAATAAATTAACAATGTGCTATGATATATATAAAAAAGACCACATTCAAAATTATTTTGGAACTGGAAAAAACAATGAGAGTACAATTAAGAAAACATTATGTCAGTGCCCAAAGACACCACAGAACTTTCTCATGTATGAGCTGAGGACAGGACATATCGAATGGAAAGTGAAAACTTGGCCCACCAGCCAAAGACCCTGTAACAGTGGAAGCAGAACATCCTACGGTTTCGGTCAAACATCTAACTGTTTCACTGCTTAGCTGCGAACAACAGATACTGTGCTAGGTCCTATATAAAACGACATAAACACGAATTCAAAAATATAGAAAGCTTCAAAGTACGGTTTTCCTTAAAAGAAACCTAACTTTGTTACCTTAACATTTTTCAAATTTATAATCATCGTGAATCGTTAAGGAAGTTGTAATATTAGAGACTGGCAATTATTTCACTAATAAAACCCAGAGTCGACTTCATCAAAAGAGTACCTGAGTGTTTTTTCTTTTCTTCTTTCCTTTTTTTGTCACTGTATTTTTCTTCACCATCTGTTTCACTGAATAACATTTCAGGTATCTAAAACAGGAAGAGCATTTCTTCAAACCTCAACTCAGTATGGAAAAGTTTACATAAATCCAATGTCAGAGGTTAAAAACAAACAAACAAAAACAACCCTTTTCTCCCAGGTTTCACACCACACTCAGCGAAATAAGATGGCCATGGTCAGAAGACATGGTTTCCTAGACATGTGACACATGTCAGCCATTGATTGCAAATTAATGGCAACACCTCACCTGAAAAATGAGGAGACTGTAAGAAATGAGGGAAATCACAATTCGGATTAAATTACAAAATAATCACAAATAGCAATTAAGATCATAAAGTAATAATAATGAAATGCTTTTTCGGGCATCAAGGCATAAAGGAATAGTAAGGATTCTGAGGTCTCTTGACTAACAACTAAAAGCAAATGAAAATCATTCGGGAATTAACAATGTCATGCTTGATAATCCTAAAAGCTACTGCTGTGTTACTGCACTATCACAAATAAGAAAATCACGTTTCATCAACAGATCATTATTAGAGAACATACGATAATCTAGTGAGAGTACTCATTTAAGATAACAACAACAACAACAAAAAAGCAAAGAAGTCTTCGTTTCCTGAGGAAAAAACTAAAGCAGAGCTCTGACATTTTTGCAACGGGAAAGCACGGGTGTGCAGGTCAAAACATCCTCTTGTGAATCTCCCAGACCGAACACATGTCACACAAAAGATCCCGCAACGGGTGAAGAGCCTGAAGGCAGCGGGGTGCCCGACCCGGAGCACGGCGCTTTCCTCAAACGTCTTCACCGCCTTCCGCCGAAACGTCGGAGCCTCCGTGAGAACACTTTAAGTATGTCCCTCTAAACCCACTCAAGTGTGTTTCTTCGGCAGCCCGCTTGCTTAAAAGCGGTCTGTCCCTTACGTCCGTTAGCCCGTCTGTCGTGAACGTCTCACGACGCGCACACGTATCAAAACGTGCCGTCGCGCACATTCAACAGGCACCACGCTCGTCAAACGCACCTCGGCAGAGCTGGCCGGAAGAGAGTCGTCCCCAGACCATACGCCGCCTGAGCCAAGTTCTCCTACCTGGACTGGCCCGCAGTTCCCCGTGCCTCCACTCCCTCCCCCCCCCCCCCACCCCCAGATAGAAACGGCACTCTCTAAAGGCACTGAAAGGGCGTGTAACTCTCAGGATTCCTGTTAACACGTCAGCCTCTCGGTTCCTCGAGCTCCTCTCCTGTTCCCTTTCCCACCTCCCCCCCCACCGCCCCCACCTCCAAGGGTCACATCCTGCGACCTCGTCGTGCACGGTGCCAGAAATCCCGTCTTCACATTCAAAACCTAAACGGGCATGGTTTCTACCCCCCTCCCCTCCGCTCCCGATCCGTCTCTCTCTCCCTCACGAGAGGTGACGGGACTCGCTCTCTCCAGCCCTCCCTCCTCCTCTTCTCTCTGGGACACATTCCAAGACGGCCTTTTCCACCGCCACCTGACGCTGTCTGACGGCGGTCACCGACCGCCCTGCCGCGGCCCTCCGCACCCCGGCACGGGCACCCGCTGCCAGACGCCGCACTGCTTCCCACTTCCCAGAGCGCCCCCTCCGCGGCCGCGGCGGCGCCCCCTCTGCAGGCCCACTTGGGAACGGCCCTGAGCCGCGTCGGGGCCCTGAACGTCTCCCCCGGGTGTCCGTCAACACCCGTCCCCCGGCGGCATCGTCCCCTCTCGCAGCTCCAGCCACCGCCTCTAGCGTGACAATCCCCAGGGTTGGATCCCCGACGTCCGGCCTCCCCCTCGTCTCCAGGCCCCTCCAGCCAAACGCCCGCTCCGCCCTGCCACGTGGACGTCCGGCGTCTCGTACGAGGCACGTCGGAGACCGGAAGCCTCACGTTCTCCTCCCGACGTGCTCTACTCAGTCTCTTCTCAGGTGACTGGTCCCTCCGGGGACGCGAGCCGACGTACCTGGAAGTATCCCGGAGTGCTCGCTTCCCTGCACACCTGTCAGCAAATCCTGCTGTTTCTACTGCAAAACAGTCCCGAATCCGACCACCGCTCCCCGACGTCCCCGAGGCACGTCGTCCTTTCCTCTCGCCTGCGCCTGCGGCAGCTTTGAAACCAGCCCGACCCTCGCCCTCTACAGTCCGTTCTCACCCCGGAGGCCAACGTAAGCGCGTTCACACATTATTAAAATGGTCCTGCTGAAAAGCCTCCAAAGGCTCCCTGGCTCGTTCCAGGGAAAGGAAAACCCCAGGCAGAGCTTCCAAAGCCCCATCCTAACCGCGGTCCTCTTACCCCCACCCCCTCTCCAACCGCGCTCCCTCTGAATCACTCGTGACGTCTCACTCGGCTGCCGGCTGACCCTCACAATCACCAGGCACGCTCTCCTCTCGGGGTCTTCACAAAGCAAGCGGCCCCCGAGGACCCCCCCCCCCCCGCGATACTGTGACTCCCACCAGGGCGGGGGCCGGTGTCTGCTTTTTCTCTGCTGTGACCCAACGTGCAGAACGGTGGCACCTGTAACAGACCCAGTAATCACTACTTCTTGAAGCCCCTCGTTCGCGGGACCTCCTCAGACTAGAATGACTTTCCTGTCCCTTACTTGCTGAAATCTAACTAAAATGTTCTCTTCCGGAAAACCCCATCCATTGTCCCAAACCACATTCCTCCCTCTGACTCATGGTCTGACTCAACAGTCTGTACCTCGATCACCCAAAAATGAAGACGTGAATGGTCAAGAATATACGTACTATTCAGAGCCATTAAAACTATTATGGATCAAGCAACGTAAGGTTTCCAGGCAAAGATGGTGGTTCGCATTCACACTTTAAACACACTCCCCTCCAGACACTGAGCGCGGCAACGGGAGATATTAAGAGATTTAAAATTCGTATTTAAAAAACTGCTAAAATTATTGCTGCAATGTTCTATTATAAGCTGGCTTATGATAGGCTAGTTAATGAAAGGAATACAATTATTAAGGTACAGTAGCTTTCTACGCAGTCCTCAACTGAGAACATAATCTTCAACGTGAACTTCTGTACTCAACTAAAGTTGAGTACAGGACATAAAGAGAAGGGAGAGGCTTTCAAACGTGTTATGGTCAGTGGCACAATTAAGACAATATTATAACAAACACCAGAGGGAGTTGTGAAAATCAGTAACTTCAGAAAGAATATGCTTATTTTTCATTTCCATACTTCAGGATTGAACTTACTTTCCTCATACTGCTGTCTGACCAGCCCTCCATCCACAACACCTGGCATTTTTTATGCAAGGCTGGGTTACTCTCACAGTTTATTATGAAGTTTAAATTCGTACAATCCATTATCAAGACAATATGCAAGTTTTGCTGAATTCCTTAAAAAAAAAATAAGAAAATCATTATCATGCATATTATGACAATAGTAATTGGAGAAATCCTTATGTGGTCTACTTTTATGAGTTTAACAATTTCTGAAATGACATGGTAGCTGTTACAAAAAACAAGCTATATAAAACAGTATTCTACTTATGATCTTTTCTTTTGTTAAAAAATACTTGTGTGTGTGTGCATGCGCATGCACACACCCATGTGAAGAGAAGAGATCCAGAAGGAATTCAGGAAGAAGTGTATACGTGTGTGTGTGTGTGTGTGCGCGCACGTGTATGTGTGTGTGCGCACGCATGCATGTTCACGTTAAGAGAAAGATCCAGAAGGAATTCAGGAAGAAGTGTATATACCATGTTGCTGTTTTGTATGTTACTTTTCAACTATGATACTGGATTCTACTTTACAATTTTTCTTTCAAGGATTTTAGTTTCAATATTCACAAGCAAATTGATCTCTGATTGTCTTTTAGGAGACATATTTTCCCTGTTTCAATATAAATAAGTCATAAAAAGGAATTTGGAAACTTCTCCTTCATTTTCTATGTTCTGAAATTGTTTCAAATAGCACTGGGATGATCTGTTTCTTAGCGATGTGGTAGAATTACCTTGTAAACTTGACAGGGAAGGGAGGGTAGCTCTCTAACAACTCCTCTATGTCAATAATAAATGGTCTTTTAGGGAAAAAAAGGAAATAAATGTAGTAGTGATGTCTGGGTGATGATATCATTGCCTATACTTACTTATTCAATTTTAGATATCTACAGTGCACATAAAACTGCTTCTGTGATAATAAAAAGTTGTTTCATTAAAAAAAAAAAAAAGCATAGAGTCTGGTAAAATCTAAACAGTTTCAGAATTTTCTAAGATAGGAGGTCCTAAGCACCACTTTTACCATACAGAAAGAAAAGCAGCAAAGTAAATATTCCAAAGAACATTAGAACACTTTCTGCCTTCTCTTCTGCTAAAATTGTGCTAACATGCTTTTACTATAGGTAAGCCTTCAGGCAACTTACGTGTTTTCTAAAAGCACCATGAAAAAGAAAAAAGTACCAAAATACCAAACAGACCCAAGATTTAAGATACCTTTGCAACCTAATTAGCAAATACAGCAAATTAAATGGTATTTATTTCACATGAACCAGAGTTTGAATTGATTAACTGAATATAGTCACTTACTGTATGTGAAGTAACTGAAGACTGGTCCAAAAAAACCATCCTGTGAAGCCTGATCTTTAAGAGGCAACAGCAAAGGCTCTAATTCTTCAAGGGTATAAAGTCCAGGAACTTCACCTATGGAATATTGCATTTCTTTTGAATTTTAGCTGCATACCCTAATCCAAACACGTTTTACATCTACAATACCTCCTCTGTGTTTGTACTAGTCTGCTCTTATTCAAGCTGTTTACAAAAGTAAATGATCCTATCGCCTCTATACTCACAAACCTACCTGTCGCCTTCATTTGATAAAACTCAGATTCCTAAGCAAGCTATTCAAGACAGTGGATAATCTAGCCATGTAGCCATCATTCCAGGTTCTCCTGCTGCTTCTCTGCCCCTCGCATTCAAGACCTTGTATTCCAGCATCTAAACTTCTGTGTGTTCCATAAATATAGTGAATCTATACCCACAATCTTCCTTCCTCTGCCCATTCCCCCCCCCATATTTCCTGTTGCCCTATGAGACACTCCTGTACCGACCCCCATGCCCATGAGCCTTCCCTGACTCCCGTGCACTGGGGAAGGATCTTTTTTTTCCACGTATCTAAACATATCACAGTTCAGCATTTATCACATCATGTAATCATGAAGTATTTCAATCAGCTTCTGAATTCCCAGAGGACAAATATTTGATCATGTTCAACATTTATCTTAGAACATACTTAGCAAAGTACCTGGAACATGAATGTTTATTAGATGAATGAATGAATGGATGGATGGATGAATAGATGGATGGATGGGTGAACTTGCATTATGCATCAGGAGAACTAACCCTTAGCCCTGCTATAAGGCAAATCAAACTGGATTAAGACTACGAGTATTTAATAGAGGGCTGAATTATATCTTATTCACCTCTATAAACCCAGTATTTAGAACCAGATCTGGCACATAACAGGTGTCTAATAAATCTCTGTTAAGCCAGTATATTTAAAGTTTGCAAGAAACTCTAAGATGACCCTTGGGCCACATGTCCAAAGCAGGGCATTCATGCAGGTCCCACCACAGGCAGACCCTACTTTTCTTCAGGGTCAACTCAGAGGTGTGGGAATGCTGCCCATCCCCCAAGCTGGTACGTATCCAAACACACGCACACACAAATCTACTCTACGTCTTGCCATAAATTTCAGCCATGCCTAGACACTTTTGACTCCTTCAAATTAACAAGAAAAGTTAGCTCTACTTACATGCGTAAACCCCCTCTATAGAAAATAAGAGTTTAAAACACAAAAAAAGAGACAAAGGTCTATTTTCTCTGAAAATATTTTTCAAATACTTTTTTGCTAAAAATGTCGATAAAATTTAGCTTATGATTTTTGCAGTTATAACTTGATGACAACGCCCAACTTATCTTAAGATAAAAACAATAATTCCCACATCAGCGCTCATCTGCATGTTTGCTTTCACAAACAAAACAAAATGAAAAACCCCAAACAAAAAGCTGTGTATTGGTAGACCAGTCTATCTCATCCCTAATGAAAGGCCTCCATCTAGTGACAAGGGAAGTGGTGTGCAGGAAACACAGCAGCAAGATCTCAGGAGGTTATGCCGTGAGAAGGTCCTGACACCCAAGCACGCCCAGGACCTCTCGCTCCTACCACAGCAGCCGCGGAACTTGTGCCAGAGACTGGCCGGCCACCTGTCCTCTAGAGTCCCGGTCTGCTCTCAGTGGAACACCCAAGTGTAGAGACACTTTGGCCTAGAAATTAAATGTTTTCATCAACCAAAGCTGCTAAGTTCTGGAAAAAAAAAGACCACTCATCTCAGAGCTTACCAGGGCCAACGCATCACGTAGGTCTGTCTGCAAGTCTCCACAATGGATTAACTCATGCAGCTGAAACTCGCTTTTAACAAGGTTTATCTTGTACTTAAATAACAAAACAATCTCGGTCCAAGTCTAAAACTAAGCCACCTCATACCAACTCTAACCATGATTACTCATGAAGAGATTCTAATAAATTTCATAAATTCTTCGGAAAAGGGAGACACGTGGGAAACTGCAAGTGTCTTCTCCAGGAAGCCACAGAAAAGGCCAGGTGGCTCAACAGACAACAGAAGCGGACCACAATTTGGGAAACAGGAGGCCTCAGAGGCGGAAAATGTACCCGCATTCACACACCCGTACGAAGGCCATTATTCAGCAACTGCACTAATGCTGGACAGTGAGGGCCCATCAGATTGTTTTCTTATAAGTTGGACCATGTGTTTCCCTGCACACTAACTCGATTATTTCCACAGATAATAAAAGTGCTGTATTCAAGGGCACGTTTTTTTAAACAAGCACTGGCTGGGAGCTTTCCCAAAAGGTAACAGCCAGCAGTCCCACCAGAAGCAGGTGAGATGGCAGCTCTTCGGAACATTCACCGACATTAATAATCCTGTTTATGTAATCCTTCCGTCTCTTGGTTTTATAAAAATGAGGCTTCACAACTCTCCAGCTGTGGGAGCGTTTCACCCCACGTCAACTTAGTAAAACCCAAGCCAAATGTTCTCTGAGACATACTTTTACACAAGGTAATTTATTTGAATAATTTTTACATCACTATTTTTACTTTTCGGAATAGAAATCATGCACTTGCCTGAAGACAAGAGGCTGTTGATCATCTCCAGAAAGGTGGGATGGACTAACTGGTAGTCCTCAAGAAGTAAAACCACCTGCTGAGCTTCCACACCGGCAAGATACAGCACCTGCACCATCACAAAATCTCATTTCGCACCAATCACACGGCAGCACGGGCAGACTTCTGTCCTTTATGTAAGGAAACTCCTCCCCTTCCTTCTTCCCCTCCTTCCTCCTTTCCTCCTCCCTCCATCCTTCCTTCCTTCTTCCCTCCCTCTTTCCTCCTCCCTTCCCTCCCTCTCCCTCTCTGTTCCCAAAACGAAAAATTAAACTCTAGCCATAGAGTTTGGAAAATAAATCCAGTCCACGAACAAATAGTTGAGGGAAATCTTAATTATTTTACAACTAAGACAGATGATCATTTTTAAACATATCCTCATATGTCCTACAGAAATTCTATCCTTTGATCTTCCATGCCCACCTAATGTCTCATAATCTGGGGTACCTGAAAGCTAGAAATCGTATGAAGAATCTTTTTTCTATGTGTACATAAAAATAGAATTTTCTAATAGCCACGGGGAAAATAGTCATCAAAATTAAAGATTATGTTGCATCTCAGAGACGTGACGTTCTCTCTGAAGGCTTCTAGGATAACTAATTGTGATGTAAAACCAAATAAAGCAAAAGACTTTGAGTAACTCACATGTTTGATATCATTTTTGAACTGCTTCAGTTCATACCCTCTGGAGATCTTCGGAGAAAACAGCATGGCCCCGTGCATGTGGCTCACTAAGGACGTGACGGTGCGGCGGCCTACCCCGCTGCGTCCCGCCAGCAGCAGGGAGCCCCCGGGGCAGCTCAGCACTCTGTCTGTCCTGGACACATACTCCAGGACTTCTTGGAAAAGTAAAATATCTAACATCTGGTTATCTCGTCCATAATGAATAAGGCCCTTTTAAAAAAAATCACAAAGAATATTTTGTAATTAATATATACGCAATTATAGAATAAAAATGTTAATTATCTAGAGTAAGATGTGTAGTTTTGATACACTCTGGGAAAGGCTTCAGTGTGACTGTATGTCATCTCACACCCCACAGCCTAACCAGGATTCCAGGTCTATGGCACTTCCTCCAGAAAGACTTCTATGAGGCCAAGCAAGTTCAAGGCCTCACAATAGTCACATACTTGTGAACGTCATCAATATAACTAGTAAGACATAGTGAGAAGTATCAGTTTAATTACAAAAATGTCAATTTATAATCTTTGCAAGTCTCAAAAAGCTTACAAGATGCTTTTTAAATTTTTTTTTTCAACGTTTTTTATTTATTTTTGGGACAGAGAGAGACAGAGCATGAACGGGGGAGGGGCAGAGGGAGAGGGAGACACAGAATCGGAAACAGGCTCCAGGCTCCGAGCCATCAGCCCAGAGCCTGACGCCGGGCTCGAACTCACGGACCGCGAGATCGTGACCTGGCTGAAGTCGGACGCTTAACTGACTGCGCCACCCAGGCGCCCCACAAGATGCTTTTTAAATGCCTGCAATCATAACAAAACCCCAACTCAAATTCCTGATTGATATTATACCTTCTTAATAACATCCTTGAGATCTGCAGAGCTCAGTTTCCCAAGCGGTTTTCCGTGTGGAGGCAGGGGCTGCCCAGGGGCTGGCCTTGCTCCTGAACTGTGTCGGGCTCCCCACGTAACATAGAAACTGTCTGTAGAAATAAAAGGTATTCTTCTGTTTTCTGTGTGTTATTTGTAATGGCAGCATCAGGAACTGCATTGCTCCTTTTTAACTTTTATTTTTTATTTTGAGAGAGAGAAAGATGGCGTAAGAGTGTGGGACAGGGGCAGAGGGAGAGAGAATCTCATGCGGGCTCCACACCCAGCATGGAACCAACGCAGGGCTCAATTCCATGCCCTGGGATCAAGACCTGGGCGGAAACCAAGAGGTGGATGCTCAACTGCCTGCACCACCCGTGCACCCCGCTCACTAAACTTGAAAAGTTCATCAGCCCAAGTAAGACGATCCCCAGAAACACAAAGGTAAATTCCTATACAGCGTAGTTCATAAGATCAATCGACTCAGTTACAGCACCCACAGCTCACTGCACTATCAAACTACTACTGAAAAGGAACTGATGGTGTCCCTGTTCTATCTCCGACCCCACTTCTTCCCCAAATGAAACATCTTCCTCCTAATGCTCCCCTAGGGTTCTCACTTCCACCATTTCTCCCTTTTTCCTTCTCCTTCTCCAGAATGTCCATATAAATTGTAGATTAAAACATATAAAATTGGCATATAAAACAAACTCAAAACTCTCCATGTGCAAGAACACAAATTTATTACTACCATCAACAGCCCTAATTCTCAAAGAAAAATTCGCTGAATTTTAAGTAGCAAACAAACCCCCCAGAAGCTCCCCCTGAAAGCCCTCACAGGGGCGCCCCCATGAGCACACACGAAAGTCTGCACACCTCTCCCCTCCCGACGCGTGTGGGCACAGACCCTCGCCGGCGCAGGCTGGGCCCCGAGGCCGTAAGATCCGGGACCCCAGCTTCTTTGAGCTTCTCTCCTTTCTCTTGCCTCATCTGTCAGCTGTGGACGCACCGCACGACAGCCCCGCCTTGGGAAACCCCGCCGGGACCGCCAGACCACACCTCCATCGTGGTCAAGGCGCCCTCATCACCCGCTGGGCTCCCGGAGCGTGTCCCTTGCCCCTGGACACCCGCGCTCATCAGGCCCCGGCCACGTGTCATCAGTCTCCTGCCTATCCCTTTTACTTTCACCTCCCCTGGGATCCAAACTCAGCCTGCTCTTCTTTAATCCTAACCACCCCCCTTGAATTACTCCATGTTGCTCTGTGCCTTGAACCAGCGACGGCCTCTAGGCCCAAACCTACTCACCACCTCTCTCCGGGCAAGTGTCCCAAGCTCTCGTGTGCTCCCAAACTTCCAGGTGTTCCAGACATGCCTGACAGGCTTGCCTACGGCACACCTGAGTTTCAACCCTGCACTTCTCTGCAGGGAGAACCCTGCTGGAGAGAAGGAGACAGAAAGACACGGCCGCTACCCTACCCTCCCAGACCTGACAAACCTTACAAGGATGCCCCCAAAGACACTCAAGACACCTGCAAACCTGAAACACAGAAAACTGAACTCATCGTCTCCATGTGTCATCGTGCCTCACCCGGCTCAGATCCCTGCCTCGAGCCTCTGTCCCTCTGGCTACACCCTCGCCACTCCCAGAGAAGCACACGACAGGCGGCAGGCGGGCTGTGCCCCAGCACTCCACCGGCACAGAGCTCCCCACCGCCTGAGGACAAACAGCCCAACTCCTCATCTGCATCTAATCTGCCTCCACTGGCCACCTGCACCTCCAGTCTGCATCCGCATCCCACTGCACACTCCAGTTCCCTTAGCCGGTGATTCTACACATATGCTTGTCCCGTGTCTGGAATGCCCTTCCCTCCACTTCACTCTGTAGAATCATCCTCACACACTGTCACCGTCTGCAGTGCTCAAAAACTGTACAACCGTAGGTGTTAATCTAACAAGGTACGTACGACACTTACATGGTGAAAACTAGACGACACTGAGGAAAGAAAACACAGAACATCCAAATAAACAGACAGATAAATCATGTTCACGGAAAGGAAGACTCAACATAATGAAGGTGTCAATCCTCCCCAAACCAATACACAGAGTTAATGCAATTCCTATCAAAAGCTTAGCAACCATATTTGTAGGTAAGGTTACCGTAAAATAGATCTAGAAAGTCAAAGGAACTTAAATAGCTACAACAACTCCAAAAAAGAACAAGAAAGTAGAAGTGAGTCATCCCAATTTCAAGACTTATTATTTGACAGGAATCAAGACAGCGGGGTCCTGGTGGAAGGACAGACATAAAATCGATGGAAAAAAACAGAGAACCTAGAAATATAGTCACACAAACCCATTTTGGACAAAGGGGCAAAACCAAGTCAAGGGAGCAAAGTTCCCTTTTCAAACAATGGCCCTGGAGCAGGTGGGCATCCATCAGCAAGTAAAGTGACCCCGTCTCACTCTTTATACAGAAATTAACTCAGAGCGGACCACTGACTTAAAACAAAACCGTAAAACTTTTAGGAAAAAAATGCAGGAGAAAGTCTTCAGGATATAGGACCAGTTGGAATTCTTAAACTTGACACCAAAAGATCCTTAAAAAAAATTAACAAGACAGGGTGCCTGGGTGACTCAGTCGGTTAAGTGTCCGACTCTTGGTTTTGGCTCAGATTACAATCTTACAGTTCCCTGAGTTCGAGCCCCTCATTGGGCTCTGTGCTGACAGCTCGGAGCCTGCTTGGGATTCTCTGTCTCCATCTCTCTCTCTGCTCCTCCCTTGCTCACACCGTCTCTCTCTCAAAATAAATAACCATTAAAAAAATAGTAAGTTGTGCTTCGTAAAATTAAAATACTTAGCTGTGGGAGACCCTGTTAAAAGGATGAAAAGACAAGTGACAGTGGGGGAGAGTGTGTTTGCAAACCATGTATTTAACGAAAAGCTAGTGTCTGTAATATACAAAGAACGCTCAAAACTCAACAATAAAGATAAACCATCCCAAGAGAAAGTGAATAAGACGCACACAGAAATATGTCACTTGAAAGGATACAGAGGTGGCGAAGGAGCCCGAGAAGACGTCCAGCTGCAGTGGCGGCTGGCGGAGCACAGACTGCGATGACACACCCAGACACGCTACCGGACGGCTGACTGGAGGACAGTGGAGACAACCCCAAACACTGGTGAGGATGTGCAGCACCTGGCTTACGTCATACTGCTGATGGGGATGGGAAGTGGCACAGCCACTGTAGGAAAGAGTAGGCGGTGGTTTTCAAACACCGAGCACAGAAGCACCGGACGCTCCCACAAGTGCACGGATGACCATTTATCCCGGACAAACAATGTATTTTCACGTAAAAACCCCTACATGGGCTGTTCTAGCACCTTCCTCCTAACGGTCTAACACACACCGAACATAACCCAGATGGCCTTCGACAAGTAAAGCGTTTGGGAAACGGAAGTGTACCCGAACACCTACTCAGCACTAAGAAGGAACAAACCACTGAAACCCCAAGCCACCCACACGGGTCTGCGGAGAATTATTCTGATCGCAAGCGAGAAACGGCAAAATTAAACACAGAACAGAAGGGTGGTTTGCGGAGCAGCAGATGTGGCCACAAAAGGGCGACACGACAGAGCTGTGTGGTGACATTCTGTATGAAACGGGAGCGATGCCAACACCCTGTCCGAGACGTTGTACTGTAATTCTGCCAGCTGCTACCACGGACAGACCACGTAGAGGGCACGTGTGCTCGGTCTGTGTAAATTCTTACAACTGTAGGTTAATCTACGATGATCACAAGATAAAAAATTCTTTTCTTTTTAAGTTTGTTTTGTTTGACAGAGACAGGGATAAAGAGAGCACACCGGCGGGGCAGGAGCAGAGAGAGGCAGAGAGAGACGTAGAGAGAATCCCAAGCAGGCTCCGCACTGTCGGTGCAGAGCCCAACTCCAGGCTCGAGCCCATGAATCCTGAGATTGTGACCTGAGCCAAGATCAAGAGTCAGACACCCAACAGGCTGAGCCTCCCAGACGTCCCAAAAAAATTCATTTTAAAAAGCTTGAAAGTAGCTCCCTCAAAAAAGAATTAGTCTCTACCTCTTCTACATATCTACCATCTAGCATTTATCCCAAATATATTCAGAAAAGTTAGATTAATCGTACAACACTTCATTCTCTATTATAATTAACAGTTTAACTACTTGCACAAATTTTCATGGCGTCTAAACACACTATCAATAGCTACCATTGCAAACAAAGACTTTCACATCTGCATCTACCACTAGATTACACGTTTCTTGAGCACAGGGATGTACCTCATTTATTTTTAACTCTCCGAGATTAAATTTTTCTTAATACTCCACTATGTGAAAATCTCATTTGCCTACACAGAACATATATCAAGGCTATACTTTTTTAAAAATGCAATCTTTCCTTGGAAAGTAAAATGGTAAGGGAAAAAAAGCATATATTATTTACTGAGTCCTACAAAGGAGGCTCTGAAAGATAACAAACGCTAGAGAATTCAAATACCCAATAAGACACTGACACTATCTAAGGCCCAAAGGACATGCTCCTTTCTCTGCAAGAAGAGACACTACACACCCAATTCTCAGACTGAGAAAGACCGCACCGGTTAGAAAACAAAGCTCTCCACGCCACACAATGAGAACTCCAGGAAGCCCTGACAAACCCATACTCAAAATCAAGCCAACTTCCAACTACCACCAGGCATGCCAACCTGCCTCGCTTCTCCAACTCACTTCCTGATTCTGAAACTCTAGCAGCTCCAAGAAAATTCCCTCTGTCAGGCTCAACATCTTCCTAACAGTCCAGATCCCCTTTGGCTGTATGCAACCATGACCCTGGGACCAGTCAAATCTGGCAACGTAGATGTAGAACGTACTACATGAGACAGTCTAACGGGACAGAAACTCATTTTGCAGCTTGAAACGGGTTTATTGGGAAATACTTCCACGTTACAGTCTCCACGTTACGGTACCAAAAGCCCTTTCGCTGTGATGGCTTTCCCATCACACAAACCACCCCCTGAGCAATCTTCAGAGCGCAGCCTGGTGATTAAGCGGTAACAGATGCCAAAGCAACTGGGCTGCCGGCGGGGAGTGGCGTTACACGCAGCCTGTCCTACCAGGGGCGAAGCCAGTAACCAGAGCCTGAGAGAAGCTCTATGCTGACGATGTCGTGAGCAGTGACAGCCAGGAGAATGCAAAGCTTAACTATAATCAAAATACGGATTTTCCCAATGGTCTCAAAGTTTCCTACACATATGGCTTGAGAAAAACATTTGCCAGTAAAAATCCTTCAGGAAATAGAATTCTGAATTAAAAATATAAAACACTATGGCTAAATCCAAGAAAACAATTATTGTCATTATATTTTATTTAGCATATGATTATTGAAATCTAGCAAAAAGGAAAAGAGCATTTGCTTATAGTAAAAAAAACATTAAAATTATCCAAACTTTTCACTTGTATAGTATATGAAATCATGCTATTAGTAAGAAAAATAAGGGTACGGTTCTCAAAATATTTATATATTCACATAAACTCCACAAAGATTACCTGCCATATTATCTAATATATCTGAGCCCCAATCTCCTTGAAACACTGATGTTAAAATGCTGTCAAATAAATGAAGTTCCTTTGCACCAACAATTTTGTCACGAAATAAGCGCCGTGCTTCATACGCTACGATTTCTAACACATAATCTAGTGGATGGTTTGAGGACCCTAAAAAAGAGAACATTTTCTTTAGTTCTAAGAAAGTTCAAATGACCTGCAAATAGTCTGTTTCAACACAGTATTAGAAAGAAATAAAGAATGAGAATCTGCATACCGTCACGTTGGCGTCAGATACAAAGAAGAAAAGGGGAAAAAATTAAAATTCAATGTGTTAATAAGTTGGTAAAGTTGTTTTGATCATTTATAAAATACAGTAAGCATCATTATCCCTAGTTCAATAAAAATACTAATTCTAAAAAGAGTATCAAACACGAATAATGATTTTATTTTTCCCAAATCAAATTTTAACAGTGACGATCATAAAGTTTAGAAGAAAAGCCACGATGTTATATTTCAATATTAAGGTTTAAATTGAATGTTAATGTTTAAATTTGATATTAACATAATTTTAATTGTAATTTTTAGAATACTGTCATCAATTAAATACTCATTTAACATACCTATTACAAACACAGTACATAACATAAACACACACGTGCGCACACACAGATACGCTGTGGCATTCCAGAGAAAGGTAAGTGATTTAAAATAATGAAAGAAAACCTTACCTCCTTCTAAATCGTATCTGAATAAGCCAAGAACCCACTGGGTAAGGATGCACGGAGTAAACAAATAGTGACTATAATCATCAACTGTAAATCTGGCCCGTACCTGGAAAAGACAGTGCAGTAAACCATCTGTCTGCTGTCTAAATATGTAATATGTAAGTATTTGTAATATATTTCCAAATATGTAATAATGCTATAAGCTTTTCAGTCACCATAGACTCACAGGAATGCCCAATTTGTACTAGTCAGTAGAAACTGTATTTCAATAGAACTGATTTCCGTAGTTATCTTAATATTTTATGCATTTAAAAATATCCAACAGGGGCTGTTCAAAGGCTTCAGCAAACTGCAAAGGCTGACCACAGAAAAAATAACATGAGAGGTAAAGAACCATGCCAACGAAAGGGGCCTGAGGAAGGCAAACCTAAGCTTTCTGCACAGGGGCTGCGATGCCACAGCCCCGCAGGTCCCGGAAAACACAGCTCCCGGCATTGGGAACTCCAGAGCTGCCTTCTGCTCACAGAGTCACTGAACTTCTAAGGGACCACAGTGTCACTGCCTGATGCACAACCCGCCGGGACCGGTGCCTTCCCTCCCCCACCCACAGAGCCACTGCTCTCATTGTGGCCTTGGTCACGTAACATCTCCATTCACTCAAAATCGAAACGAAGGAACCCTTGCTCGCTGACTCTGCTTCCCCACTTCTACTCCAAACTACACGGGGCACCTTCCACACATACCAACCTGACTTTCACACACCGGTCCCTTTTCCTAGGAAGATCCTTCCTCTCCAGCCACGTTGAATTTCTGTTCACTTTTCAAAACTCACATCACACTTCCGCTCTCCTTAACAACTACCACGCACAACAAAGTTACTCACTTCTTCTACACCGTCTCTGCAACTTGCGCATGTTGTCACTGTTACATTCATCACACTGTATTAATAGTTCACGTACGTGACTGGGCCCCTCACTGGTCTGTGAGCTTCCAGAGAACAGAGACTCCGTCATCTCTGCACCCTTAGGACCAGTGCTAGAAAAGGAGGTACTCAACAGACGTCTTCTGCATCCGCAACGCCTGTTTTTAGCACTGTCCCCACTTTGCCGAGGAAACACACTTGAGACATTTCCTCACAGGCAACAAGAAAGAAAGAAACCTCAAAGACTACTCCGGGTTTGAAGCCTAGAGGACAGAAACTGATGGAAGTCAGGAGAAAGATGTAGTTTGGGAAAGAAGAAGAACATTCTGAACATGCTAAATTTTAGCAGGTAACAGAATAACCAACCATCTACCAGTGATCCATTCATTCAATACTGACTGTCTATTAGAAACCGTGCCAGGGGAGTCAATAGTGAAGAAAGCACACGGAGCACATGCCCTCACAGAGCCCACTCCCCAAGTAGAAAAGTCTAGTAAAGAAAAGGGAAAGAAAGCTGAAGTGTCGACATAAGCCAGCACTAAAGGCAGTCCTTTGGGACGGGAACCAATAGACATGGTAAGAACAACATAAATGAATATATATACCTGTTCATACACTTGTACCATAGACCCTGCTAAGAGATAGATTTTTGATGAAGAACCCCAAATAGGATGATTCTTCAGATTTTTATATAGAACTGGTTCCAAATATGCTCCATAGATTGTCTGTAACTGCTCTCTTTCTGGGTAACTGAAAAAGGACATATCAGAAAATTATTTTAGAAGAATCAACGTTCTAAATTATTTTAATGTTCACTTACAGCAGTGGTTTTCCCAATGTGCTGCCCTGAGATTTAGACACCAGAGGTTTCCCCGGGGACTAAGGATAGGCTCATGGTCCCTACTCTGACTTCAACCACATTAGACCTCTCTACGTATCTGCTGTGAAACAGAGGGTCCTACCAGAAGATCCCAGTGAAATTACTTAGAAACACAATTATTTGAAAACCATGATCTTTAGAAAAGACAAAAAGGTATATTTTTCTCAAGAAAAAAAGTATTTTGAGTCGAGTAGAGCCTACCCATAGAGCACTAATCCATCTCAGAACCATAAAAGTATAACTATTCACACAAATGAAATCAACTTGTTTCTCTCAAACCGAAATCTATTTCATTACAGCTTAACTGATGGCTTTAACACTTCTGAAAGTAGAATGTTATAGATGGTTATAGTTTCAATTAGCATGAAAATAAGATTGTGTAGGCCCAATGGAACACAGGACAAGTGCTATAACCATACAGCCCGCAAGTCCCTGGGACAACGATGGGCCGTGGCACTGGATGCACGCATCAGGGTTAATGCCGCCACGGCGAACGTGACCGACTCCACCTCGTGCACTCTGCATAAAATGGGTACTGCTTTTGTTCTATGAAACCCGTAAAATATTTAATTCTAAAATCGACCATTCAAATTCCTAACACTGATATGATATTTTAGAACAGAAATGATACAAAACAGTTGTGTTTTATTTCTAATATTTACGAAGAGCTGATTAACACCTTCAGTTTAGGAAGGACAGGGAAAAAAATATCAGAACTTAAGTTCTGAGTATTTTTATATTCTTCATTTTGAGGAAATATCATTAATGGATACCTTCAATAAAATTCAAATATCTAAGACAGCTCCCCAAAGGAAAAACAATGAAAAACACAGAGATACATACTCCACAGCACAGAGACGGACAATAGAAGTAAATCGGGTGGTAAGCTTATGTCTTCCCAGTCTTCCTCCAGCTGACATGGAAGCCACAATGTGAATATTTTCTAAACCAACCCATTCCAAATTTTCATCATAAAATCCTTGATATGTCAATACCTATTTGAAAATAAATGTATTTTAAATGTTTTATGCTTAGGATTTTTCTAATTCTGATAGAAAATATTTTTGCACGAAATTCAAGTGTTTCCAAATGCAGCCATCATCCTCTATCCAACTCAAGAATTTAAGCTTGAAGAATAATACTCTTGAAGACTATGTATTCAATTAATGTTAGCTGAATGAGCCTCATTTTAAAAATGTCTTTTCTAATAAACATTAAAAACCAGATGACACTATAAATCTACCAGCAATTATCGGTAAAAAAGTAAAAGAAATCAGGAAAAACATAAGGAAAATATTTTGGTTTTCTTCTATAAATTTTGTATCATATTCTACGGTTACATAGTAAAGCTAAATTTGAACCCACAGAAACAGAATAAACTCTAATGTAGACCTTAGGGCTTCTAATGTGATGGAAACCACACTGACAGAACATATGGTCTCCAACCTTTGCCATTCCATAGGTAAAGACGGAGAGCCATGAGCTGAAGAAGCCAGAGAGGGGCACGAGTCTACCTGTTCTCTGAAGAAGGAATTACGAGAAAAACGAAGCCACAACTCCCCCTAAATCCCACATCCACCCCAGCTTCTGCTTCCCTGCTATTTAGGAATAAAGGACAGGTAACAAGCATAGGGCAAGGCTGTTTTCACTCTTCCTGTCATGTATCACCTCCACGTAATACTAACTTTTACAAGGAAGAAGGTCAAAGAAAGTAGCTTTCTAGGGGCGCCTGGCTGGCTCAGTTGGTGCAGCACGAGACTCTTGATCTCAGGTCGTGAGTTCAAGCCCTGCGTTGGGTGGAAATATTACTTAAAAATAAAAACTTTAAAAAGAAAAAAGACAGCCCTGGAACAAGATCGCTACATGCGTCAGGGGTTGAGTTTCCATTAACATACTGGACAAAACCGGCCCTGAGGAGGAAAGCGGGTTTTCGAAGGAAAGGTAATGAAATTAAGTTGTTTCCAGTTATATGCTAACATTCAAGCAATAAGACCCACCTGTTGTAGGAAAGCAACCAAAGTACTGGTCCCCCACTTATCCAGCTTGGGCAGGTTGAGATCTTTCAAGTACAAAACAAGTCTTTCACAGTCTTTCGGTCTGTACACTCGACCGGTGTTGGTACTGATCACCAGGCAAGTCTGGCTCAGCTTCTGCAGGAGGTGTCGAGGCGTGGTCTGCGCGCTACAGTGAACCGTGGTGATCTGAGTGGACCGGAGCTGGGAAAAGGCGTGTCTCAGCAGCATCCTGGGAGAGGAAGGACATTTGCCTTTGTGTGTTGAACGTGCTCAAATATAACATGCCGCTTATATTCCACATAAAATTCCTCTTTTTATAAATATTGCAGTTTCTAAATTATATATGATGATGTTTACAGGGAAAGTGGTAAACACGGATGTGGCTTAACAAACAGGCAACTTTCTAATTTTTACAATATAAAAAAATACATTTGTATGTTAAAGCACCCTTGAAACTCCTTCAGCAAAAACAAAGTTTACAGAAATAATTTAATTTGATAAAGTACATACAAAAGATACCAACTGGTTTCCTATAGTTGAAGAGTTTAAAAAAAAAAAAAGTACAACGATTTTATAGAATTTTTAAATTCCTACTAAAAATGTGAACCTAATAAGCCATGTCTCTTTTCCTTTCAGAAACTACACTCAGTAGACACGAAAAACAGCTGAATTACACTGATATAAAAGCTATTTTTAAGTAGAAAGCTAACTTCAAGATTCATTTTTTATAACTAAAGCAAATAACAATGTGTAAATATATCGAAGGGGTTCAGTTTTTGTGGTGATTGTACACTCATTTTCTTTTGAAGACTATCTTCCCAGATCGTTCTCTTTCCCCTAGAAAACACATAACCTGGCAGGAAAAAAAAGATATATTCTTCTCTAATCTAATCTAAAGTCGTATTATTTCTACAAGTAGTGACAATGGAAAGAGTCCTCCATGAAAATGTAAATGCCACTTTAACCAAAAGAAAGGTAACAGGGCTGTGAAACGATTTCACGTGAGGAGAGGAGTACAAATCCACAATATGCACTTCAGTCAACATTTTTCTGCTCTTACCCTTTGCCACATCCTTCTGGTCCTACAAGAATAAATGGCTGTTTAGTATCAGAACTTAACCAGGGTTTGAAATAATCCAGGCCTCGCTGCATGTCAGGAATCTGAATGACGGGGAGAGTTTGGCTGTTGCTGAAATCATCGGCGGTCAAGTTTTCCGGCTTCTTCAGCACGTAAGATGCTAGTCGCCCCCGACCTGAGTCATAGTAGGTATCCATTGGTTTGTGAGGGTCTGGAGGAGACTCTCGTGCCCAAGTAAAAACCTTAAGAGGAAAAAGTTGTGATAGATACTCCAACTCCACGAGTATGTGAAATTTTAGTTCTTCAAAGTAAATGTCCCAAAGTCAGTCATCTTAGTTTAACAACAAAAATTTGCTACCAAATATCTTTGATAATTAAGATAACATTTTATGTCAATTATTCTTCTCTAAATCATCACTGAGGCAAAAAATATAAGTCATCTAGTCTGCACATACACCAAGATATAAATACATTCAACTTTTAAATGACGTGGGTTTTTTTTATGTTTATTTTTGAGAAATAGAGAGTGTGAGTGGGGAAGGGGCAGAGGGAGAGGAGGACAGTGGCTCTGAAATATACCTTTAAATGTATTAAGGAAAATATGCTGAATCCATCCTGGCATTTTTAAATGCCAAAACTGTTCTGGTTAAGCACATGGTTAAAAATATGTATTATTCTACAATTAAAAATGATTTAAATAATTATATTTAGTCATATGGCTAAGTAGCCTCAAACATGTCTAACAATAAAGATATGGTCCAAACTACAGCCTGTTAAAACATTACTTTATAAAATTTTAATAAAATCATAAAATATCATAAACTAGTTCAAAGGAGAAAGTAAGTATATATGTTTATATGTACATATCGATAAACGCATTATTATTCTATTGAATGCTTCATTTCGAAAGTAATAGGCTTAGTACAGCTACAAATCACTATATTTTGACAAGTAGGAGTCGATGAAAATTAAAGAAAACACTGACTGAACACATGTGTTAAATATGCATCACCTCTTTGGTGAACTCCAGGCGGGATTTCATGTTCAGGTTTCCACCAAGCCCCCGTATGAGACTAATAACAAACTGCTCATGATTTTTGCATCCACGAAGATGTGACAAACCATTCATCACAGTCCCAACCAAACTGGTTTCAACCACATAGTCATTCTGTTGATTAAAATCCATGGACAGACAAAAAAACAAATATTATCATGGAAACCCAGAGATTTACATTCACACATCTTTTCAATTATGATCTTTAAATATATCCCTCCATTCAAGGTGTAGAAAGTTTACATTTGATTCAGTTTATACATATAAATTTTGAAATTAAGATGTAATCATAAAAATGCAATTGTCGAAGCTGACCCGGGGCGAATAGAGCTACCAGATACTTTTGCCATATGAAGTTGAACATGGCGGAAGAAGAGGACTATATGTCTGATTCCTTCATTAATGTCCAACAAGACATCAGACCAGGATTGCCAATGCTGAGGCAAATCCGAGAAGCCCGTCGAAAAGAAGAAAAGCAACAGGAAGCTAATTTGAAAAACAGAAGAGTTTAAAAGAAGAAGAACAAGAAAGACGTGACATTGGATTGAAGAATGCACTAGGCTGTGAAAACAAAGGGTTTGCTTTGCTCCAAAAGATGGGATATAAAAGTGGTCAGGCCCTTGGCAAAAGTGGAGGTGGTATTGTTGAACCAATTCCTCTCAACATCAAAACAGGGAAAAGTGGCATTGGTCATGAGGCATTACTGAAGCGGAAAGCAGAGGAAAAACTAGAAAACTATAGAAGAAAGATCCACGTGAAAACCCAAGCGGAAGAAAAAGCCACAGAGCAGTTTCAACTGTGATTGAAACATAAGCAGGATGAAGTGAAGCTGGAAGGGGACCTTAGAAGAAGCCAGCGAGCCTGCCAGCAGTTGGATACTCAGAAGAATATTCAGGTTCCTAGGGAAGCATGGTACTGGTTGGGGCTTGAAGAGGAAACCGAGGAAGAGGAAGAGGAAGAAAAAGAACACGATGAAGATGAATATAAGAGTGAAGACTTGAGTGTACTGGAAATTACAAATATTGACTGGTTATTTAAGAGAAGAACATCTGTATTGTATTTGGTGTGGAACAGCCTATGAAGATAAAGAAGACCTCTCTTCAAATTGCCCAGGACCAACTTCTGCAGATCATGACTAAGATTATTCTCAATAAAGTAGAAACTTGGAAAATGTTACTGTTTTCTAAAAATAAACAATTGAGCAGTTAGAATTCCCAAATTATGCCAGTTAAAGAAAGAGGGCCTTTTTATATGTTTTGTTCTTTTTGTGATTTTAGAAGCACTTTGTACTTTATAGTTGTTCATTGATTTCAAAAAAAAAATAACAATGCTGTTTCAGAACGCAAGTGTTATAGACATGGGCAAACACAATTTGTGACTCTGTTGTGATGCTATGGGGCTCAAGGACACCAACAGGTAACTCCCTCATTCCTCTCTTCACTTTGGAACAAAGTGAGAAGTAAGACATGGGAGTCAGAGAGAGATCAACAAGTCAGCTTTATTATCAGTGACGTTGAGATAGAGAGCAAGGTTGACTTGTTCTCCTATTAGGCTCCCTAAAATATCTCCCTGACTGGACACAACTGCAGACCTCTGCCTTGCCGGGGATGGAGCCTACCTTTGCCTTCTGAGAGCATTTAGCTTCCAAGGAGAGAGGACCCACTAGGGGCGGGGCCACACGTGCTAAGTTCCTTCTCCCAAAATCACATCTCAGATAAGACACTTCTCTGTTGAGAGGGAATGAATGACGGTTCACAGAGCTTGCTCCCATACTTCTCTCTCCCAAGGAGCAAGAAAAAGTCGCTTCCCTCCATGCAGATAGGAGGAAGGAAAAGCATCCCCCTCAATAAGACTGATGTCAGGCCATGTTCCATTAACACTACTTCATTCTAGCCAATTTCAGAAACAAAATAATTATGATACTTGTGGGTAAATCATGAGTTTTCATGACAGTGTGTATATCCACTATAAGTGAAGATTGCAAGTTTTAGCTAAAGAAACTTTAGAATTGGAAGTAATCTTAACTATCAGGTTATCCAAGTACTTCCTAAATTTGGGAGCCCTTGGACAACATTCCCAGCAGTTTGCAATCTAACCTCTGCCTTTATTTCTCCAGCCACAGAGAGCTCACTGCCTTAAAATGGATTGTTCCATTGCTGGGTAGCTATAAGTGATTTTTAAAGTTATTTTTCTAAAATCTGCTTCTCTACAATGTCACCACATATAGCTAAGGACATACTATGTAGCACACCTCTAGATATCTTCAGACAAAATTGGGCATCAAAAATCATGAACTTTTTTTAAAGTTCACAAGCTCAGGTACCACCCCTAGTGATTTTGATTCGGCTAGTCTAGGGTAGTTTCTAGATATCTGTATTTGTATAAAGCGCTAAGAATACATCTGATAAGCACCTGTGCATTAGGACTAATGCTACAGGTTAAATACAGAGCACTGTTACATTCTTGGGGATCCAGTTTTATAGCTAACCTCTCTTTCAGTACCACTGAGCAAGAGATCAGCCTCTTCTTTTAGAAACAGTATACACAAGAACAGAGCAAAAGCATAACCTGTATTTGCATAAGTTAAGATAATCAATAGCACAACTTTTATCAGCCTTTGCCCTAATATAACCTAATTCATTTGTTCTCAAGTTTAGCTTGGGGAGCTTTAAAAATGATAATACAAGGGGTGCCTGGGTGGCTCAGTCGGTTAAGTGTTTGACTCTTCATCATCACAATTTCGTGAGTTGAAGCCCCACATCAGGCTCTGCGCTGACAGTTTCCCATCGGCAGAGGTTCTGATGTAATTGGTCACTGTGGCCTGAGCGTGACCACCTTTGACTCTGAGATGCAGCAAAACTTGAGAATCACTACACTAGTTAACTTCTGGGCCTCCAGAAAAGGAAGCATTATTTTTATGAATATAAACACACATATAAAATACTAGAGCTTATACTGTTGTATAATAGTATTAAATATTTACTTTTTCACTTAACAATAAAATTGTATTAATAGCTGAAAAAAAAATGCAATTGTCTATTTCTAGCTTCAAGTGCTAGAGTTCTTAACTAGATATATACTTTACTTCCTAAGTCTGAAGAATATAAAAGTACATCACTGGTCTGAAAATAACAGTCCCTCATAATCTCTTCCTGATAAAGAGGAAGCTAGAGGTAAGGGCTCGATCAAGGACCCTGGACATTAAAGGCTCGTAAAAGTGAACTTAACACAAAAAAACATCTGAAGTTAGCTCTTTACACAGACTTTTAAAATGAAACTTTGGGGTGCAGTGTGTACATGACTTTGATCTGTGGGCCCCTGGGACCCCTGTGTAACTGCCAGAGGTTAAAAGGGGTAAAGGTTCTCACTCATTCAATCTCTAAGTATTTACTGAGACCCAATTATGCATTAGGATGTCCATGTGGTGCTAGGTGTTTTCTTTAAAAAAAAAAAAAAAAAAGGTGAATTTCACAGAGAACTTATGTTCCTGTCACTCAAGTCCAGTAGAGAACATGGTCAACAACTTATGGTAAAAGCTACAGAGGAGCAAGGCGCCTGGGTGGCTCAGTTGGTTGAGTGTCCGACTTCAGCTCAGGTCATGATCTCATGGTGCATGGGTTCGAGCCCCGCGTTGGGCTCTGTGCTGATAGTTCAGAGCCTGGAGCCTGCTTTGGAGTCTGTGTTTTCTTCTCTCTTAACCACCGCCCCCCCTCCCGCTTGCGCGCGCATGCCCATGTGCTCTCTTGCGCTCTCTCTTTCCCCCTCTCTCTCTCCCTCACTCTCAAAAATAAACGCTAAAAAAAATTATCGGTTAAAAAAAAAAAAAAGGCTACAGAGGAGAAGAGAGTAACTCAGAGAGCTTAAGCCTCTTTGTAAAAGGGGACAGTGAAACTGACACCTGGAGGATGAGATCCGCAGGGCATGCAGAGAGCGCAGCATATGCAAATGTAAGCCACCAGTGTGGGTAAGAAATTAAAAGCAGCTTATGCCTGAGTAAGCAAAGGAGAGTAAGCTGAAGTCAAAGGGATGGGCAAGGGCCAGAATATACACAAGTGCACAGGCCATGGAAAGGGTGCAAATTTTATTTTCACTACTTATAAGGTGTTTTAAATAAGAGGGTAAAAAGATCCAATTTGCATTTTTTCAAGGTCACTCTGCCTGCAAAAGAAATGTTTCTACAAGATTGTATAAATGGGAGGAAGACCAGGAAAAAGGAAAAGATGAGGAGAAATCCAGCTGCCTCAGCCATACTAAGAGTTCTACACTTTAAAGGCAATATATTTATTTCTGCATTGTCTAATTTGCTGAATTAATAGAAGAAAGAAAAACTCTAGTTAAAATCAAATCAGCATTTGGTTGGAGTATTCATGACAGTCTAGCTCTCAGAACATGAACACAGTGAACAAAGTACAAAATAAGAAGGAAGGAAGTCTCAACACATAAAAAAATTTCAAACTGTAACAGGGACCTGACCTCAAAACAATCAGTTTATTTTCTAACTGAATCTTTGGTATATCCACTCTATGGCTTGACCATCTTATCTGGTCATTGTATCTATAGCCACAAAACCCCTACATACCAATCTGTCCCATCCAGTGTTCTATTTCTGTTTCTAACATCAACAGCATACAAGTGGATGACCTCAAAGTATTTGTCCTAGAGAGCCTTATTAGGCTCTGTATATTCTATATGAATGAAATAACATATCTGCTGAAAAGTTGCTACAAGGGAGGCAGCAGGTATTTAAGGCAGTACATAAACTCTCATTCATTCATTACTCCATGACGGTACTTGGTTCTGGGGATACAATAAAATGTGGTCCTGCCCTCCAAGGGGCTTGGAGTTGAATGCACGCAGTTATACTAGCAAGGAGGAGACCGATCTGTCAGACTGAGCGCTGGAAGGAATGGTCCTCTCCCCGAGGCCTCCAGGAACCCATTCATGTGCGTCTTCTCCTCACAAATCCCTATCCCTCCATCTCATCCTTACAGACAGGAAAGAGACACCTTGAGAAAACTCAAGTGAGATCTCCACTTCTCTGTCATTCTACAATCTTCTACAATGACTACTAAGTCAACTTCAGGTTAACAATCAGATACTTTCAAAAAGTACTTTCAATGCTACCTATTTCCTCTACTTTTTTATATGTTTACATTTTTCATAGAAACAATGACATACAAGAAAAAAAACTGAAAAAATCGTATAGAATATCGGAAAGCCCTACATTGTCTTCTGTGCACGTCAAACTTCTATTCATGCTTCAAATTCAGAACTAAGTGTTATCAACTTTTTGAACTCTTCTGGAGGATGGTAACACTCTTTTCATCCTGTTTATTTTTCTAAATCTCATTTTTCTCCATTAGGCAAATCCCTCCCCAAGGAAACAGACTGTCCGATTAATGTCCACCTCTTAAAGTCTTATCTAGTCCTATGCTTGATACGTATACTAGATACCTATTAATTTTTTGAATAAACAGATGTTTTTAATAACATTGTAAATAACTCATCACCCTTTTTCTACTGTAGTATTAACTTGACATAGTTTTTAGCATGAAATATATGCTGGTACTTATTGACAGTGAAATGTAACAGCAAGATGGTTTTACTAGAAACATGAGAGATTCCACTATTCAAGATTTTTAGGTAAGCAGTTCAAGATAGTGTAGGTCAGAGAATTAAAGTGTCTTAAGACTACCATAACAAATTCTCAACAAGATACTAGCAAATCAAATCCAACAGATTAAATAAATTATTCACCATGGTCAAGTGCGATCTATTCCTGGGCTGCTGGGGTGGTTCAATATTTGCAAATCAATCAATGTGCTATACCACAATAAAGGATTGATGAAAACCATATGATCCTGTCAATAGATGCAGAAAAAGCATTTGACAAAATATAGCATCTTTTTTTGATAAAAACCCTCAACAACGTAGGGATAGATGGGACATATATCAACATCATAAAGGCCATATGTGAAAGACCCACAGCTTATATCATCTTCAATGGGGAAAAAGTGAGAGCCATTGTCAGGAACAAGACAAGGATGTCCACTCCCACAGTTACAATCTACCATACTACTGGAAGTCCTAGCCTCAGCAATTAGACAACAACAACAACAACAAGGCATCCAAATCGCCAAAGAAGTCAAACTTTCACTATTTGTGGATGACATGATACTCTACGTAGAAAACCCAAAAGACTCCACAAAAAAACAATTGCTAGAATACATGAACTCAACAAAATTTCAGGATATAAAATCAACGTACAGAAACCAGTTGCATTTTTATACACTAATAATGAAGCAGCAAAAAAAATAAATCAATAAAATAACCAAGGAATTGATCCCATTTGCAACTGCACCAAAAACCATAAGATATCTAGGAACAAACCTATCCAAAGAGGTAGAAGATCTGTACTCTGAAAACTACAGAACACTTATGAGAGAAGTTGAAGAGGACACAAAGAAATGGGAAAACATTCCATGCTCATGGATAGGAAGTACAAATATTGTTAAAATGTCTACACTATCCAAAGCAATCTACACATTCAGTGCAATCCCTAACAAAATAACACCTGCATTCTTCACAGAGCTAGAACAAACAATCCTAAAATCTATATGGAACCAGAAAAGACCCCGAATACACAAAGCGATCTTGAAAAAGAAAACCAAAGCAGGAGGTATCACAATCCCAGACTTCAAGTTATACTACAAAGCTGTAATCATCAAGAAAGTACAGTACTGGCACAAGAACAGACCGTGAGATCAGTGGAACAGAATAGAGAACCCGAAATGGACCCACAACAGTATGTCCAACTAATCTTTGACAAAGCAGGAAAGAATACCCAACAGAATAAAGACAGTCTCTTCAGCAAGTGGTGCTCGGAAAACTGGACAGCGACATGCAGAAGAATGAACCTGGACCACTTTCTTACACCATACACAAAAATAAACTCAAAATGGATGAAGGAAAACCTCTCTGACGTTGGCCTCAGCAAGTTCTTACTTAACATGACTCTGGAGGCAAGGGAAACAAAAGCAAACATGAACTATTGGGACGTCATCAAGATAAAAAACTTCTATACAGTGAAGGAAACAGTCAGCAAAACTATAAGGCAGCCTACAGAATGGGAGAAGATATTTGCAAACGACGTATCTGATAAACGGTTAGTATCCAAAATCTATACAGAACTTATCAAACTCAACACCCAAAAAACAAATAATCCAGTGAAGAAATGGGCAAAAGACACGAATAGACACTTCTCCAAAGAAGACATCCAGATCACCAACTGACACATGAAAAAATGCTCAACATCACTCATCATACAGGACATACAAATCAAAACCACAATGAGATACCACCTGACACCTGTCAGAACGGCTAACGTTAACAACTCAGGCAACAACAGATGTTGGCGAACATGCGGAGAAAGAGGATCTCTCTTGCACTGCTGGTGGGAATGCAAACTGGTGCAGCCACTCTGGAAAGAAGTATGGAAGTTCCTCAAAAAATTAAAAATAGAACTACCCTATGACCCAGCATTTGCACTACTGGGTATTTACACAAAGGATACAAAAATACTGATTCAGTGGGGTACATGTACCCCAATGTTTATAGCAGCACTATCAACAGTAGCCAAATTATGTAAAGAGCCCATTTCTCCATGGACAGATGAATGGATAAAGAAGATGTGGTGTGTATACCCACCCACACACACACACACACACACACACACATACACAGAGACACAATGGAGTATTACTCAGCCATCAAAACGAACGAAATCTTGCCATTTGAAATGATGTGGATGGAGCTAGTGTATTCTAACAAAATAAGACAGAGAAAGACAAATATCATATGATTTCACTCATGTGGAATTTAGTAAACAAAACAGATGAATATGTGGGAAGGGGGGAGAGAAGAGGAGGAAACAAACCATAAGAGACTCTGTTTTTTTTTTATTTCTTTAAGGTATTTATTTATTTATTTATTTATTTATTTATTTATTTGAGGGAGAGAGACCGTAAGAGACTCTTAACAAGAGAGAGTAAATTGAGGGCTGATGGAGGGAGGTGGGTGAGGGATGGGGACTAAGGAGGGCGCTCGCTGTGATGAGCCCTGGGTGATGTTAAGTGATGAATCATGAATTCTACTCCTGAAACCAATATCACACTGTATGTTAACTAACTAGAAGTTAAATAAAAATTTGAAGGGAAAAAAAGATTACTGCAGTAAAAAGTTAAAAGCCAAGACAATGAGCAGGAGAGCAATGAGGACACCTAGCTGTCCCTGTACCCCACATCCTGGCTGAGCATCACATCTTCATCGTTATTCTTCTTGCCTAAATGGTTAATTATGAAATATTATGGCTAACTTACCTGCTTCAGAACCCACTGTAAAGCCTTTTCAAAGTAATCTCCAATCCAGCTCTCAAGATTATTCCTATAACTAGGAGGCTGATTCTTCAACCAAGATTTTATCAGAGAATTAACGTCTGTCTCTTCATCGCTGAAATAGATTAACAAACATGTAAGAAATTATTTAGGAAGACAATGTCAGTGTGCTTTCAAAATAAACTCCTGCTCCAATAAACAATATTCTACAGGTATTGTATCTGCTTATATATGAGACTTGATTTTAATTATTTCTATATGTATATGTGTGTGTATATTAGTGATATATGTACACACACACACATATGTATACGTATATACATATGTCATTTTCTGTAAAATAAAGCAAATAAATTTCATCAATATTATAAACACAAATTAAAGAGGAATTACATACACGCAGGTTAGCCAAAACCTGATCTAAATCCTTAGGAACAAAGAAACAGAGAATCCCAAGTCCCATCCCAGACTTAGTGGAACAAAATCTCCACTCTAACAAAATTCCTGGGTGATTCAAACACACAACAGAGTTCAAGGACACCTGTACCTTAATGCAGATCTTTAAAAATATTTTTTCTTCTTCTCTATCCCAAAAAAGGCCAACTACCTAAATTCTCATGCCACTAATTAAAACTCAAAGATCTTCCCGAATTAAAATAGGATTCTTTTAGCAAAGCACCTAATTGTATGTCACATCCAATGAATTAAATTAAATTTAACACTAACATCTTATTCAAAACTATAGCTTAAATAACTATAAAAAACGATGGCAAACACAACTGCTAGATTAATAATTTTAGAATTGACAAGGGCTCAATATTTTGCCATTCCCTGCAATGTTGATGTTCTCATATGCGACTACTGTACATGATTTCTAAAATCAGCTTATTCTTCATATTTGTTCTTCAAGCCTCTTCCAAACATGCTGAGGAAGAAAGAAAACATTAAGTGAAGAGGTTTCCAGTTGTGAAACAAAAGGCTGCACCACAGGGCCTATTCATCCTAGGTTAGCCCTAAAATTCTATCAATCTAAGATCTATGATAAAAATATTGCTACTTAGTTTTAGATTATTAGCCTCTAGCTCATATCTAGTATGTTCACTTCTTTGCACTTAGTTCTAACATTTAAACAAAGGAATAGTGGGACAACTGGGGCGCTCACTCAGTTGGGCATCCAACTCTTGGTTTCAGGTCAGATCATGACTTCACAGTCATGAGTTCAAGCCCCAAGTCGGCCTCTACAGTGACAGGACAGAGCCTGCTGGGGATTCTCTCCCTGTCTTTTTCTCTCTGTCCCTCCCCTACATGTACTCTCTCTCAAAATAAATAAACTTTAAAAAAAAAAGAGGGACAATACTTTTATTTTTTATTTTTTTTTTAATTTTTTTTTTCAACGTTTATTTTTGGGACAGAGAGAGACAGAGCATGAACGGGGGAGGGACAGAGAGAGAGGGAGACACAGAATCGGAAACAGGCTCCAGGCTCTGAGCCATCAGCCCAGAGCCTACGCGGGGCTCGAACTCACAGACCGCGAGATCGTGACCTGGCTGAAGTCGGACGCTTAACCGACTACGCCACCCAGGCACCCCGAGAAGGACAATACTTTTAAAAAACGGGAGGGAAGGCGCCTGGGTGGCTCAGTCGGTTGAGCATGTGACTTGGTTTCAGCTCAGGTCATTATCTCGTAGTTTCATGAGTTCGATCTCCACGTTGGTAGTTCAGAGCCCGCTGATAGTTCAGAGCCCGCTTGGGACTCTCTCTCTCCCTCTCTCGCTGCCCACCCCCCATTCATGCTGTCTCTGTCTCTTTAAGAAATAAACTTTAAAAAAAAAAGAGAAAACAAAACCAATTACTTTTTCACTTAAGCAAACAAAAATATTTAATAACTGTACTATGCCTGAACTGCTCAAACAATTTAACTGCAATAAAACAGAAACTCTCTGAATGAATTAAAACCCAGTAAGAAAAGAAGCTAATCAAAAATGAGGAAAATGCATATTTATATACTATTCATACAACACTTACTTCACTTAGCTATGAAACCAAACTAATAACTGAAGAATATCCTAATATAATACTCGCAAATGCCTTATGGTTTACCTAAGAAAGATCATGCCCATTCTAGATATTGTGGCTGGCGAGGCACAACTTAAATCATGAGTTTCGAACACAAAGTTAACATTTGGGCCGAACTGAATCCTTTCTCCACTGGGCATAGTGAGGAGTCGATTGTCATCCAGAACAGAATTCAGAGATTCTATCCATTCAGGGTCAATATCGCCGTCACATATTATCCATGAGCTGACATCTGTTTTCCAAACAAAAAAGAGGTGAAACACAAATACGTGCAGTGATGACAATTACAAATAAGCAATAAAATAATTATCTTCTTCTTTAGAAGTAATGTCCAGGAAGTGTGATTTTATATTACTGCGCCAGAACACCAGGAGCACAAGTTGAACAAGCTGATTGATATTTTCCACGTGAATCTGCACTACAAACGTCCTGGAGGCTGAACACCCACAGGAAGTCCTGGCTCAGGTGGCCAGAGACCTGGTTACGGACCGTGTAGTAACGTTCTACTCACCCACCAACACACAGAACTGGAATCTCGCTAAACACAAGACGGTGTGCAAGACTTGGGGATCACCCGCCCCATGACCTTGGCACATATTGTCCACACCCTTGTCTTCCGCCACGTCCTAAGAATGTATGAGTGCTTGCTACGTCACATCTCTTGTAGAAAATACAGGAAGTCCATTTTTAGCATCCTACCTGAGAAATACAAAACTCACCTGATTTCTTTGGTATATAAAAAGGTGACCTCAAAGGGGAGAAGCAGCGCTGTGTACAGAGGTCTTTTTAGAGACAAACCATTTTTTTTAATCCATCCTTCCTAAACTGAGAGCAGTTTCAACTTGAATTTGGACATTTGAAACCGTCAAAGAAGAAACTATCACCAATGAAAGTGTGAAAAGTAAATACAGGCAATGTCTGGATTTGCCCCAGTGTGATATTATTAACTACAGTGAAAATGAAAAACCTCACTGAAATCTCTTCTAGTGTCACAGAGTTCTAAACGTTTCACTCATGGGCTTAGAAAAACAACTGTTAATTACAATCTAACAAAAACTGCAGAGTCTTCTCAGACCCTGGCCAAAAATTCTTTTAAAGATCAAGCCAGACATTTGAGACCAGGAAGTCTACAGTTTTACGACTTAAATTTTCAAAATTATTCAAAGCACTGTATTGAAATTAATGAGTGAAAAGTGTTCACATACACACACACAACCAATTTTAATCCCAAATAAAAATTTGTCATCTTGCTTATTTATGAGGCACTAAGTAATGCATCAACCCAGCAAAGATTTTATATTTTTTTCAGTATATTAATGTAGTTGTGAATCACACGTCACCCAGACTACTCTGAGTTTCTATTCTAACGGAAGCTCCTATAGTGTGGAGATCAACATGACAGCACATGTTGGGTCCCTCTGAAATAAAATACCAAACAACATCGTTTACAAGGCAGTTTATGGTCACATGTAAGACTTGAGAGGGACAGCAGTAAAGACAATTCTATCATCCTCTAAAAATCATGAAGCAGAACAAGGAGTCACAGGACACGGACCAACCTTGAGGTTCCCGAACGACTTGGCGAGCGCTGTTTGTCAAAACGCCGTCCGACCATTCCCGTGTGTCCATGTCAATGTGGCCTAACAGCTGATGTCTAGGCATGGCTTTGGGGTTCATGGTGTACTGTTTCACCACTCTGCCAATTCTACAAAGTGCTGCCCTTAACATCCTCCAAAGGGTTGACTTTCCAGCACCACTTGGACCAACAATGACCACTCCCATCCTCTGGCGTAACTGCTCATATAATTCTAAAGCCTTCTTGATCTAGTAGAAAGGAGACATGTTTGAATATGGCTAATAGAACATAATCATGCACAGTCCTGTTCTCACTCTCTAACAACTGTCCTATTCCAAACACATAAAATTAAGTCTTTGATTTCTTCAGTGTAAGATACAGCCTTAAATAAGAGTACACCTAAATAAATCTGAACACATTTGCAGGGTCATCTTTAAATCCAGTATTTCTTTAAAAGAAACAAGTATGCTTCCCAAGTCATTGGACAATACAATATGTTCATTATTTTCTTCACTCATTCATTCAAATATATTCATTATTTTATTCACGTGCTGATGCATTCATTTATGTCCTATATCTCTCAAAAAAAAAAAAAGGGAGATAAAACCCGAGGGAAAAATGTTCATTTTGAACACACACTTGCGCTACATACAAAAGCTACTAAAAAGAATTTCTCCTAAGAAATCATCAAAGTAGGGGCGCCTGGGTGGCGCAGTCGGTTAAGCGTCTGACTTCAGCCAGGTCACGATCTCGCGGTCCGTAGGTTCGAGCCCCACGTCGGGCTCTGGGCTGATGGCTCAGAGCCTGGAGCCTATTTCCGATTCTGTGTCTCCCTCTCTCTCTGCCCCTCCCCCGTTCATGCTCTGTCTCTCTCTGTCCCAAAAATAAATAAATGTTGAAAAAAAAAAAAAAATCATCAAAGTAAAACATCAGAAGTAATGTAATCAATTATCAAAAATATGCATGATGGTCTATTATATGCCAGGCTGGGGCACCTGGTGGGTGAGTCAGTTAAGCATCCAACTTCAGCTAATGTCATAATCTCACAGTTTGTGGGTTCGAGTCCCACGTCGGGCTCTGTGCTGACAGTTCGGAGCCTGGAGCCTGCTTCAGATTCTGTGTGTCCCACTCTCAGTCCCTCTCTCTGCCCCTCCCCTGCTCATGCGCTCTCGCTCTCTCTCTCTCAACTGAATAAACATTAAAAAAAAAAAAAAATGTAGGGGTACCCGGGTGGCTCAGTCAGTTAAATGCCCAACTTCAGGTCAGGTCATGATATCACAGTTCGTGAGTTCGAACCCCATATCAGGCTCTGTGCTGACAGCTCAGAGCCTGGAGCCTGCTTCGGATTCTGTGTCTCCCTCTCTCTCTGCCCCTCCCCCACTCGCACTCAGTCTCTGCCTCTCAAAAATAAACAAACGTTAAAACAATGACTTATTATGTGCCAGGCTCTGTAACAGGCACTAGGAGTAAAATACTGAGTGAAAAGAGACATGGATTCCACCTTCCATGAACACTAATATCTGGTGGGGAAAATCAGTATTAGTCAAACATACAATTAAGCATTAATAAGTACACATAAAGAAGTAATGAAAATACTCAGCAAGGAAACCTAATGTGGACTCAAAGATCAGGGAAGGCTTCCCCGAGTTAGCAAGATTAAAATGGACAGATAAGGGGCGCCTGGGTGGCTCAGTCAGTTGAGCGTCCGACTTCAGCTCAGGTCACAGTCTCACGGTCTGTGAGTTCAAGCCCCGCGTGAGGCTCTGTGCTGACAGCCTGGAGCCTGGAGCCCCGAGCCTGCTTTGGATTCTGTGTCTCCCTCTCTCTCTGACCCTCCCCTGTTCATGCTCTGTCTGTCCCTGTCTCAAAAATAAAGAAACATTAAAAAAAATTTTTAAAAACAATAAAACAAAATGGACAGATAAAAGATAAAGATTATTAATAAGGAAGTAGCCAAAAGAAAGGATCAACATATTATAAAATATTGACAGGTACCTGATTTGGTATGATTTCATAATTGGCTTCCTCGAAGACATGCTGTAACGCAGACCTGAGCTCATCATATTCTACTTCTTTAAAGTCGATCCCAGGAAATACATCTTTAATCAGTGCATCAAACCGTGCGCAATCAGCAAATGTAAACTTTGACATTGTATTAAGCCTCAATGCTTGTACCACAATATGACTTTCATCAACTAGAGAAAAAGTTTCATTTTAAAATGGTTACTGACTTCAGAAAGTTTCAATGACTGTAAAACAGTCGTTGAGAGCCGTGATACGCATTATTAGTTATGACATAGATGTGCAAGAACCTAGAAACAGTTAAAGCCACAAGCTACCACGGAACTGGCATGCTCACCTTACTTACTGTCTTGTCTGCTGAGAAATAAAGATACCTAGGTACAGCTCGGGACTCTCTTCCGCAGAACTTGAGTCCCAGCATTGCCAGACTTTAATCAATAATAAAAATCACGGTCACTTATATTTGTATAAAACTTTACCATTTGTATGTGATCCTTATAATAACTGCATCAAGTAAGGGGGTATTGCCATTTTTACTCTGATTTTATCTAGGAGAATAACGAATCTCTAAGGGATCAAGCGATATACCTGCGAAGGCACAGCAGTATTAGAGCTGGGATTCACACCCAGACCAATGCATTCCAGACTCAAGTGCCTCCAAATATACCAGAACTGCCCCCCCCCCGAGGGGTATTAAGTCCCGAGACTAACAACTAACAAACTGAGCGATAATTTTTAATCAGCCTTACTCAGAACTGTTTACAAATCCATCCCTTAAACAAATACAAATGCTAATATCATTGTTAGATTCTTATTTTTTCAAGGATAATAATTAGCTGCAGATTGACAACACATATCTATGAAGGCAAGAAACTATGTTTTAAAGTCTGATATTTCTCCAAAATTGCTTAATATTCCCATATTTAACTGTAGGCAAAGAGGCATGGCCATACTGGAGTTTAAGCACTGAACTCGTTAATAAGCCATTTTGATTACTACAGGTATGGTTTCAACATTTCTCAACAATCAGCAGAGACAGACAACAGAAAAACAGTAATTTAAGCAACTCACCAAATGACTATCTTCCCTGGCAAATGCCAACCCAATAATAAAGCTAAAGCAACTTTCTTTTCTAATATGTAGACTCTGATCATTTTAAGTCCAAATGGATAATGTCACATGGTCCCTTTTTCTATGTTGTCTTATTTTCAGTGTTTTAACTTAGTTTTACTGGCATCTGAAGAGCTGAATATTCAGCCTTTCATGAAAGCACACATCCATGGGTGAGGGGGAATAATTTATTTTATGTAAATGGGAAAAAAAGGTGGTAAAGTACAATAAAATATCATGAGTTCAAACTGATGCGAATATAATAAATACATAAATAGGGAAGAGACAAATCTTACAGAAGAGTTTCAAATAATATTTTCAAATACTCCTTGAGCTAAAGGATCAAGTTTAGTCCTTGCCACCCCACTTAGAAGGTGAGCCACACTCAGTAACCAGCTTCTAAAGAGTACGGGAGGGAAAGTGGGAAACAGTAACTGTACAGTTACTATCACACTGGAGAAACCTGGCAAATACCACCACAATACTCAATGAAGGTGAACATCACCAGTGATGTCATGTGGTCATTGTGTACCCACGGATAGGATGTGATGTGATGTCACAGGCCCTTCACTCTCTGCTCTTCCTTCCAAATGTGGACAACCAGGTCTAATCATGAGAAAAACATCACAAAAAAACCCAGACTGAGGAAGAGTCTACATGACATGTGACCAGTACTCTTAACGAATGCGAGGGTCGTGGAAACAAAACACAAGGGGAAACGGTCACAGGGCCGAGGAGACTAAGGAGACATGATGACTAAATGCACCCTAGATCCGATCCTCAAACACAAAGAGGACATTAATGATTAAACGGGTGAAATCCACATGAAGTCTGGACGTTAGTTAATATTAATACACGAGCCTCAGTTTCCAAGTATAGACAAATGTACCACAGTAAATAAGATGAAACAATGGGATGCTACCTTTGCAACTTCACTGTAAAATTATTTTAAGGCTAAAAGGGTTTTTTTTCGGTAATCTTAAGATTTTTTTAAAGGGCAATTTTGTTTGGTATACTATCTCTTTGAAAGAGAAAATCATCCCAGAGCCCCTGGTTGGCTCAGTTGGTTGAGCGCCCAACTCTTGGTTTCAGCTCAAGTTATGATCTCACATTTTGTGAGTTCGAGCCCCGTTTCGGGCTCTGTGCTGACAGCATGGAGCCTGCTTAGGATTCTCTCTCTCTCCCTCTCTCTCTCTGCCTCTTCCCTGCTCACACACACTCTCACTCTCAAATAATAAACTCGAAAAAAGAAAAAAAAGAAAAAAGAAAATCCCTATGTGTTTCTATAGTTTCTGTTCTCATTTTCAGACCAGTGAAATTCTCAGGCTCTGCTCCAGACCTACAGAATCAGGAAGCTGGGAGTAAGGGTCCAACACCAGTGTTTTAACAAGCTTCTAGGTGATTCTACCACACATCAAAGGCCGAGAAGTGGACTAGATGATTCTTCTATATATCACAACTATTTAGTATCTAATGCACATTTAAAAGTTAAGGACACTGGGTAAGAACTAGAGAAAATGTGAATGAAGTATGGACTTTGCTGAAAAAATAACCTCTCAATATCGGTCCACTAGTTGCAATAAATGTAGCACACTAACGTAAGATGTTAACAACAGGAGAAACGGGGCCAGGTTTTCAAAACCATCTTTACCGTATTTATAGCTTTTCCGTAAATCTAAAACTATTCCAAATTAAAGTTTATTTTAAAAACTAAGATCGCATCTGAATCGCAGACCTTACCTTTGTGTTTCCCGCCGGCTCTCTGCAGCTGTCTAAGAAGGCCTCCGCTTCCTCGAAGAACCGTCTTCAAGGCTCTCAGACCCCAGTCGTAATGCTGCTGAGGTGTCAAAAGTTCCCTTAAAGAGACATGGAAATCACAAAGCAATGACAGCCAGAAATTACTTTTTCATTGTATTTGAAGAGGTAACCACTGACACATAGAAATGGGTACTGATACTCCATTAATCTATACAAAGGAGCCATCACCGAAAACGATCACTCCAGAAAAGTGTTGAAGACGGATGACTCCCAAGGATCAGGACAACCGTGTCATGACCTGGCCAATCACCTTCATGAAGACACTAAACGACAAGTGCCTATCACCTTTACTCCTAAACTCTCTACTCCAGCCCTGTGGCCCTCAGTTTCTGGCACTCCAGTTGTCTCGTAAGTAACATGAACAGAATGTTAGGATGCCCAGAGAAGCCAGAAGCCCACCGCTATTACTAGAAATACGACACGAGAAAAACTGGAGGACTCTCTCCAAAGGACAGGTTTTACGGAGTCTGCTGATTTGTTCAATTAGCATCATTTAGCTGGAGCACCCCAGTGAAGATATTTTTGCAGAAAGGAAGTCAGGTCAAATTGATAGCATTGAAGGAACAAGTAGTTTTCAGTGAGATGTGTCCTTATTCAAACTAAAATCTTCCCTATTGACACCTTTAGTGCAATACAATCGCCAATATGAAAATCACTGACAAACGTGAAAAATGGTCATAATCAATCATCGGAACCAAAAATTATAAAAATATTTAACACAGGAAAACTCACCTGGATAGATTGAAGATAGCTACCAGTTTTCTGCCCAGGACTTTGGCCTCTTTGAAGCCCTCCGAATAGAGAATGACCTCAGCGATAAGCTCGTTGTCTGGGCGGGACATGGCAACCGGCCTGAAAAGCTGTTTAAGATTATCAGGCAGCTTCTGTCTTCCTCCGTAACCTTTTCCAGCAGGATTCATGGTGATAAAAATCCCAGAATTTGAATTGATTTCCACCTGAAATATTAATTTACAATATGGGCACCAAGTGTCTGTAACTATAAATATAAAATACACTGCCAACAGATTTTTATTGTGCATACTTCGACACACAGATCTTAGAACTCGGCAAAAGGTAAACGCTAATAAGCTAAGGATCTCCCTGCTCGACATACAATAACCGCCTTAGGAACAGCGGCATTTACGGAGGCCCTTTATAATCAGTTCTGTGAGGCCGGAATTTCGGAGGTGGTGACTCGCTTGCCCATCTGCTCCTGTCTGTGTTTACCACAAGCCTCCTTGTATCGGGAGACAACACAACTCTGACCTAAAGTAAGTAACGGTTTCTGTCCTCCTGCAGCTTACGGTCTACGAGCAATCACGGTATGATCGAGGCTGTGGCAGGGCAGGGCAGGGTAGGGCAGCGTGTCATGAGAGCACCTAGCAGGAGCGTTTTCCACAGCACACTTAAAGTGAAATCAGAGTGTAGACAGTGAATGGGCAATTGGGTAGAAACACCTGGAGTAAGAAAATCTGGCTATAAAGGAGACAAAAGAGGAAGAGCAATGAATGGACAGGTAAGTGAGGGGAAGGTCTGCCTGTGTGTTCATTACATCAAACATTACAGTATTATTACATGACATACATTATTAAAGAGGACAAGATGCAGTGGTGTTAAAGGCCAGTGATGAGCGGGCAGAGGAGGGAGGGCTAAGTCCTCAATACAGAGGACACAGAGACACGGCCCCAGCAAGTGGGCAGGTTAGTGTGGACCGGGAACAAGGACAACCCTTTCTTTGTAAGAGGAGGAGAGGAGAAAACACACTCAGTGCGGAAGAAAGTCAGCTGTGACGGCACAAAGGTAGAAACGTAATAGTTCTCGTTTCCTCATGAAGAGTTTAAGCAACACGTGAGTAAGCTGTTACTAAATGAGAACCGCAATTCCTTCCTTGCCCTGCCCTGAGAAACCTGTGCTGTGAAGACACTATGTGGCTCAGCGGGTAACTTCACAGCTAACTTCCAGTGTTGTCAGCGCTACACTTCCATACACAGATGCTCACGCTCTCCTGACAGGAGTGTGGATCTCCTCTGGGGAAAGTGAGGAACAGAAAAACAGCTAAGTGCTTACTGTTCTAAGATGCATACAGAATAGTAATTAAAGGGGCACCTGGGTGGCTCAGTCGGTTAAGCGTCCGACTTCGGCTCAAGTCATGATCTCATGGTTCATGGGTTCGAGCCTGCATCGGGCTCTGTGCTGACAGCTCAGAACCTGCAACCTGCTTCAGATTCTGTGTCTCCCTCTCTCACTCTCTGCCCCTCTCCCACTCATGCTCTCTATCAAAAATAAATGAACATTTAAAAAAATCTTTAAAAAAAAAAAAAGACTAGTGATTAAAAACATGCGCTTCCAAATTAGACCCGAGTTCAATTCGCAGCCCCACTGCTTTCTCCCGACTCACCAAGCTCTGCTTCCCCATCCGTAAAGAAGAAGAGCACAACAGTAACCATGTGGAAGGGTTACCAGCATGAAGTGAGAGCATACACAGGAGCACTAGGGTGCCAGCCCGGGGTGCCAGCCCAGGGTAAGTGCCCAGTAAACGGTAGCAGCATTCCCACAAACACGCAGCACTCGAAGCCTGAAGGTGAATGGTGAGGTGCGACCAAAATAGGGTGAGAAACCTCGGATGATTCATGGGCAAAAAGGTTTAACAAATAAGTCAGAAGCAGGGATGCCAGGAGAGATAAAGACAGAGCGTTTGCCTGAGTGTGAGTAATGCGCAGTCTCAAAGAATACTTCAACTCTTTCAATTCCCAACACATGCCATACCTCCTTGCCAAGCAGCTCGCACACGGTTCTGTGGTTCTTCAGGGCATCCTGGATGGTCTGGATTTGCATGGACACTGCTGACAGCACAGACTCCTCCAGTCTATTAAACTCATCAAAACAACCCCAGGCCCCACACTTCACCAAACCAACAAAAATCCGTCCCATTGACTTCACATCGATGCCCTAAAAAATTACAACAAAAATTACATCCGTTAAAAACTAATGAAGATCTCTAAAAATAACTGAATACTTGGTCACTTAGTGAGCAGGTCATCGTTTCACCCATCTCTCTCTCTTCTTCGCACAGGTTCAATAGCTACACTTTCCAGGGGAGTTTCAAAGAATAAACAAAGGAACTCATGTACAAGTGTTCTGCGAAGGACACAGAACTAAATAGATACAGGATTCATAGCTATTCTTTATGTTAAAATAGAAATCCTACACAAAATGTTCTAAAAACAGTAATTTCAAAATTAGTTTACTTTTTTCTCTTTTCTGTTCACTCTTTTCCTTCCTATAATAAGCATTTCTGCACCCTCAAATCTTCATTCTGTATTTAAAGTTATTTGCAATAGTTCTCTCTAGAAAAGTTCGGAGTCTATATTATCTGCAGCCTTTCTCCATGTTGCTTTTCAAACAAAACAAATTCTGTTTTCAAGCTACCCAAAAGCAAAGTGATCTCAAGATAGACTATTTCATATGTAAGGACATGAAAACTAACCGAGACTCATAACTAACACACTACAATCTAGTTTGCGAATGATTTCCTCTACCTCATCACAATTAAAAACTAAGACTTGTCTCCCGAGAAGTCCGCCCAGGGCCTTCACCGACTCGGTCTTCCCCGTGCCCGCCGGCCCGTACGGGTTCCCGCCCAGGCCCATCTTCATGGCCTGCGTCAGCGTCAGGTAGCACTTGTCCGTCAGCGGCGTGTAGACCAGCTTGGGAGCATTGCCCTACACGAGGGAGAGGAAAGGGTGAATGCTCACGCTGTACTCAACGTCCCACACGTGTCCTTGTGGCACTAGCTAAAAAGCTGTTAACAGAGAAAAATACCCGAAATACTTTTTTAGGGAAAGAAACTTTTTAAAAGCGCACAGCGGTAAAAACTAAATTAATCTCAGGCATGTGGTTTATGCCTTCCTCAATTAATATACAGTTAGGTTTTCCAAACATTCTCTCCGGTTCTTGGTAATGGTACAGACATACTGCTAAGGTGAAAAAATCCAAAACTATGATACGATAATCACCCTATTTTGTATTTTAAAATTCGTGTAAATTATTTCCCTGAATCTTATGATCTTTTTAAGTCAGAACAACTTTGGAACTCCAACGTTATTATTTTGAAAAATGCCTCATGAAATTACTAATTTTATCTCATCAAAGAGGTCTCAAAATTTCTCCTAAGTCTTCAGGAAAACAGAACCAATCCCAGTTGCTCTTTATAGGGCTTTTATTCAACGGAGGTAGACACAGACATGGTCTCCTAATACATTCCCTTCTTGAAGGAGCCAGCTGGCAACTCTCCTGACATGCACTTATTAACCCAACCGTCAGATATATTCCGAAGACTGACTCGGGATGGGACATGCAGAGAGGATGCAGCGGGGTGTTTTGAGAACAGGTTCCATGAGCTAGGTTGTCTGTCTGTTTGGAAATTCTTCTATGGCACAGACTGAAAACACTCGGCAAGTGAGACGGCGCTAAGCACGGCCTCGTGTGGGGCCCGGCCGGGCTCCTTTCGTGGGATGGGTCTTCCACCCTTCCCAGATTGAAGGGAGAGCCCGGCTTCTGTCGCAATGCAGTACAACCCTGCCACTATTTTAGATTTTCTGCCAATATTTCTCCAACATAACGTCTTCTTAGTTATGATGAAACAGAAAAAAACAGTCACAGACAAATATATCCTTCAAAGTTAGTACTCAAATAAAATTCTTCCATACAACAGCAAATTTCCGTTAAAATAAATAATTTTTAATTGAAAAAATGAAACACGTTTGCCACGAGTCATACCTGGTACTCATAAGTGTACTGAAGTTCACAATCCACCATTTGAATATAACAAGTATGATCACTTTTCATATAAAATCTGACTTGTTTTTTCCAGGCCCAGTCTTCAGTTGTATGAACCTGAACTTGGTTTAAATGCTTTACCACATCAATGTTATGAATGATATCAAGAATCAGGGCTTTAAGTTTAAGCTCCAGAATGCCAGACTCTGTATGCAAAGTAAAATGTTTGGAGAAAATGTTAGCCTGAGATTTCTGTATTCAGTACGTACATACACAGAGCTTCAAAATGAATCTAAATGTTAATTTCATGATACAAATGAATGACACAATAATGTAACAAATTAAACCGATGTCAAATCCACCAGTCAGAAACAAGAATTCCCCTGCGAAGAATAGGACATCAAATTCAGTGAGAGTGGGCTGCGGTCCCTTACACCAGAAGCAAGCACACCCCATCCGGCTTTTCCCTGTGAACACAAGGATAAGACACGGACAATGGGCACTCAGCTGCTACTTCGGAGTCTGAAAAGCAAAGAGTATCAGGCCAACTGGGGAAGATCAGAATTAGACATGTCACCAAACCAGTGGCGGATTTACCCTTTTCTTTTGATCTCTCTGGTCTCCCCAGGCCTGGGCCAACGCAGCCAGCAACCTGGACTGGCGCAGTCAGGCAGACTCCCGGGGAGGGCCCGGGGCTCAGGCGTGAGGAGCAGACAAGGAATCTGTTGGGGGCTACAGCATTGGCCCCGGAGACCGAGGGGCTAAAACCCTGAGGGAAGGGAACCCCACGTGCTCTCCTCCTCTCTCCTCTGCCACCAACTGCCCCAGGACACAGACACAGTCACAGAAAGTGAGCAGGTTAGGGCACATGAAACCCCAGCTTTCTGGCCAGGAGAAGAGAAAAGGAGCCCAAGAAAACCACCAAGTACTATGAAGAGCATGGAGATGGAGGGCTGGGAAAATGACCCTGGAAACTTGTTTAGGATTGCTGGGCTCACCCCCAAGCAACGCAGATGGCACCCTAACCATCAAAGCAGGCACTCTGAGAACTGGCCGCTAGATGGCGCACACGTGAAGCCCATCTCAACAGTGCTGCAAAGACTTCATTTTTGAAGTACAGTTGACTTATGGTGTTGTGACCGATTCAGGAGCACAGCATAGTGATCTGACATCTTACACATGACTCAGAGACTCTGGAAAGAGAACTGGCATCAGAACCACAAACCACAGAAGGCTGGCTGGCACGTGGGGCCCGAACCCAACATCTACTGCTAACAGAAAATATCAACACTGTCTCAAGGACTGACAAGACCCAGACGCTCATAACACAATGTTAAAAACGTCCAGGGTATCTTCCCACATCATTCAACATGCAAAGAATAGGAGCGCCTGGGGGGCTCACTCGGTTGTCTCCAACTTTGGTTCAGGTCATGATCTCATGGTTCATGGGCTCGAGCCCCGCGTTGGGCTCTGTGCTGACAGCTCAGAGCCTGGAGCCTGCTTTGGAATCTGTGTCTCCCTCTCTTTCTGTCCCTGCCCTACTCAATCTCTGTCTCTCTCTGTCTCAAAAATAAACATAAAAAAAGTTAAAAAAAAAAAAAAAAAACATGCAAAGAACCAAAACAATCCTAATTCACTTACGACAGCAGAGATGAAATAAAAACATTCTCCAATGAAGGAAAATCTGTAGGAAAGAAATCACAGCCCGCAATCCTGCTCTAAAAGAAATGCTGAAGGATGTCCTTCAAAGAGAAGGAAAACGGTACCCGAAGGAAGCTTGGAGCATCAGGACGGAGGCAGAGCGAGAGAAGCGGTGAGCACCCAGTTAAGTACCACAGACTGTGCTTCCCGGTCCTTAAAGATACACTCCATGTTTACAGGCAACAATGTAACTCCGAGGTTTCAGAGTATGCAGATGTAATAAATGAAACAATTACCACACAACTAGAAGAGGACAAGGAAATTAGTACGGGGTAAGGTTTCTACACGCGTTTTAATGAATCACCAATTCTAAGTACAATATTAAAGTATGTACGTTGTAATCCGAAACTAACCTCTGAAACAGATGACTGATAGTCAGAAACACGACAGATAAGATAAACTAACAAAAAAAGTTCCAGTAACCCAAAAGGAGGCAAAAAAATGGAACATTGTTCATACCAGTGCCCCCTGGATCCTCCGAACTCGTATCGATGCTAGTATAGTGCTCTAACTTAGTCACCAGCTGGGTTTCGATCTGATGAAGACTATGGTCTTGGATAGCATTTTCCACATCTTCAGTGAACTTAATCTGCTCTGCCAAACACAGTATCTAATGGATCAAGAGAAAAAATATTTTACAAGGTAAATTTACCTAGAAACATTTCATAAATGTAAGGGAAGACACTTTTCTGGATTTGCACTCGCCTGCGAGGTCTATGGGCATGTGTCACTGGCACCTCAAACCGCACGGGACCGCACGGCTGCAGGGAAGCACCGTGTGCTGCCACCAAGCCCACCACCGACCCGCCTCCTACGACCCTCCCACAACACCTGGGTTCCGTCCTAAGACCCACCAAGCTCATGCAACCCAAGACGTCTACCCTTTCTTCTCTGCACTCTCCCCTTTATAAATGGCTTCTTTTCAAGGACGCAAGGATACCAGCGTATGATGCGTTCCATCTAGTAAAATGGTAATATTCTAGCATTCCAAAATAATCTCAGTATACTACTGAAGTGTCGAATTTCCAAATTCTAACTTTTTAAATTAATTTATTAATTAATTTATTCATTTTGAGAGAGAGAAAGAAAGCAAGAGAGAATCCCAAGCAGGCTCTACACTGTCAGCACAGAGCCTGACGCAGGGCTTGAACTCACGAACTACGAGATTATGACCCGAGCCTAAATCGAGAGTTGGACGTTTGACCGACTGAGCCACCCAGGAGTCCCTCAAAATTTTATCTTAAATTAAGTTGTCGTAATCTTTCATTCTAATACCCATAAATAGAAACTAGGTATGGATTATGATACAACCTTTATATTTACAAAAAACATGAAATGGTAACACTAGTTGAAAGGCTTTCTGGAACGGTACCAATCTAGCATGGCTACTGATAAAGCAATTATACATTTAAACGCTAACCTTTGACAACTTAGAGTCAAATTCTTTGATACAGTTTTTTTTTTAATTTTTTTAATGTTTATTTTTGAGAGAGACAGAGTGCGAACAGGGGAGGGGAAGAGAAAGAGCGACACACAGAATCCAGAGCAGACTCCAGGCTCTGAGCTGCTCTGAGCTGTCAGCACAGAGCCCGGCACAGGGCCGAACCCACAAACCACGAGATCGTGACCTGACCTGAAGTCGGACGCCCAGCTGACTGAGCCACCCAGGCGCCCCTTGATACAGTTCCTAAATGAACACAGAAACTAAAGACATGAAACATCATCACATAAAAACACTAGACCTGCTGACCAACTACTATGGAAGAGTGTTTTTCTGGTACATACTTTTCAGTACCCAGATGAATATCATATGTCATCAAATTTAGTCACCTCAGTATACATTTTACGACTTAACACAGCAGGCTAAGCTGTGTGTTACTGGTATTCACATATCATCAAACACTGTATAAACATCATTGTATATGCAGCATTAAATATCATTCTTTAAAGGAAAAGTAATTCTGTCTGGGGCAAAATCAACCCCCCCAGATTTGTAGGACAAACTCATTAGCGTCTTTCATCAGGTGTAAGGAAGGAGAAACGTTTAAGAAGATCCAAATCTACTTCTGGAGAAAAGATTTTGCCTTGAATTTCCGTATGAAAATGTTCACTTGCCACCCCCAAACTAGTACTCATACACAGGAACCTCCTTTCAGACACCACCACCGAATTTCTGTATTATAAACGCACGTCAATAATCTCAGCTTTTAGCAGCCTGCTATACGATTTCCATAGGACGCTACAAAAAGGGAGCCAAGATACGGTCCAGGCTAATCCTGCAGTCATGCTCCCATCAGGATATGTGCACAGGCACTCACGCTACTAATTGCCCAAAATGTAACCATCACTGACAGGATTTTGCCAACACTGTACAATTTAACCTTCAAAACAAGTTGGCAGTGTTCCTATCGTTATACCCTCTTAACGCGTGCCTAGAAGAATCAGAGTATGCTGACAAAAGCAGTTTTTGAACCAAGGTCTGTGAGATTCTTCCCACTCTGCATGCTGTCTCCTTCCCAGAGCAGAAAGTTCCTGGTCTACATTACCTGAGGTCCTTACAAAAATGCCTTTACAGAAGTGAATGAAGAGTATGTAACATGGGAATGCAAAATGGTGCAGCCACTCTGGAAAACAGGGTGGAGGTTCCTCAAAACACTGAAAATAGAACTACCCTATGACCCAGCGATGGCGCTACTAGGCATTGATCTACGGGATACAGGTGTGCTCTTTCGAAGGGACACGTGCACCCCCATGTTTATAGCAGCACTGTCGACAATGGCCAAAGTATGGAAAGAGCCCAAATGCCCCTCGATGGATGAATGGATAAAGAAGGTGTGGTATATATATACAACGGAGTATTACTCGGCAACCAAAAAAAATGAAATCTTGCCATTTGCAACTACATGGATGGAACTGGAGGGTATCACGCTAAGCAAAATCAGTCAGTCAGAGAAAGACAAATATCATAGGACTTTACTCATATGAGGACTTTAAGAGACAAAACAGATGAACATAAGGGAAGGGAAGCAAAAAGGATATAAAAACAGGGAGGGGGACAAAACATGAGAGACTCTTAAATATGGAGAACAAACAGAGGTTACTGGAGGGATTATGGGAGGGGGGGATGGGCTAAATAAGTAAGAGGCATTAAGGAATCTACCCCTGAAATCATTGTTGCACTATATGCTAACTTGGATGTAAATTAAAACAATAAATTAAATTAAAAAAAAAAAAAAAAAAGAAGAGCTCAAAGACGATAAGAGTACCTAACAGCCTGCATCAGGTACATGAACCCAGGTGCACCATTCAATCACCTACATAAATGCTCTTGAGACAAATTTTTTTAAGCATTAACTGCTAAGACACTAGAATACTTGGTTTGGGTTGAAAATGAACTATTCCTACTGGCACTTGTCCATGTTTGCACAGAGATAATGAACTATTCACAGTGTCCACCGTCCACACTGTCACCTGGCCGCTCGAGAGCCCTGAGGTCAGCTGCGGGCTCTGATGGTGCAGCCCGGTTTCCTCCGCCCGTCTCTCCCGTGCATCTCCTCACACGAGGGTCATTCTCCCAGTCCATCGCTATGCAATCCTTACTTCTGTGGAGTCGTTCACCTTTTGTCTTTTAGCCTAAGTTCACTTAAATCCTACCTGGAAGTCGACAGGAACAGGGAGCATTTTCAGTAGTAACACAGCAGCTTACCTTTGACTTTGCAACGGCATTATTATTCGTTGCTGATTACTCTTACTTTTCTCTAAGAGCTTAACGAGAATTTTTAAAACATATTTTAGTTTGACTCAAAAGGCTAGAAAGCACCAAAGAATGAAAGATAAAATGGCTAAGAATCTACAATGTTCCAAGATTCCTATCTAAGGTCTCACGCTTTAAAAGAACCAACATGAAACTTGCGCCAAAGCTACCACATGCTTTAGCGTGGAAAGAAACCAACGCTGAGCAGGGTGGATTTTCCTGTGAGAGATCAGAGAACACCTCAAGGCCCGCCCTTCACAGGCCCCAAGAAGTAAGTCCCGGGTGCCCTTCGCTTGGAGGCTGAGCCCCAGCCAGCCAGGAAGCAAGCCCTGAACGACGCAGGGCACTGAGCGCGGGTCTTAGCACTATGCTCGGGTGAGACCTGGAACACGTTTCACACGGTGCAGATCCACGGCTGGTGTTTCAGGTGGGCGTTCTTGTGACCAGCGAGCGTGCGCACCCTGGCTCCCAGCTGCCGGCCGGCACTCTGGCTCAGGGCCCAGGCCGGATCTCTGACCTGCACCGACACCCCGCCCACCTCCTGCCAGCCCCGTCTCCAGGATGATCCCACGGGAGCAGCAGGGACAGTGTTGCGGGTTCCGGGCCTCTCCATCAACGACGGGCTAATCTTCGGGAACCAGAGCACTCCCACGTGACTGACCCCCCTCCCGCTTCATGCCCCACCGGCCCGTGCTGCTGGGCTCTCGGCATGCCTTCGGCGTGAAGGCAGCTGAGTGACAGCAAGCTGACGGGGCTGTAAGAGAACGTGGCCGCCAAGCAGCTCGTCCGGCACACCTCACAGCTGCCGGAGCGGACACACAGAAGCGAGGCAGCTGGTCGGTGCGAACCGCCGGATGAAGAGCCGCCTGCCGTGTGACGCCCTGGCCTCCCTCCGCCCCAGACAGAGGCCGCTTACCTGTGAGGGGAACAAGGACGGGTCCACGGCACCTGGAGGACTGCGTGCAGCAGTGACACATTCCGCCAACAACTGTTTCAAGGTCTGCTTCATTTCCATGGCTAAACCATTTAACCAGGTCTGGAAACAGAATTACCAATGACAAACGCAGTCGTAAAACAAACACCTACCCTGTTGAGTGACCCTATTCATTTATTTCAGGAAGCAGGATTACAATTTCTTACTGCCCCTCATACTCCCACAATCGTCTTACAGGACATACTTATTTTATTAATGAAAGATTTAAATAATTGGAAGAAATCAAGATCATGGTTAAGCATGAAAACCCATACAAGTGTAGTCAGCCACTATCATCAACTCTACAAATGACGGTACTACGAGCAACATAACCCCATGGTTTCATCATTCTAAGAAATCAAGCTAGATAGGCCAGGAAATCAGGGCCACAGTGACTGGCTAAGTGTCGGGGCTCAGGCTCTCCTGGTGAGCCCATGTTCAGAAGGCTGTGATGTAAACAGGAAATGCATCATTAGGGTGATGTCTATTACTCAGGGAGCTACGCTGCTCCTTTACACAAAACTAATTTTGTTTCCGAGTCAAAATAACACATTTTTTTCACTTGATTGTAGGTAAAATAATAAAAGGTAATGGAAGGTAACATAAAAAGACTGATAAAAATAGCAGTGAATGTTTATTGATGACTTTAAGAAACTATATGCGCAATAAAAGGAGTACAAAATCTACAATGCTAAGTAGCTCTAAGTTCTAGACTTAAAGTTCTAGACTTTTTTATCTTTAGAGCACTCTCCAGGGTACCAACAGCTCTGCTCATCACAGTCAGGGCTTCCAGACCCCACCATTCCTCTGCTGGCAAACCTGCTCTGGCCAGCGGCTCCTGCTGAAGCTCTTCCTCTCTCCATGCATCTGGTCCCAACACAACAACAACAGGGGCGCCTGGGTGGCTCAGTCACTCAAGCATCCAACTCTTAATTTTAACTCAGGTCTTGATCTCACAGCTCATGGGCTCGATCCCCATGTCAGGCTTTGCGCTGATGGCACAGAGCCCACTTGGGGTTCTCTTTCCCTCTCTCTGTCCCTTCCCTGCTTGTGCTCTTTCTGTCATTCTCTTGAAATAAACAGGAAGGAAGGAAGGAAGGGAGGGAGGGAGGGAGGGAGGGAGGGAGGGAGGAAGGGCAAACAACAGAAACACACCTCTTTACCAAGCACAAACATGGGAGCTACCTAACAAGCATGTGCTTTCTTTTTTAAAAAAAATTTTTTTTCAACGTTTATTTATTTTTGGAACAGAGAGAGACAGAGCATGAACGGGGGAGGGGCAGAGAGACAGGGAGACACAGAATCGGAAACAGGCTCCAGGCTCCGAGCCATCAGCCCAGAGCCCGACGCGGGGCTCGAACTCACGGACCGCCAGATCGTGACCTGGTTGAAGTCGGACGCTTAACCGACTGCGCCACCCAGACGCCCCAAAGCATGTGCTTTCAATCACCTCATTTGTGTAATCAACATCCGATAAAATGCTGAGCCTTAACCAGGAACGGGCATGTCGCTGAACTATACGGCTAAGCGTGGGATAAGCCATGGGCCCCAACTGCAAGTTTGAAGATAATTGTGGAATGTGAAGATTACAGTTCAATATGATGCAATCCACCACTGTCTGGCATTCGCTGCACACCAGTCAGATGTCCCAGTTTGCGTCCAGTGCTCCAGGGCCAAGTAGTCAACAGTCGTTCCATAAATGCATTAGTTTCAGGCTTACCTAAATCATCTTATAAAACAATCATCTCATACAACACATTTTGGGAGCGTGAGAGTCAAGAAGAAATTTTAATTCCACCTCTTGAAAAAACTCATCTTATACAAGTACCTGTTGAATACTAATGTTCCAAACACTATATGGTATAAAGCCATATTTTTAATAAACAGGCTTTGCAACATATAGTAAGATGAGTATCTGATAGACAGAAAAGTTGTGATTCTAAGTCACACAGCTAGTAAATTGAGGAGCTCAGATTAATAGCCAGTCTTGTCAGCACACAGCCCGGCATGAGGTTCGATCTCATGAACCGTGAGATCATGGCCTGAGCCCAGTCAAGAGTCGGGCACTTAACCAAATGAGCCACTCAGGTGCCCTGTTATTTTTTAAGACACAAGAGGAGCTTCCTAAATGGCCAAAGTTTACCCTACAAATCGACTAATTTATTTTTGATACAAAGTTCATACAGTTAATTCTTTTTATTTTCATAGTTGAAAAAGAATTACTTACCTCTACATTATTTGAAATTAAAACTTTATTTTTAAAAGGTACAACTTCTCCCTCTAAAGATTTCATTGCAGTTATATGTTTTGATTCTTCATCAAAGCACACGCTGTTAATACCTATAATATAAAAGAACAGTTGAAATGCACAAAGATTAAAGATATCATTATTAAACAAGACACATCATTACCACAGAATGCACAATATACACCTGATAATATGCATTACGTATGACAATTATATTAATTCCCCTATACAACAGAACGGCTTCTCCTAACCAAAAATTGACAACAACCCAAATGCCCCCAAATGCCCACCAGCCAGTGAACGAACAGCTGACACACTCCAACACTGGAAAACTACTCCGTGATGAAAAGGAACAAAACGTACCTGCAGGGACCTCCCAACCATTCTAATGAGCACAACAGGCCAGACACAAACAGGTGCATAAGAACACACACTGACTGGGCGCATGTGGGCTCAGTCAGTTAAGCATCTGACTCTTGGTTTCGGCCGAGGCCATGATCTCACAGTTTGTGAGTTCGAGCCCCACATAGGGCCCCACACTGACAGTGCAGAACCTGCTTGGGATTCTCTCTCCCTCTCTGTCTGCCCCTCCCCGATTCACATGCATGTGTGCTCTCTCAAAATAAATAAATGAACATTAAAAAAAGAAAAGAACATATACTGCTAACTCTACTAACATGATACAAGAGACAAAAGAAAGAGGGAGGGCAAATGGGACTTCCCTCCCCCAGCTTTGTACACTTTATTTAACAGTATACAACAAAAGCTTAAATACATTACCCAATTTTGATCTTAGAAAAAACCCTCTAAGTTATTCTTTCCAATTTAAAATAGGAAACAAGGGGCACCTTGGGGGCTCAGTCGGTTGAGCATCCGACTTCGGCTCAGGTCATGATCTCACGGTTCGTGGGTTCGAGCCCCATGTTGGGCTCTGTGCTGGCAGCTCAGAGCCTGGAGCCTGCTTCAGATTCTGTGTCTCCCTCTCTCTCTGCCCCTCCTCTGCTCACGCTCTGTCTCTCTCTCTCTCAAAAATTAATAAACATTTTAGAAAAATGACAGTAAGAGATGACACTGAGAGAGTGGAGGCAGAGTTTGGATGCAAGCCTGCTGATGCCAAGAGGTCTCTCCAAGCCTCCCACAGCCCAAATCACAGCTGAGATAAAGGACCTGAAAGCTTCACACATACACTGGTGAGTAAATGCTTCTGTGAAGCACCAGAAACTCAATACATTAGGTTTTCACAGCTCTGCCCTCCCTGGGGCAACTTCTCTGCTCTCCACTTGCAGCACAAAAGTGGCTCTGGACCACGACGGGCATGGCCGTGTTCCAACGAAACTCTACTTTCAACTATCCGGCTGTGAGGGTGTCTGGGGGGCTCAGTCGGTTGGGGGTCCGACTTCGGCTCAGGTGATGATCTCATGGTGCATGGGTTCGAGCCTCGCGTCAGGCTCTCTGCGGTCAGCGTAGAGCTTGAAGCCTGCTTCAGATCCTCTGCCCCCCACTCGAAAAGTAAGTAAACGTTACAAATAATAAAATAGTAAAATAATAAAATAAAATAAATCAGGCTGTGAGCCGGATTTGGCTTGTGGGCGTGTAGTTCACTGATACCTAATCAGAAGTGAAGATCACGATGAAAGTTTTTTCTTGTTATTTTGAAAAACACAGCTCTCTTCCCACAAATGGAATGCTTTGAGAAAATAATCATTATTTCTTTGGCAGACCTTCAGTATTCAATAACCTGCCTACAGTGACAGCACTGCTGGAGCCCGGGGTCCCATCACCGTACGCCTGTCACCAGGTAACCTCACCGAGTCCCACAGCTTAACCACTACCCGTGCACAGTGGACCCCCGACTGTCCACCCCCGTCCCAGACCTCTCTGTTCTCAGGAACCGCCTTCTGGGTGCCTCCACCTGTACGTCAGGCAGGAAACCTTCAGCTCGACAATGAAGAGGCACGTTCCCCATCACTCCCAGGCCTCCGCACGGCCAATTCCTTCTGCCCTCACACCTTTCTTCCAGCTGAGACCGACGCCTTCTTCAGATCCACCCTTAGATGTCAGCCTTGAGATGCCGCAGACGTGAGCGACGGGTCCCACAGACGAGCCACGACAGCACATACCTGTCGGCCGCAGCCACGGCCATCGATCGGCCAACTCGTGAGGCTGCCTGTCCCACCAAGATATAAATCCCTCCCGAGGGCAGGACAGGCATTTTATTCAGTAGTCTACGTCAGAGCCTAACATTATGCCTGGAAGGTACGTGAAACGCTGGACCTGTTGAAGGAGTGTTGGCTCTTACCGGCGAACAGCTTTCTGAGGTGAGACTGAATCACTGACGGGCTAGTAGACTGGCCCAGGATCTCCAACAGGTCATCGTCACCGATGAAATAAAACCTTGGAAACGTTGAGCGTTTTTCCTGATAACAACAAAAAGAATAGCCTTATCTTTTCAAATAACTAATAAAGTACTTTACAACTTCTTACATAAATATTTTTAAAGAACATGCCTCTAAAAATTCATTCAATGATTTCTGACATCTTTGAAGTTGATCGAGTATGGTTAGCAGCGAATTTCTGATTCCTGCGTGAGTCGTTAATGTTGTGACTCTATTGTCTTTCTTGATGTCACTCATTATCGATCTACAGAAGAAAAAAAAGTTATTTTTACCTCCATTTTAACAGTTTTTGACTGAAAGAGAAATACTGAGACATTTATTTTTTATCTACTTAAAGAGGTAACGCTACTATAAAAGCAAAACACCACTGTGTTTCTTCTAAGAAATAATGGCAAAAATTAGTAATGTCCCATTACCATTTTTTAATTATTTTTTCTCCTGTAAGGAAGCTCTACGTCCAACATGGGGCTCGAACTCATGACCTGGAGATCAAGAGTTGCATGCTCCACCGAATGAGCCCACCAGGTGCCCTCCATTACCATTCTTAACCTCCCATGTTGCAAATTCGCTTATTTCGTTCATTCTCTAAACAAATATTTAGCCCCATCTCATAAAGACAATGGTTCAGTGAGAAAGATATTAAATATTTTCTCAAATTATTTAAATAAAATATTGATATATACTAATGAGGAAAAGTACAATGTATTTTAAAGCAGCTAACGGGGCAATCTGTGAGAAAGTGACTGAGGCTGAGTCTGCATGGTGAATAGAAAGAAGACATCAGTTGGGGCGCCTGGGTGGCGCAGTCAGTTAAGCGTCGACTTCAGCCAGGTCACGATCTCGCGGTCCGGGAGTTCGAGCCCCGCGTCGGGCTCTGGGCTGATGGCTCAGAGCCTGGAGCCTGTTTCCGATTCTGTGTCTCCCTCTCTCTCTGCCCCTCCCCCGTTCATGCTGTCTCTCTGTCCCAAAAATAAATAAACGTTGAAAAAAAAGTTAAAAAAAAAAAAAAAAAAACAAAGGAAGACATCAGTGAGCAGGAGGGGAGCACCTTCTGACAAAGATCCTGGGAAGGGCTCGAAATGCTGGAGCAAGTCAAGGCTGGCGTCCCCAAAGCGAACAGAGAACGCACAAGAGCAGGCTGCAGAAACGGACAAGGAGAGGCTATGCTCTATCCTCAGAACAACAGGAAACCTCTCTACACGTTTACTAAAGGATTCGAGGAAACGGGCCACAACAAGTCACCAGCACAAGACCACGCTGGCGGTCACACACGAGGCTCACTGCTGAGGATGAGCACAAAGCCAAGTGAGGCCACGGACCCAGGGAGTGACGACAAAAGTAGCTCAGAATAAAGGCAAACCAGGAGAGGCATAAAGACATGAAGTAGGTCAGAATCAACAAACGCAGTGACCTACTGGATTTGGAGGTACAGGGGGAGGTCAAATACCCCTATGATTCCACTCTGAGCAGTCAGTTATCGAGAAAGACACAGGGAAGAGGACCTGAGCTGAAGGGTAAGCTTGTGAACCTGCTTTTGGCACAGTGAGGGTGTCCACACCACTGGGGCTCAGGAGAGAAGGAGGGCTCGACAGGTGGACAAGGACAGAAGAGGGGATGAGACCGCCCGTGGAGCGTGACACAGTGACAGGAGACCCGGCACCGAAATCCCGCGGAGTGTCCACAGCTGGATGTTCAGAGAGGCCTGAGGACTAGAAACTAGAAGGGGACCCGGACGGATGGCCAGAAAACCACCTGCAGTACCCCGGAAGCCAAGGGAAAAAACTCTCCAACAAGAAATGCTCGATGCTTTTAAATACTTGTCAGAGATGAAGTAAAATGAGGCGCGAAAAATGCCCATCAAATTTACAACAGGAGAATAATGTGTTACTTTTGGCAATAGTAGCTACATGTTAGTACTATTATGATTCCTCTCCTACTGTAGTAACATTACTGTTAGTATCAGGTCACGAGGTAAACACAGAGGTCAGATCAACACGGTTCAAGAAGCAAATGGCTGGATGAGAGAAAAGAGCCCTCACAAGGATCCAAAAGAGAAAGAGGTTGAAGACACAGGTGACACTCATAACATAAAAGTAATCGGCTCGTGTTAAGCACCTCCCAACACGAATAAAAAGCTGCTGCGTGTGTCTCTGCCCCACGTAGCCGTGCTCACCGAAAATCTTCATCAACCCTGCTGAAGCGTGTCTGCTCTTTCGGCAATGCTCCACGGCCAAATATGGGCTCCAAATACACCCACTTCCTCTGAATATGGTTTAAATTCTGCAGGTATTCATCTAATTCTGCAAGTTTTCTTTCCCAAATGGACACTTTATCTTCAAATCCCTTATAATAAGGAGAATCCTTTAAGGACTGAAGAAGACATCTATTATCTCCAACTTGATTTACGATGTCTTTCCAGTCTTTAATCAGCTTGATAGTTCGACTCTGGCTGTCTTCATAATCAATCAATGTAAATACCGCTCCAACTCCCCAAAGATCAAGTTCACGTAAAGCTTCTCTGATCGTAACTTCACCTTGTGCCCGACTGTTTAAATCCTATTTAACATAAAATATTCATATTTATTATTTCCACATTAATTTTATAAATAAGCCATACAATGTTTATTTTATAACACAATATATTTTTATTTGGCTTTTCACAATAAAGGAAAAAGTAAGTGAATATATTTTACATGTTATCCAAGAGAATCACTAGCTAATGTATCAGGAGATATCAGATACAAAGTATCCAATCTCACATAGTCAAAGTACGATATTAAAGATCTGCCATAAGCTTTTTACTTCTAAAAAAAGAAAAATCAAGAATCCATTGCAAAACACAAAAACAGGCTTATTTAAAATTCTGCAGCCCTCAATAATGATACTGTAACTTAAATTTAACTTCTGCGGCAGCTCAAGTGGTTAGTAACCATCTTCTACAGCAACTGTGCTTTATGATCTCACAATTACCTAACAGGCTCCAGGGTTCTGAACAAACACAAAGGTGAACATATTGAATAGGAAAAAAACAATGTGACATCAAGAGTCCTTTTATTTTTACATCAAACGGGCAGATCACAACACACAGAGTCTGCCACTTAAGACGGCCGAAGGCGGTACCATTTCTCCTTGTACCACAGACCTCTCCTAACCCTGATTTGCAAACTGGTTCTTGGTTTAGCTCTCTGGATTTTGCTATCTCTTAGCTTGTATTTATAATACACCCCATGATTTTAAATGTATTTTATATAAAATGATTTGTATTTGTTTGCTTTTCGATTAAAGCTGACTCCCTTCTTTTTTTCAAAAAACAAATTTTTTTTCATGTTTATTTATTTTTGAGAGAGACATGGCACGAGTGGGGGAGGGGCAGAGAGAGGGAGACATAGAATCTGAAGCAGCCTCAGGCTCTGAGCCATCAGCACAGAGCCCGATGTGGGGCTCAAACCCACGAACTGTGAGATCATGACCTGAGCCGAAGTTGGACGCTCACCCGACTGAGCCACCCAGGCGCCCCGAAGCTGACTCCCTTCTTAAACCAAGATTACTTTTTTTTATTTCATATTGTCTTCTTTCTCTCAAGGAAGGGGTTTACGCTGCTTCTATACTCCTATACAGATTCAGATGTGTTACTAAAGAAAGAATAATGGACTAGCGGAACATTGTCACTATATTAAGAGAAAAAAAAAGTTTTGCTGTTTTTTTTACATAAAACACAAAGCAAAACCATCTGTTAACAAAGGTCATATTCATGAGATATTTATACAAGTGATTCTTACTTTAAGGTCTGAAGCTTTGGCAACAATTGTATCAGCTACTCTGAGCAGGTCACCAAACATTAATTTCTCCAGGCTAGTCCCCCGAGGAAGGCCAAGCAGACGAAAAAGGTCAAGCCAGTGATCTGGAGAAAGACACTCCCCTCTCACATATTTCAAGATAGGAATTACGGTCTGTTAAAAGAGAAAAAGACACACGTACACACAAGAATATATGTCAAAATGCAAACTGTTATTTCCTTTAATGAGTAGTTATAAAATGTTAATTACTCTATTATCTTATTTAACAAACTTGAAATCAAATTCTCAAACAGAATTGTGTATGATTTTTTATTAAACACTACTGTGGGTACATGCAAACTTCCTGCTGTAGCTTGACAGATTTGAAGACATGACCTAAAATGTTTCTATCTTTATTATTTTAGGAAATAACCTATATCCTAAATATGCTAAATGACTCAGATCCTAAACTGCTCTAAGAGGTATAAACACTCCAATTTTTAACTTTAACCATAAATTTCTTAGTTCTAACTTTTCAAAAGAGTAGCAGAAAGATCAATAATTTCTATGGTTTACTCCATACCTCCTAGTGTGTTCATGTAACGGAGTCACTGAAAATCAGAAACTAAAAGTACAGCTCACTCAGCTGCATAAAAGACACGTGAAAGGTGCAAACCTCATTCTAAATTAGTAAAGTAAAACCATCTTACTTTGTATTTGTCAACTTCTGATTGTAATTTCACTGTCATAACCGAATGTTCTTCAACTTTTCTTAATCTGTCATGCCAATTCATCAAAAATTCTTCAAACAGATATGTCTTAGTCCTGTAAGAGACCAGGAATACACCTCAAAATGTACCTCCCAAAAAACACTACCAAATTATAAGAATCTAAATAGTGTTTATGAATCAAACCGAAAAGTAATCCAATCTTCATTGGCCATTTCTTCAAGCCTCTGCTGAAACTCTTCATAAAGGGCCCAAATTTGTGCACAGCTCTCAATGTCCTTGGAGATGCTATCTGCCAAAGACAAGCTGGGCTCTTCTAGGCCAAAATGACGGCAATCATCACTACGGAAACAAAGAGTGAAATATCATAGATTTTAAAAAACTGTCAAATATCACTAAGTTTATTTAACTGCATTCCCTGTGTGTGTGTGTGTGTGTGTGTGTGTGCATATTTGATAGTGAAGGTAGACAGTGGGGGACTGCATAAGAATTTTACTTTAACTACTTAAGTATAACCTCTTTTAAATTCATAAATATGTATTTCTCCAAAGAAGTCAAAGTGGAATTGATAACATCTGTATTTTATGTCTGTCATACGTCATAAATGATAATATGACATATTATCAAAATGACATATATCATGGACTGATAAAAGATCGCATTAATATTAATACCCAAGGATTAGATTCTAGAATATAAGATACCCTTCATCTAATTGGTACTAAACCCTTCACTCACCCATGAAGACCACTATCTTATGGAAGCATTTACCTAAGAGACGACACCTGAAACATTGCTTACTTAACCTTAATACTTGTAACATAAAGCAACAGGTTTTTTTCCTTGGAAACCTCATATTATTGTTGTAGGTTCATTTTTCTTCTCCGGGTCTCTGATAGCAATTTTCCATTAATTTTATAGGCCTCATTTTTAAATACAATGAAATCACAGAAAACAAGTATTCCAACTCCCAATGTAACTTCTAAGTAAACTTAATTTTCTGTTCTGTTTCTAAGCCTAACCAGAAATTTGCTTCCTTTAAAGTCCTTATAGACTCCACCCACAACTAAGAAAGTAGTAGCATGAGCACTTAGAATTATCATTTTTAAAACTTCAGAAGTTTATATAGAAAAACATTAAGACAAACAGATAACAAGAAAGCCTATGGCCTAATACAGAGAAATATAAATCAAAATGTCTACTATCCATTTTAAAGAAAAAACATACACCAGCTTTTTCCTTATGACTTCAAGATCATCAAATTCAATCTTTTTCTCTTTTATTGACTTGGCGCTTTTATCAAGAGTACTTTGTGGGCCAGTTTCAATAATATCGTCACCAGGCTTTAGTTGGTCCCAACGAGCTTTAAATTTGTCCAATTCTTGGTAATAGATCTGAAGACGCGACTGAACGTTCCCTTTCATCACTTCGATCTATGAGCCAAAAGAGTTTATGTAATTCAGTTTATAGTAAAATCTCACTTTATTTTCACATTTTATTTCTAACACTTTCTAGGTAGAGGTGAAAAACCACCAAAACAAGTTTTTCAAAAGATTGTTTTCAATTACTGACTTCAAGTACAATAAAATTTTGATGTCAAAAACATAGAATCAGACTATAAATATTCAGTAACGAGAGATATACTGCCTGCATCATCATTAAAAACTCATTCGTGTCAGGGGCACCTGGGTGGCTCAGTTGGTTGAGCGTCCAACTTCGACTCAGGTCATGATCCCACAATCCATGAGTTCGAGCCCCCCATCGGGCTCTGTGCTGATAGCTTGGAGCCTGGAGCCTGCTCAAGATTTGGTCTCCTTCTCTCTCTGCTCCTTCCCATGCTCTCTCTCTCTCACTCTCTCTCACTCTCTCACTCAAAAAATAAATAAAACATTAAAAAAAAAACAAAAACTCATTCATGTCATCAGCAGCATCCACCACAACTATCAGCAAAGTTGATGTGATAAGACACGCTTGGCCAATGACCACCAGCTGTGCCACACCAGCAGGGAGCTGCATAACCGAGGAGGCGTGTCCCAGTGTCCACGCAGGAGAGTACAACAGGTGTGTTTAACTACCAGGTGTCCCCTCAAAAGTCACCATACATAGCAGGCAAACATATTCACTCATAAGGAAAACCAAAAATACGATTACCTGAATTCTCCATATGGTAGGAAATAAAGACAAAGTACGGGAAATGATCATTTAAATAAAGCGTTTTACGGTACGGAAATAGGGAGGCCAATTTCATTCACAATATAAAATTCCTACCTACCTGAGCTCCAATGGAATAAAGATAAGCCAGAATCTTCAGTGAGAAAAAAATCAAGTTTCCATGTTAACACAATGACTAAAAGGTTCTTACCTGATCTTTAATCATAAGTTGGTGACTTTCCATCATCAACTCAAATTTATCCCACTTAGCCTTCAGATTGCTAATTGTTTCCAAACCTCCACCTGCCACAGTTCGTAAAAGTCTGTTTTTATCTTCAGCTTCTTGGAATAAGGGCAAAATCTAAAGGTTGAAGAAATAACAACATAAAAAAAACAACCTATTTTATCAAATTTCTTGCAAGATTCCATTTATTTTAGGGGTGTCTGGGTGGCTCAATCGGTTAAGTGTCCGACTCTTGATTTCAGCTCAGGTCATAGGCTCACAGTTCATTGGTTGGAGCCCATGCATCAGGCTCCATGCTGACAGCAAGAGTCTGCTTGGGATTCTCTCTCTTCTTTTCTCCCTCCCTCTCTCTCTCAAAATAAATAAATAAACTTAAAAAAAAAAAAGTAAGTGGCGCCTGGGTGGCTCAGTTGGTTAAGCATCTGACTGCAGCTCAGGTCATGATCTCATGGATTGTGAGTTCCAGCCCTGCCTCAGGTGAGCATGGCCCCCCATCGGGTGAGCCCCACTTTTCTCTCTCCCTTGCTCTCTGCCCCTCGCTAACTTGTACTCTCTCTCTCTCTCTCCAAAAAATTAAAATAAAAAATAAGTAAAAATTTTAAAAAAGATTCTATTCTAACCAGTTCTTGCTGTTTTAAAAATCAAGGTTTCTGTTCTAAATAATTTGTTAAATTCCTGGACATGAAGTTCCTAATACTTACTTATTACTATATACAAACTCAACTATGGCACTCTACCAAAGAGGTTAAAAGGATCCTAAAGATGGTCACAAGGACTGAAGGAACCTGTGAGTCTGTAAAGACAATGCTCTAACTATTCCAAGTGAAGTTCTTATTAGAAATCTTCTACTCACAGGGAACTGTTAGAAGGAGGCTTCTCAAAGAATGAAGATTAGGGATTAGGTCATAACAGAAATAAACTAACTATTCCAGGAACAGAAGGAACAGTCACAAACAAAGTATTTAAGAAAAGGACAATGGAGAAAGTGAAACTGAGTCATGATGTACTAGGAAGGCCAGAGAAGGCAGAAACGAAGAGTCAGGTTGTGGTTTCCACACGTGGACAGAACCCAGATTAGCCTGAGAAGACTCCCGGGCGGGGCCCTCCTGTCCTCCCCTGCAAGTCCACACGGCACCCGAGAGACATCACAGCCCGATTCTGTATGGCCCCTGCTGCTTCAAACCCGGCAGCGTGACTCCCCCGCACCCACGGGTCGGCCCCAGGCCCCTGACTGTGGCTCGAGTGACAGGGACTCTTCCTACCACCGCTGCCACTTCCCGCCTCGCGGGCGGAACAGCACAGCGTCTCTGTTTCTCCGCCTAGTTTCTACGAGGGTACCTTTTCTGTCTCTCCTCTCGCTTCACTCACAGGGTCCTCTGCCATCTCCTCTGACATCCCCACAGTAAATGCTGGGATGTCCTACCCTGCTCTGCACCCTCCATGGTCCGCCATCAACCACATGGTCTCATCCAATCCCCTGGCTTCACAGTTCATGCATGGAGAGATGACTTTTTTTTTTTTTTCAACGTTTATTTATTTTTGGGACAGAGAGAGACAGAGCATGAACGGGGAGGGACAGAGAGAGAGGGAGACACAGAATCGGAAACAGGCTCCAGGCTCTGAGCCATCAGCCCAGAGCCCGACGCGGGGCTCGAACCCACGGACCGCGAGATCGTGACCTGGCTGAAGTCGGACGCTTAACCGACTGCGCCACCCAGGCGCCCCATAGAGATGACTTTTAAATTTATATCCAATTAATAAACATAGTCTCCACTCTGAAGTCCCTATTCCTCACTCAACTTCCATCTGACGTCCCAACCCCCCCACCACTTCCAGTCTCCAGACACCTTCCCCCTCCAGCCACCCACATTCCCAGGAAATGCTACCATCAGCTTTCCAGGGGCCCAAGCCCAGCAGCTCGGACACACATTTACTCCTCTCTAACCCTCGCTGTGGAATATGCCACAAAAGCATACGATTTCACCTCTCAGTGAGCTTTATCATATGAAGTCTATGACGCAGGAAGGACACATCAAAGTTTCTCTTGTGATCTGAGTTATGTCTCTTGCTGCTGCTGCTTCTAAACTTAGTTAAAACCATCCATAATATAATAACTCCATATGCAAGTGTGTGTGTACGTGTGTGAACGTGTGTATTCCTAACTCAGCTCAAACCGCACCCTTCAGGTTACAACCCCGGAGGGAACAGCATGAATTACTAAGTTTAGTCTGACTCAGATGTGCCACATCCTAGCAGACTGTACCTACTCCTGAATATTAACTCTGACTCAGACTGTTTCACTGCACCAACATAGCACCAGAGTCCAACCATGAGCTCAGTGATGGGGCCAGATTATGTGGACTTCCTTACAATACTGAAATTATATGATGTTTCTCAACGGTCACATAAAATTACCTGATTGAAACATTCCAGTCCAATAAAAATCAATCAATAACTTTACTTGGCGATGCTCACCTCTGGTTTCCGCTGTTGGAGCCTACTGTATTGCAAATTTGCATCGCCAATCTCTTCCACAGACTGGGGCATAACTGTTAAGATGTCCATAGCCTCGGTTACAAATGCATCAATTTCATGTAAGTGAGCTGAACAGGTAACAGTGACATAGAATGTTATTATCACTAAAAATATTTCGCTGCATCATTTTAAAATCAAAGAGCATTGGAAGTACTCACCATATGGCATACGTTAAATCTAAAATTATTACTTGGTCACACGACAGAATTTTAAAATACAGAATAAGCAAAGAAATGCACCATATAAGTCTAGTTGTTTTATGTTATACCTCAAAATTTTGACAAAGTTAAAATGTACTCATTCTTAGTATATTTCATTCAAAATTGGTAACCTTTCCCATCCTTTAGCTAATATGCTAAAGCATCCCAGTTTCATGGAAAAAGACACAGTGCAGAATTTTGGAAAATCTTAGTAACTGAAAAGATGAGAAGAAATACATGATGGCAGAACCGCCTACCTTCCTCAGTACTACAGGCACCAAACTGATACTGGCCCATATTGTAAACAGCAAAACCGCCTCCACTTTTAGACTCTTAACAGTTGGGCATGGGCTTTCCCACGTTATGAAAATTGCCATTTGAAGCACATTTCATTTCATGATACTTTCCAGCTTGGTCGATTTTAATCACTGGGATTCACATTTCATAACTATCAAAGTACATGCCTTTGTATATAACATTAAGTTAAAACGAAAATCAAAAAGCGTCTTTACCCTGGATGCACTTCTTCAAAGAAAGAACAAGCGTATCAAATAACTTCTGGATGAGATCATCAATCACAGTCTTCACGGGGTTACAATTAATATTTAAACAATCTACCTTGACCGCACTGAAAAATGCCAAATGACAGATTTTGACATGAGAAAGACTTATTAGAGGGAAAGAACCTCATTATAATGATTTTATATAATACATTTCAAAATAACTCAAAAAGTATTATTGTAATCTCTAAGCACATTCAGATTTCATTTAGTAAAATGTTTTCCACGTACTATCAAGAAGTTTTCATGAAACAATGATTTTGTTACAATACTAAAGTTTTTTATCACCCAGTGTATCAGTTTTCTTAAAAGGACAGCACATTAAAAACTCCTAGAGTGTCAACATGAATATACGTAAACATTCACAAGCCCTGTATCTGTCACAGCATTTAATGTACTTATTTAAATATCTATTACAGAAATTCGCTATTCTGCTAAGTACAAACAACAGTGACAAGGGACAGAAAAGACAGAAGGCAAATAGAGACTGTTAAGGCACTAAGACAACGACACGCCATCATTTTCTACCTATCAAATTAACAAAAATGTAACGAACTGCTAATTCATGTCTTCAGTTGTGTGGGCAAAGAGAACTCTCAGAAATTCGGATCAGAGCAGAAGACCATGCGGCTTTCACGGGGAGCAAGTGAGCCATGAACACCAGGCCACTTGTCTTAACTAACTTCACCTTGAGAATTTATCCCAAGGAAATTTTCAGAGCAGATGCCGATATTTTATATACAAGTATCTGCTTCAAAGCATTAATTATAATAGTGAAAAATTAGGAATAATTTGAATACAAAAATGGCTTATGATATATCCACACAATTAAAAAAAAATCACATTTTTGAGGGCTAATAACAGGACAAAATACTAAAGATTAGTGTTAAATAAAAATACCAGGATAGAGTAGGATCCAAATTTTTCAGTATATGTACTAATATGTCCATAACATGAAACATTAAGAAGAGTTCCCACACTCTAAAAAATTTATGAAACACTGTTTTAACTCAGAAAAAAAGGCATATATTGTTAAGAATATTAATTCTTTGCACAATATCCTTAATGCAAATTGTCATATTCTAAGCAAACGTTGCACCAGACTTGCTCATCAGAAAAAATCTCATATTTATCTTAAATTCACAAAATTTTTAAAAAGCCTGGAAATTATGGTCACAAAGATCATTTAAAAAGCTACTAATCCTTTTGGAAACACAGATCCAGGTGACATTTTACAAAGTAAATTCTAGAGTTAAATACTCACTTTTACTATAAAAATCTTATTCTCTTAAAGATTTATTTATTCTCAATCACCCACTGACTAGAGTGGTTTTAACTCCAGTTCTTACCCAGTACGACATACCAATTTACTTAAACATGAAATTTTATGCAATTTTTGAAATTCTGACATATAAAATGTCGAGATTTCTAATATTTGATAAAGATACATTATTTTAAGGGCACCTGGAAGGCTCAGTCAGTCAGTCACTCAAGTGACTCAGTGGGATTGAGCCCTGCATCAGGCTCTGCGCTGACAGAGCCTGCTTGGGATTCCCTCTCTTTCCCTTTCTCTCTGCCCCTCCCCTGCTCATGCTCATGCTCTCTCAAAAAAAACCAAAAAGCAAAATATTAAAAAAATTTTTAAACAGATGTTTTTAATAAACACTAAAATAATTATGCCATATTTTGCTAATGAATTAGCATCACCACATGGTCTGATTACAGCAGAGTTTTACTCACCGACTATAAAATCCTGGGGACAGACCAACATTCCCCTTTCATTTGAAAATACTGGTAGCATGAAAATGAGGCTCCCTGGCACAAAAACAGACACATAGACCAATGGAATAGAAGAGAAGCCCCAGAACTAGACCCACAAACGTATGGCCAACTCATCTTTGACAAAGCAGGAAAGAACATCCAATGGAAAAAAGACAGTCTCTTTAACAAATGGTGCTGGGAGAACTGGACAGCAACATGCAGAAGGTTGAAACTAGACCACTTTCTCACACCGTTCACAAAAATAAACTCAAAATGGATAAAGGACCTGAATGTGAGACAGGAAACCATCCAAACCCTAGAGGAGAAAGCAGGAAAAGACCTCTCTGACCTCAGCCGTAGCAATCTCTTACTCGACACATCCCCAAAGGCAAGGGAATTAAAAGCAAAAATGAATTACTGGGACCTTATGAAGATATAAAAACTTCTGCACAGCAAAGGAAACAACCAACAAAACTAAAAGGCAACCAACGGAATGGGAAAAGATATTTGCAAATGACATATCGGACAAAGGGCTAGTATCCAAAATCTATAAAGTGCTCACCAAACTCCACACCCGAAAAACAAATAACCCAGTGAAGAAATGGGCAGAAAACATGAATAGACACTTCTCTAAAGAAGACATCCGGATGGCCAACAGGCACATGAAAAGATGCTCAACGTCGCTCCTTATCAGGGAAATACAAATCAAAACCACACTCAGATATCACCTCACGCCAGTCAGAGTGGCCAAAATGAACAAATCAGGAGACTATAGATGCTGGAGAGGATGTGGAGAAACGGGAACCCTCTTGCACTGTTGGTGGGAATGCAAATTGGTGCAGCCGCTCTGGAAAGCAGTGTGGAGGTTCCTCAGAAAATTAAAAATAGATCTACCCTATGACCCAGCAATAGCACTGCTAGGAATTTATCCAAGGGACACAGGAGTACTGATGCATAGGGGCACTTGTACCCCAATGTTCATAGCAGCACTCTCAACAATAGCCAAATCATGGAAAGAGCCTAAATGTCCATAAACTGATGAATCGATAAAGAAATTGTGGTTTATATACACAATGGAGTACTACAGGGCAATGAGAAAAAACA
>NW_024412468.1:1570528-1602017 GCF_014898765.1 Herpailurus yagouaroundi | reverse complement strand
ATCCGGATGGCCAACAGGCACATGAAAAGATGCTCAACGTCGCTCCTTATCAGGGAAATACAAATCAAAACCACACTCAGATATCACCTCACGCCAGTCAGAGTGGCCAAAATGAACAAATCAGGAGACTATAGATGCTGGAGAGGATGTGGAGAAACGGGAACCCTCTTGCACTGTTGGTGGGAATGCAAATTGGTGCAGCCGCTCTGGAAAACAGTGTGGAGGTTCCTCAGAAAATTAAAAATAGACCTACCCTATGACCCAGCAATAGCACTGCTAGGAATTTACCCAAGGGATACAGGAGTGCTGATGCATAGGGGCACTTGTACCCCAATGTTTATAGCAGCACTCTCGACAATAGCCAAATTATGGAAAGCGCCTAAATGTCCATAAACTGATGAATCGATAAAGAAATCGTGGTTTATATACACAATGGAGTACTACAGGGCAATGAGAAAAAACAAAATATGGCCCTTTGTAGCAGCGTGGACGAACTGGAGAGTGTGATGCTAAGTGAAATAAGCCATACAGAGAAAGACAGATACCATATGTTTTCACTCCTATGTGGATCCTGAGAAACTTAACAGAAACCCATGGGGTAGGGGAAGGAAAAAAAAAAAAAAAGAGGTTAGAGTGGGAGAGAGCCAAAGCATAAGAGACTCTTAAAAAACTGAGAACAAACTAAGGGTTTAGGGGGGGGGGGCGGGCGGGGGGGGTGGGTGATGGGTATTGAGGAGGGGACCTTTTGGGATGGCACTGGGTGTTGTATGGAAACCAATTTGACAATAAATTTCATATATTGAAAAAAAAATATTTAGAATAAAGCCTATCTAAAATATAAAAAAAAAAAAAGAAAGAAAGAAAATGAGGCTCCTTTCAGCCACAAATAAAATGGGATAGCCCTAGATAGGCTACCCCCAAATTATGGAGCCTCCACGTGGAGGCTGCTTGGGATTCTGTCTCTCCCTCTGCCCCTGTCCCCTACCGGCACTCTCATTCTCTCAACAACAACAACAAAATTAAAACAACAAAAAAACCAAAGACCGTATCCAATAGAGAAGAGAAACCTTGTACCCAAAAATTACAAAAGCACTCTCTTCCCTACCTCCAACCAACATTAATGGTATATCATCATCTAACTCCTCTGACCTCAAACCCACAGGACATTTGTCTCTTTTCTGTTCCTCATCCCTCATCTTCCTCCAAAATTAAGACCTCTTAATACCTCATACTGTTTCATATTTCATAATATTTCCTCTTCCCCATTTGGAGTACCAACAACTTAATTCAATTAATTACTGCTGGTTTTCTGGGTGATGACAGACTAAGCTCCCTTCCTCCATGGTCTCTTTCTCGCACCATACAACTCTCTCGTTCCAGACTAGCACCCCTAATGTGCAGGTACTGACACCTTTTGGACGAGAAATCAAGAGCTAACCACTCTGATATGAATAAAATCCAAATTGCCCAATGGGAACGTAAAACTCTCCCAAATCTGTACCTTCATTACCCCTCTCCAGGAACAGGCCCTCTAGCCCCTAATAAAACGCTAATTCATCAAATTCTCAATTAACCAACTTATTTTCAGCATACAAACCCCTCTCCTGAGACGCCCTGGTGCAACCTCCAGTTCTCGCTTTTCCTGTCAAAATTCCAGTTCAAGGATTTCTATCTGAATGAAACTTTCCCTAGTTTTGCCCAGAAAGGATGGGATGTCACCGCCATGCTGTATACACTTCCCCAGCCCTTAGTTCAATCTCTAAAATGAGACACACTATTCTATCTGGTATTAATAACAATTAACAGTAAGTAACATACACTGCGAATGTCACCCGTACCAGTACTTTGTGTTCAAATTACTCATTTAATCCTCAAAACACCGTGTGATCAATATTACAGTTGTCTTAACTATTTTTTTTTTATTTTGAGAGAGAGTGAGCGGGCACAAGCAGGGGAGGGCAGAGAGGGAGAGACAGAATCCCAAGCAGGCTCCACACTGTCCACGCAGAGCCCAACATGGGGCTCCCATGAACCGGGAGATCGTGACTCGAGCCGAAACCAAGACTCGGATGCTCAGCCGACTGAGCCACCCAGGCACCTCTGTATTAACTATTGGAAAGCTGAGGAAATCGAGGCTCACGGGGTGTAAATGGCAGTCGCGGTCACGCAGCTGGGACAAGCCATCTGCCCCCAGAGCCCACTCCCTTAACCCCTGTGAGTACTGAGTCATGGGTCACTGCACCGGCAGACAGGAAGCAACGTGAGGTCCTCTCTTCCTCATCTTTATCCTCCCACGGGACAAGCTCTGCATATTATCCACGCTCACCCAATATTTGTTGAGAGAATGAGCAAGGAGATTAACACAAGTGGTTTTATCCTTTAGAGGAAATACATGCACAGTTAAACAGGCCTGTCATAGAGCTTCCTACCAAGAGTGGTTCCAGTGGTAAGAATTTCAGGTAGGAGGGGGACTCCGTTCTCAAGTAGCTGGGTTATGACACGCCCCTCAGAGGGTCTCCACCACGTCTCGGGCCCTATGTCGATGCAGCACCAGGCTGTGTGACTGCCACTGTATCCCGAAAGGAGGCAGAGCAGTACAAAGCCAGAGTCCAACGGCATTGGCTTGATATCCCGGAGCACATTCTCACGGGCGAGTCTTAGCGCTCGTAGCCCATGCCTGTGTATGTCAAATGTCACATCCTCAGGCCCCGATCGACTCCCCCCAGTTAGGTCCCAGCCGGCAGAACCTCCAGAAGAAAAATACCTTCGTCTCGGCACCCGACGCAGACGATACCCGAGAGCCAAGGCCAAGCTTTACGGGAGGCAGAAGGTGACTGACACGAGGCCACTACTGACGAGCACCCTCACCATGTCATGACAACACTGGAACGTGACAGAAACTCTAACTTCTCAGGCCCCGGAGACCCCCCTACTTCTTTCCCTCTTACTGAATGGGACCGAAACTCGACTCTAACTTCTCATACCTCGGAAGTCGTTCTACTTCTTTCCCTTTTATTTTCAGTGCTTTGAAATTTTTCTCCCAATCTTGGACTGTAGAGAGATGTTTTTCCACTAGAGCTTCCATATCAACTTGTCCAATTACGATCCATTCCTATTAAAGAATGGAAAACATATTAAAGAAACAGAATTTATTAACATAAAAAATATTAGGGCCCACTGATAAAAAGGTACAGATTTAAGGTATTCAGGTAAATTTCAATTTAAGTACTCAAATATAACCATTACTGTAGAGCCTAAAAAAACTATTTAACATATAAAAGTAAGTGATCATCAAACTTTTTTTAAAAGACCACAAAACCCTTTTCTCAGATTCTCTTCTCAAATTTGATGTATCCAAATACAGAATCATTTGGCAAAGCCAAGGCTACAAATTTGAATGTATGCACATTCAATCAGTCCTAGAAACCCGACAGTCAGAAGCAGCACCCGGTGGCAACTGGGAGACCGGCTGACGTCTCAGTCACGCGTCTTGGGAGCGAAAGGAAGGACGAGGGACACAGCTGGGGTCTCTCCCCATTGAGCAGCCAAGGTTCACTCCAACACGAGGAAGAAGTGAAATCCTCTCCACCTCACTACATCTGAGACCTCACTCCAAGGGCCAGTCGATTCAAAGACTGAATGAAAGGAGATAGTTTCCCAAGAGGAGTTAAAATTGACACAACAGAATCTTGTCACATCCGAAGCTGATGCAACTAGTTTCTCAGTCTTCAAAAAGTCAAAGACAAAAAAATCTTGGTTCTCATCTGTGGTGTAAATCTGGGTTGTACAGGAATCCTCACACTGGCTCCCCATCTTGCTGTACTTTTACATTATGCCACATAAGATAAACCGTAGATCAGTACACTTAATACTCATTCAACCAATCAGATGAAACGTTATAACAGAATAACAGACAATTACAAGTTCCATACCTTATGTTGGTGTAAAACAGCTGATAGTCTCCTAAACAGATCTTCTGCTTTGCTGAAAATAGTCAAAAATCCATTTGCATTTCTATCAATCATAACAGAAAAAATAGACTCATCTCCGGCCTCACCCACTCCCCTAAACTGATTAGGAATGCCGATGAACCTCTTCATTTCTCTGTAATATTTAGCCCGGATTTCTTCAAGAGGAGGCCTGAATTGTAACCGTCCCTGTCTGAAAACAAAGAAATAGCTTTAACATATGAATTACTGGAAAAACATGGTTTGAAAATGAAAGGGGCTGTAAGAAAGCTTACTTGTACACTAGGTCTATGCTTATTTCTGGCAGATTCTCATTGAGTGCCTCCAGGCCCATCTGATACTGGTGTTCGAGGGCTTTGTACAGCTGGTGATTCCAGTGCTGCTTCCACGCACGCATGTCACCGGCCTGGAACCCCTGATAGGTTAGAGTCACGTTTTTTATTTAAAAACCAGGTGACAGAATGGATGTGGGGAATAAGCTTCGCAACTCCTTGGGCCTACACCCATGGGTTAACAAGGCACAGAGAATTACAAGGCCATGGGATGCTCTCATCCAAGTTTGCAACAACAAGATTGGGCAAATAAGGACAGAGAAGGGGGGCCAAGTCCCCCAGAATAGAGAGAGGGGACAAAGGCCCCCAATACAAAGGTATATGAGGTAAACAAGATTAGGCATTCAGGGCAAAAACACCCCCCACCCACCCACCCATTTAGTACTAGAGCAGAAAGCTGCTTTCACAGGAGGGAAGGCTGAAGTTAGGTAAACAGGTAAATTGGGCTATAGACCCTGTGGGGCAGTGAAGCTGCCCAGAGCGGAGATGATTAACAAAAGAAAGGTGCATTTGCAGTGATAGGTATTGAGGAGGGCACCTGTTGGGACGAGCACTGGGTGTTGTATGGAAACCAATTTGATAATACATTTCATATTAAAAAAACAACAACAAAAGAAAGGTGCTTTGGCAACCCTGAGGTCACGTGTCCTACCTGCCTCGTCCCCTAGGCTAAGATAAACAAAGGTGCTGCCTCCTGCCCTCTGTAAACAACCTTCCGCCAGGCTGCCCGGTGCCCCAACGTTGTTGTGTATTAACCCAAACCCCTAACCCCGAATGTCTTCAAGACCCCCTTTCCCTCATATCCACAAGTTAATGTTCACAGATTCATTGTCCCTTTGTGCGCGTCCATTGCCATGTTTGTAAGCCTTCTGATGCTAATAAAAGCAGAGCAAGGGCCCTTATTTGGGGCTCTTGTCTTTTCTGGACATTAGTCATCTCTCACTTTAATCCTGCGTCCCACTCTCTTGCTCCACAAGAGAGAACTTTAGACTTAGATTCTACGACAAATGGGGTCTTCATTTAAAGCATTTAAATCGTATATAGTTAAATTATAAGCAAAAAACAAAAAAAAAACCAACCCATTTTTAACATCTTAAAACATGCAACTCCTTCACTGCTACCTGTAGTAGGACAGTTTATATAAAGTCAAATATAAAAATTTCCAAGCTTCATGCTTTTAAATAGTCCACAAAAAGACCGGCAAAACTTAAAATATCAAATTAACGTTAAGTGGATGTTATATATGAGTTTTATACTATGGCGCTAAAAAAAAGTCAGTGGTTTATTTGATCAACTTCTTAGACCTCTTTCTAAAACCCCCATCAAGTGCAGCTCTTCTCTTCCTTCTTCACCCCCTAAATAATCCACCGCACATTTTTAAAAAATAATCAACTGAAAAATATGAAGATGCTCAAGACAGTTTACACTCTTTGTGCTTCCATATAACCATAAATACATTAATGCTAACACTTGTTTTTTCTTCAAGATCTAAGAATTGGGAGCTCCCAGGTGGCTCAGTCGGCTAAGTGTCTGACTCTTGCTTTCAGCTCAGCTCATGATCTCGGGGATCACGAGTTTAAGGCCTGGATCAGGCTCTGTGCTGGCGGCACAGAGCCTGCTTGGGATTCCCCCTCTCCGGCTGTCTCTGCCTGCCACCCTCCACCCCTGTGTGTGCGTGCACATGCTCCCTCTTTCTCAAAAGAAAAAAAGAAATAAACTTAAAAAGAATTGAAAAAAAAATCTCAGGGCACCGGGTGGCTCAGTCGGTTAAGCATCCGACTTCAGCTCAGGTCGTGATCTCATGGTTCATGAGTTCGACCCCACATCGGGCTCTGTGCTGACAGCTCAGAGCCTGGAGACTGCTTCGGATTCTCTGTCTCTCTCTCTCTCTCTGCCCCTCCCAAACTCACACTCTGTCTCTCTCTCTCTCAAAAATAAACAAACATTAAAAAATTTTTTTTTTAATTTAAGAACTGAAAACTACATGTAAACAGATAAGACACGTAATTCATCCTCAGCTAAGACCCCCTACCACAGACCGGGCAGGAGGCTCTGTGCATTACACTTACATAAATATCATAATTTATCAAAATGTGTATAGAAATGGAATTTTACCCCAAAAAAAGGAAAACACTCTGAAACGGTTATTTCAATTACTGGGCTTCTGCCCAACGTCGCTTCATGTTCTTCTACACATGTCTACACCAGCTAAAAGAAAACTAAACAATGGTAACGTTTAAGCACCAAGTCAAAGAAACTACTAAGTCTGAACTGAGAAACTGGACGTTCCAAAAGATAAATGAAAACTTATTTTTATATTTTTAAATGTAAATGCATTGCTAATTTGTGGTCTTTATATACAATTCGGTAGAACTCTACATTTATTAGAAATTTCTTAGTAAAGATTTACAGATAACCTTTATGAACTCGTCCTCAACTCCTATATTTACCTTCTGAAAAGATCACACTTGAAGAGTAGACACCAAGGAAAACATAATTACCTGGGCTTCTACGCTCACTAAGCCAGTTCTCAGTTCTTGTAATCCATCTTTCCAACGCTGCTGCTGCCGAAGCAGATCAATGTTCATGAGAAAGACGACCTGTTAAAAATTAAAGCACAGCAGTCGCAAAGTAACCCTGGAAAAGCAGTAACTTTTCGGTAGGAAAACCTGACAGATACCAACCACCTCAACCGAGTGATCGAGATTAATTCAACCGATAGTAAGACATAGAAATAACTGATTGATACCCCGACAAAGGCAAACATCGCTGCTGCGGTATTTCTGTCAGAACCGCATCACCGTGATCTAAGAATGAGAGAGCTTCATACAAACCACATTGAGACACTTTCTACAAAAAAATGACCGATTCTGTAACGAGTATCAAGGTGATGACAAGCAAGGAAAGTCTCAGAAGGAGGAGGAGACTACAGAGACTCAACGACCAAATGCAAAAAGACATCAGTGGAAAAGCTGTAAAATTCAAAACCCGCCTATTGCCTAGTTATCATAAATGTAGTATGGTTATTCAAGTTGTTAACAACAGAGGAAGTCAATAAGTGTGAACTCTGTACAATTTTGGCAACCGTAAGTCTGTTAAATAATTAGACTTTCAAATAAGTAAAAACTATTTCAAATTATAACACACGGTGCCTGGGGGGGGGGTTCAATCAACTAAGCATCCAACTCTTGATTTCAGTCCAGGTCATGATCTCACAGTTTCTGAGTTCGAGTCCCACCCACATCGGGCTCTGTGCTGACAGTGCAGAGCCTGCTTGGGATTCTCTCTCTCTCTCTCTCTCTCTCACTCTCACTCTCACTCTCACTCTCTGCCCCTGTCCTGCTCTGTCCCTCTCTCAAAAATAAATAAACTTAATTTTTTTTAATTTAAAAAGAATAAAATTACATCCCAATTACCATTTTAATAATACTCTTCATAGATTATCTAATTGTACAAATAAAACCTACCTTTTCACAAAATGTAGTGTGCCATTTTCTCAGTTTTCTATTTTCAGTGGCAAGTCGTTGGGCAGCATTTTGGAGCTTCTGGATGTAGGCTTCTAATTCTTTAGGATTATCCCAAGTAATCTGTGACTTTCCCCCACTTCCTGCTTTTGAATTCTAAGGTACAACAAATGCCATTTAGCGATACAATGCATTTCTTTTTTCCACAAGATTTCACACTGTCCATCTTCAGTACAGTTATTCCTACCACTATCTGCAATGAGGACGCATAGAGTAATGATTCCATTTTATAAACAATAAGGCAATGTGGCAAAATGAATAGCTCCCTCCCTCCCAAGTTTCCTCTCTTAGAGTGAAACAGCCCTAGATGAGCTAGACTGACCTCTCTCTCTCTCTCTCCCTCACACACACACACACACACACACGCGCACGCGCGCACACACACACACACACACACACACACACAGGAATGACAGGTGGAAGGCAGCAGACGACCTTGAGGCCTGGAGAGCTGAGGAGAGACACATGCACGCTTCCTCACCATCTCCATATGTGCAGGACAGGGCGATGGACACGCCTCCCACCAGGAGCCACCTCCAGGAACACACCACAAGCTCCGGAAGAGGCCGGCTCCCTCTGGCCAAAGGACTGGGAACACTGTGGTCCAAGGGAACCTTCAGCGATACCCACCCTCCTCTGGCCAAACACCAACAGAAGCGCCACAGCTCTGCAGCCTGAGCAGAACCAAACAGGGAGCTGACCCTCCATCCACCAATGAAAGGCCAGGAGTGTTCAAGTCCCGGCCAAGGGAAGGCTGGCTGAACAACGAGCTGCCCACCCCCGGGCAGGCAGGTCAGCCCAGTGCTCCCTCCCAGCCACGTGAACGGGGCTCGAGAAGGGGCCAGGCTCATACCCTGCTTAGGGGCAGCACAGGCCGGGACCGCCCTCAAGGGAAGGTGTCAGTGCCCTGAACGGGGCACTCAACTCCCACTCCCTCACGGGAAGCCGAGCAAGTCCAGGACGGTTCCTGCGGGCCCAGCGGAGTGTGGAGCACACACACTCACTCGGGAATCACTACGCTTCACTCCGTCACAGAGAAACGCTACTCAGAAAGGACCGCAAACTCAAAAGCTAAGACCGTGACAGCCAGGAGGAAGTAGGAGATTCTGAAAGTGCTAACAGATCTGTCAACTGTGACTTTCATTCCTGGTAACAATATCCTTCGGTAAAGGGGGGAATACAGACATTGCGGGACAAAGGAAAAGACAAGAGAATCCGTTGCAAAGCTGCTCGTAAGACATGGCTAAAGCCAATTCTCTCGGTAAGGACCTCAAAAGCAAAGGAAAACTCTGGGGTTAGGGAAATGTCAATACAAAACAAACTGTCCTTCTTGTGAATTTCTTAAATCCTACCTGATGACTGAAGCAAAAATCAAAACCCCATGTGCCTGGTGCTGTGTACACACAGACAGTACTCCACAGTCAGGACAAATATGTAAGGATGGAGGGGAGAAAGTGCCCAACAGCAGCCAGGTTTCTACACGTCCTTGACGTGCTGCCTGGCAAGGCAGGGGATCACTCACGTCCAGAATACAGCAGACCCTCCATACAGCCACTGAATGGATGAAACGCAATCGTATTCAATCCAACAGAGCACTCCATGCAACAGCCTAGAAAGCATGAATGAGCAACCACCACACATGACCCACTGTCGCACTGCTACAGGTCATGAAGGTAAGTCAGAGTCCCTGCCCTCGGAGACAGCGAGTGGCCAGAGGATTAGAAAGAACCTCGGCGTTCTTGCTCCTTCCATCTTGGTTTCTTCTCTACTATTCGGTCTCATTTAACATATGCTAATATAATGATGTACTTCTCACAACCCAATTTCTCATAGAAATATCAACAAATATTTCTTTGAGTATATTTATTAGAGAAGAAAAAGTCCTAAAGGTGTGCAATTAAACATTATCTATTTGGTAAAAAGGGGTAAAAAAATAATAAAATATTTCCCATTTTCAAAAGTACACTTGTAAACAGGCACAGAAAAAAAAATTTAAAGGATATACTCCAGACTGCTAACAATGGCCATCTCTTGGTGATACAGTTTTAAAACACCTTTTTTCCTGTTGTTTACCTGTGTTTTTTAAACTTTGCATTATAAAGTTTGGAGCTTTCGCAATAAAAAATTTTTCATTAAAAAAATTTTAAAAATTTAAAAATCTGTAATATGAATTATAGGACTTGTTGTAAATTGTAGGCCTGAGAACTAGTGAGCAGAACAAAGTTAATGTAGTAGATCTGACTGCCATCCCTTAAAGGCCTATTTAACATCCTGACCCTGACCCTGACGAGGCCCTGGCACCTGCACACGTGGATCTTGGAGGCCCCCCACCACCCTAACTTGTAAGACAGCTCATGGTAGCTCAACCACACAGTTTATACTCAACACTTGATCTCCTTCTGGGCATCTGGAAGTTTGGTACATTATCAGGCAGAAGATACCTCCAGGACGAGTCCCCCAAAAGTGCCCAGGTACAGAGTCTCTAATGGTCTTCCCGATGAGAAAACATCACATGTATTACAACTTGTGATGGGGAGCAGGGCAGGGGTGCGGGGGCAGGTGGAGGACGCCCTGTGTGGATCCACAGGGAGGGGTTCCTGACAGCAAGCGCCCCGTTTGCCCAACCTTCGTTCCGGGCCCTTCCCTGTATGGACTCTGCTCTGCACCTCCTGCTGCAGGAGACCATAAGGAGATTGGCCGTGAGTACAGCTACACCATGACCTAGCAGTCCTCCTACAAAAGCACAGAAACTGGGCGCAGTCTTGAGGAAAATCACAACCACTGATCCACTTACAAATAAAACAGTAAGAAAAGGGTATATTCCTCTTCTACTTAATCTTTAAATATTTTATGTCTGTTAAGACTAAAATTATAGGTTTCAAAAAGCTACAAGTCACATAGTAATAGGATAGTTTGAAAACTAGTGTAGGTTTTCCTAATGCCATATGCATGGATATTTAAACAAGCACAGATAAAAAAAAAGCCAAATAAATCTCAAAGTATAAAATCAGGAGACGACAGAAAAGCATTAAAGACTGGTATATAAGGACCTCACAATTCAGGGGCGCCTGGGTGGCTCAGTCAGTTAAGCATCTGACTCTTGATCTCAGCTCAGGTCATGATCTCACGGTCGCATGGGTTCCAGCCCCGCATAAGGCTCTGTGCTGACATCTCAGAGCTGGGAGCCTGCTTGGGATTCTGTGTCTCCCTTTCTCTCTCTTCCCCTCCCCCACTCACACTTTGTCTCTGTCTCTCTCAAAAATAAAATTCTTTTTAATGTTATTTATTTTTGAGAGAGACAAGAGTGCAAACGGGGGAGGGACAGAAAGCAAGGGAGATACAGAATCCCAAGCAGACTCCAGGCTCTGAGCTGTCAGCACGGAGCCGGACATGGGGCTCCAACTCACAAACCACGAGATCATGACCTCAGCTGAAGTCAACGCTTAACTGACTGAGCCACCCAGGTGCCCATGAAAAATAAACTTTAAAAAAAAAAAAAAAAAGACCTCACAATTCAGTGAATAAGTAAATATAATAGCACACAAGTTGTATACTACATGTATTAATTCACTGGATCAAACTCAGCACCTGAATATGTGAAACACTACAACCACTTAAATCTACAAGTGTTACTTGTTAAGAGTGAAGGAAGTCACTGGGGAACAAAACCTTAGATCAATATTAAGCTGAAGGGTACACTAAAAAACTAAGAAACAAGAAACACCTCACAAGAAAAATCTAATTATTATAACACAGAAAGTCCATTTACCTTAATTATCTGTTCAAATGCTAATGCGGATTGTAACATCATTGGTCTCTGACTTTGAATCATTTGTTGATCAATGGAATTGTAAAAATGTGCCACCTACAAAGTAAAAGTACAATTAGCAACAATCATTAATAACTAAGACACTTAATTTTTCACCTGTTTTCATTTTTACTTGTTTGAACGGAAACATCAATGCTTCTCATCGTAAGATTTAACAAGAAGCAGCTTTTCATCTGTAATACAGCACTGATGCCCATGTTAACATACGCAGTCACTCCTTGCTGAGTTCCCACAATGTGCCAAGTCCCGTCCCAGGGGCCGATTAAACAAAGACTAGAAAACCCAGTCCCTGTGACCAAGAAGTTCACAGTCTCAAGGGAAATATGGAAGAAACCAGTAAAGCATATCAAATGCTAAAAACTGAACTCTTCACTCCTGCAACTCTGCAAACGTGTTCCTTTGTCAGCATTTAACAATTAATCCACTTCTCAGACCAAGAGATCCTTGAGTTGTCCTTTACTTTTCTTTTACATCCCACATCAATGAAGTCTACTGACTATACTTTTTGTTTGGTTTTTATTTATTTTTTATTCAAATTCTAGTTAGTAACATACTGAGCAGTATTGGTTTTGAGAGAATTCAGTGATTCAGCTCTCACCTACAATCCCTGGGGCTCATCACCAGGTAACTCATCCTCCCACCCTCCCCCCCTCCAGCAGCCCTCAGGGTATTGTCTGTACTTAGGACTCTCTTGTAGACAGGATGCCTGGTCTCTCAGTCCGTTGAGAGTCTGACTTCAGCTCAGGTATTATCTCAACTCACAGGTTGTGGGATAGAGTCCTGCATTGGACTCTATGCTGACAGCAAGACTTGCTTGGGATTCTGTCTGTCTGTCTGTCTGTCTCTCTCTCAGTCCCTCCCCCACACACCAACACACTCCCTTTCTCTCTTTTGAAATAAATAAACTTAAAAAAAAAGTCTCTTGTGGTTTGTTTTCTTCTCTTTTTCCCTCCCTTCCCATATGTTTGTCAGTTTTGTTTCTTAAATTACACGAGTGAAATCATGAATTTGTCTACTGCCTACACTTTTACAACATACGTTACAGGCAACCATGTCACCCACGTCCACCAACCCCAAGGAGGGTGAGCACCCCCGTCACTCGACAAGACCAGTGTGGCCGTCTGCAAACTGGTCTGTCTCCAGCGGTGGCTTCCTAGTGTCTGTTCAAAGCATTCAAAGAAGCCAGAGTGGTCCTTCCTAAAGATAAATCACACTATTCTATTTGCTACACCAAAACTCCCGATGACTCCCCACTGCATGTGAGAATAAAATCCCAAATCCCAACACTCTCACCTAAAACCTTCCACTGGCTTCCCAATACGCTGTCGAATAAAACCCAAATCCCCAAGCCATGCCGCTCCCCCAGAACATACGTTTTACATAAGCTGCCCCACCACAGAGCCTCACTGCAGGGCGGCCACGCTGGGCTCCTTGCTGCTCCTGTGACCTCCAGGGGAGTCTCCCTCAGGAGCCACGTGTGAACATCCCGCACCCTCCAGACACCTGCAAGGTTCTGTGTCACCTGAAGTCGTATCTCTTCCCAAATATCACCTTTCAAGGCCTACCCTGGCCACTGTGTATAACACGGCAGTCTCTGCTCCAATCGTTTTTTCTTTTGCTTCACAGTACTTAGCACTACACTAGCTCCCAAATTACAACACCTGCTTCAAGAACAGCATCTAGCAAATAGTAGGCACTTGGTAATTATTTCTTCAATCAAGGAATCAAAAACCAGAGATACCCACAAGGTACACTGATGAACGAAAGAGCAACTGTCAACTCTGTTGGGGGAAAAAGAGAGGTTCAGGGAAGCAGATCAAGTGGACACCATGGAGTAAGTCGAAGGAATTGAAAACGATGGTCTTTTCATGTCTGTATCCCCAGCACCTCACAATACACTTGGCCCAGAGTACATTCTTAAAAAATATTTCTAATTTTATAGATGGTCTGCTTCCTGCCACTAGTACATATAAAAATAGGCTGTATTTGGTGGAGGATATCCAGGGTATTTATTCTACACCACAGTCGCGGTCCAAGAAAAAGCCTATTCCAGAACACTAGAAGCAAAAGAATACACAGAATTACAGCAATCTGGCTGAGCTACTCTCTAACCAACTCCCACTTCCCACTCCCTGCTCCGGCTGAATTCTTGCTCAGAAGTGAAGGTACGCGTAAACAGATCTCCCCAGGGGAAATGCCGATGCTACATGACCACACTCATCCTTGGAGCTCCTGTGTCGTGCACTAAATACACAGTATACGAGAGTGAGCAAGCCTCTCTGCTTTCGAAGACGCAGCCCCTCTGTGTAACACTCACCCACCCCACCCTCGTGCTCCTGAGAGAACCCACATACCCCTCCAGGCTCACACCAAACAGCATTCCTCCATAAGGATTTATCTGATACTGCCTCTACCCCTACCCAGGAAATAACTGAAAATTGCCACCTCTATGCTTTCCTGGGACTTTACAAAATCTTTAATAGAGTACTCGTAATGTATTACCTATTTTTTAAATGTTTATTTACTTTTGAGAGAGAGAGAGAGAGAGAGAGAGAGAGACAGAGAGACAGAGCATGACTGGGGGAGGAGCAGAGAGAGCGATACCCCAGAATCTGAAGCAGGATCCAGCCTCCACAGTCAGCACAGAGCCCAACACAGGGCTCGAACCCACGAACCACGAGATCATGACCTGAGTCGAAGTTGGATGCTCAAATGACTGAGCCTCCCAGGTACCCCAATACCTGTTTTATCAAGTTTTCACTTATCTGTCATCAGTACATAAACTTAATGGAATAAATATGGGCTTTGGAGCCACCTTTGGTATCAAATCCCAGCTTCATCACTTACTAGCTACATGGCATCAGAAAAACTATGTTATGAATCGGATCCCCAATCAGTTATGTGAAAAACGGGGAGTAACTGAAATAACATAAATAAGGTAATTACCAGAAGGCCTGATATTTATGAGGATTCATTATTTATTTCGCTCTCTCCCTCTAGACCAGTGGTTCGCAACCATGGTTGATTTGCACCCAAGGGGACACTTGGCAACGTCAGGAGACACCTTTGAATGTCAGTACTAGGCAGGTGCTACCGGCCAGAGAGGCTACTAAAATGCACAGGACGCCCCCACAGAAAAGAAGTGGTGCAAAATGTTAACAGTGCTGAGGCCGAGAAACCATGTGCCAGAATACAGCAGCCGCGTATTCATCTCACACCCTCGCTACACTGTGCACAGCAGTACAGGTGCTCAGTGGATCCTCGCTCAAAGAACAGATGGAGAGCAAGACATGCAGGATACTGCTCTTGCCTCTAATATATTGTTCCTGACCACTAACATACTGTTCCTGACCACTAAGACACCACTCCTGCTCTAAGATACCACTCCTGCCTCAAAGATACCACTCCTGCCTCTAAGATACTATTCTTGTCTCTAAGATACCATTCCTGACCTCTAAGATCTGTTAATTACATGAGCGAAAAGACAAAACACATCCAATACTACAGAAAAGCGTTCAAGACTGATGTGCATACTGCATACGGAGTAAGGACGGATCACCCAAAGGAAGACAAAACAAAGAGATTTCTGAGTGGGGAATTAGGGATGACTCTGAGTTTTCTACTAAGAAGGAACAGGTATCCATGCATGGAGACATGTTCAGAGGAGAACCGGGTCTCGTGTGATTGAAGCATAGGGCACAACCTGAAGGGAAGAGTCCAGGAGGTGAAGGCCACAGCCAGTCAGGTCAGTTAGAGCATGATTAACAAGGGCCTGAGGACTGTGCTAAAGAGACACACAACGAGGGGTAATAGTTGGCTTTAAACAGGGAAATGTGGGGCACCTGGGTGGCTCTATGGGTGAAGCACCTGACTCTTGATTTCGGCTCAGGTCATGACCTCATAGTTCATGAGTTTGAGCCCGCACTGGGCTCTGCGCTGACAGTGCAGCCTACTTGGCTTTCTTTCTCTTTCTCTCTCTCTCTCTCTCTCTCTCTCTCTCTCTCTCTCTCTCTCCCCCTCCCTCCCTCCCTCCGCCTGCTTCTGCCACTAACAAACATGTGCCCGCTCTCTTTCTCAAAATAAATAAGCAAACTTTAAAAAACATTAAAAAAATAAACAGGTAAATGATATGATGGCAATGTGCTGAACAGATAGACCCAGGAAATGACCAAAAATAGAGACTAGTCCATCAGCCTTGTAAATCTCTAAGAACCTGCCTACTGAAGGTGAGCGGAGGAGAGAGGACGCTTTGGTTAGAAAGTCCTTTAATATCCATGCATGTAACATGAAAGAAAAAGGAAAAAAAAAGAAAAATTACATTCTAATTTTCCAAATGTTTTTAGAATGAGTATCAATACTTCAAATTAATGAATTCCTCTATAGGCTTAAAAAGCAAATTTTGTAAAGTAGTCATTTAGCAAACCATAATTTCACAAGACTCACTGGTGCTATTCTATTAGCCTAAAAAATAACAAAAGTAGAAAATGAAGCCCTTAAAATAGTCGAATGCAATGAACTCAGAACAGTCATATATTCAAAAATGTAATGCCATACTTGTTTAAGAATAATTGCTTGCTTGCAGAATTTCTGTGCAATGTTTGCAACTTGCTGTATTTTGGCAGGAATAACAAAGCCAAGAGCAGAAAGCTGACGAACTTCTCTCAGGAGAATCACCAACCGATCTGAATAATGCACCTTTAATGATCCATCACTAGGATCCAATTCCATAATTCGACTATTAGCCTCGATGCTACAAAATAAAATAACTTCTTAAGTTTCACGTTCTCACTCTTGACATAAAAAACACAATAGTGTTTATAACTTTTCTATAAATATAAAATTAACTCAAAGTAAAAAAAAATTTTTAATCATAGTTTCCAAGTAATCTTTTTTTCTACATAGTATCTCACAATTCAGATCTTGGTAATAAACTGCAATACCCAAACTACACCATCACATTAATATTTCACTCAAGCAGTTTTTTGAAGTCAGAAAAATCAGTTGCTTAGCCTTCAGCTAAGACTCAAAACTCACATCATATTCACCATAAACAGAAAAGGTTGGGGGGAACCTGGGGGTTCAGTCAGTTAAGCAACCGACTTCGGCTCAGGTCATGATCTCACCATTCCTGAGTTTGAGCCCCGCATCGGACTCTGTTCTGACAGTTCAGAGCATGGAGCCTACTTCAGATTCTGTGGCTCCCTCTCTCTCTGCCCCTCCCCTGTTAGTGCTCTCTCTCTGTTTCTCTTTCAAAAAATAAACATTACAAAAATGTAAAAATTTAAAAAAAGAGAAAAGGTGCTGATTCATCTTCTAAAGGGTACCTTGGATTTTTTTTTTTTTTTTTTTTTTTTTGAGTCAGCCTACTTGGCCCTGTAATACTTTCATTAAAGGATCAATGATAGGGTGCCTGGGTGGCTCAGTCGGTTGAGAGTCCAGCTTTGGCTCAGGTCATAATCTTGCAGTCTGTGAGTTCGAGCCCCACATGGGGCTCTGTGCTGACAGCTCAGAGCCTGGAGCCTGCTTCAGATTCTGCGTCCCTCTCTCTCTGCCCCTCCCCCACTGATGCTCTGTCTCTGTCTCAGAAATAAACATTAAAAAAATTTAAAAAAAAAAGGATCAGTGACAAAGAACATAAAAATGGTAGGAGTAGAGATACTCAAATGTTTCATTCCTCGGATCTTTGTTTCTCTACCTAAGGACTGGCCTTTGTGTTTCTTTCAAGGCTACAGCAGCTACTTTTAAATCAGGTCATTCAAGTCAGCGTGGACTGTGACAACACTGAGCTAAAGTGATCAACAAGTATTTTATTCTCATGACCTCTCTTTCAGGATCAGGTTTATATAATGCTTATTCCTTCGAATCACTTTTATCATTTAGAAAACACGTAGGTCTTAAAACGCAAGCTATTGAAAAGCAAAGAACAAATCTATCCCACCCACGTAACAACACATATAATAAAGCATAATAAAAGGGAGACACTTTGGGGGCACCTGTGTGGCTCAGTTGATTAAGCAGCTGACTCTTGGTTTTAGCTCAGGTCATGATCTCATGGTTCGTGGGATCGAGTCCCACGACAGGCTCTGTGCTGACAGCGTGGAGCCTGCTTGTGATTCTCTCTTTCCCCTCTCCCTCCCCCCCTCTTTTTGCCGGGCCCCCCCCCCCCAGTTTGTGCATGAGCACACTCTCTCTCAAAATAAATAAACTTAAAAAAAAAAGTTAAAAAAGGTAGATACTTTAAAATGGCTTAGAATAATGATTCAGCCCCAACTTTCCTATAACGTAAAGCCTGTCAGAAAATTTTAATGGTCAGTTTCTCTGCCTTTCTTTATTTGCAACTAACCTTCAAAATTACTTTCTATATACCAGCATATCCTGAAATATATTCTAAAACACACTAATTTTATGGAACAGTGATGGGTTTTGCCCAGAAAAAAAAGCAGAAGTCAGAGTATTTCATCGGCAAATGGAAAACACCAGGATAAACAAAGTTGAACAGACTTCTTTCCAGAAAGTCTCAATCCTCTGGCATGCTATTATACACAGAGGATCTCCACTAGAACTACACGGATGAAAGTGTGAAAATTGCCCAAATGTACTTGACTACAGAGCTTTTTTCCCCAGCATCTCTCCTATTTCAGGTTTCAGTAGGAAGGGAAAGAGTTACATGGCACAGTTATAACCATTATGCCCTGGTACTTTCTGGTTCTTTGAAGAGAAGAACACAATCAAAATGAAAGATAAGGGGAAGAAAATTATTCATTCAGTCTAAGAAGCTACCATCTTTGGACCTAAATATTCTTTGTAGCAGCACAGGGAAAATACACAGAATTTCATATTATGAACGAAATTAACTTTTGAAAAGTAACAAGATTCTAAAAACTAAAACATGACTAGTTTCTAAAAATATAATAATACACTAAGTTTACCTGAACAAAGAAACAATGGTTTTTCCAGACCATACTTCTTTTTTTTAAACAGGACATTTTTTCTTTTTATTTTATTTTAATGTTTTTATTTATTTTTGAGACAAAGAGAGACAAAGCATGAGCAGGGGAGGGGCAGAGAGAGAGGGAGACACAGAATCTGAAGCAGGCTCCAGGCTGACCTGTCAGCATAGAGCCCAACATAGGACTCGAAACCACAGACTGTGAGATCATGACCTGAGCTGAAGTCGGATGCTGTATAAACTGAGCCACCCAGGCACCCCTAGACCATCCATTTTAAACAGCCATTAGAGTAATTAGGTTAGCCAACTAAATTAGGTTCAATCTAGCTCGATAAATGTTGACCAAACCCTTACCCTATGGTAGGCGCCATAAGAGTATTTCGTAAAGAAATACTCTCTACCTCAAAGAGTTTGAAATTATGAAATTTTACAACTGATAATGGTGTGTTTGTGTGTGTGTCCATGTAAATAATCTTCATGTAAAAAAGGTAGAAAAACATATATGAATATCGATAGCAAAGAACCATGGGAAAGGACAGCCTCATTCCAAAATCAGAATCTGTAGGTCTGAGAAACAGACCCAAGAAGCAAGGCGGGTGGCCAACTAACTCAATCTCCCAAGTCCCCAACTGTCAGGACTTAAAAGCTGAAAATCAAAAACTAACACAAAATTTTTTAAGGAGCAGCAGCAAGTTTGGGGAAAGGAGAGAAGAGAGATCATTAATTGCATCCTGTCACTTAGATTACTCACATATAAGAAACAAGATCCTTGTGTAGATTTCACTGTTTAGTGTAGTTACACTTACCACAAGCCGGATCTGGAATCAGACAAACCGGACTGAATGTCCCTGGACCAATCATCAAATTGTTCTTGTTCATACAGTTTAAACTGGTCTAACAGATCTTCGGCAGCTCGATGGAAAGATCGAAATCCTGACAAGTCAGATAAAAGAGCCTCTGCAATCTTGAGAGTATCATCCACCTTAAAAAGCCAAATTACATGAATATTACAAGAATGTATTAATACTTATTATAAGATTAGCACAAAAGGAACCACATTCTCTAATCTGTGATTCAGAAATTATTTTCCCTTCAACTATACACAGTAAAATAGAAAACTTGCCAAGGAATGTAAGAAAATCAACCCCTACTCTGCTCCGCTTTAGACAACCTCAGAACAACAAAACACAGATGATAATGCCAACTGGGTATAACCTGAAGGGTAAGGTAAGGGAAATTCAAGGCAAACTCCCAAGAATTCAGCAATGTCCCTAAACAAAGGAAGCAATAATGTGCTAAGTGCTCTCGCAAACAGCTCAAACAATAACTGCCAGTCGGAATAGCAATCAAAAGAAAGAAATGCCTTTCTTCCACAACTGTACAAAGAACCTTATAGCAATTTGGAAAGCTGACTGACAAAATTGGGCAGAATATTCCAGAAAATAAAACATCAAAAATACAAACTTCAATAGGCAGAACTCTCAAATATACTAGCCTTTATAATACGCTACGTCTTCTGGCTCTTAGTCACAGACTATAACCAGGTAACGTTCATTATATGAGTCAAGTGCCATAACATGTACATTAAATAGTGAGTACGTGAGAATCTGACATCAATTTTAGTAATACTAAAACATTAACATAATAGCAGTTAAACCCAGAAACTGCTGACACTACCTCATGCAAAGTCATAATTACCTTCACATTTCCTTTAACTCCCTCCAACCAAGAATGATTTACTCACAGAAATACACTTTCAGAGAGACCTCACAATGACCAACATTCTACTATGATAATCTCAAAGGATTAAAACAATCCTTTGAAAATAAGTAAAAGATGGTTTCCTCTTGGATATTTCTAAGAAGGCACTTTACCTGTAACAACGGCACCTGGGTAATAAATGACTTGATAATTATCCCTACATAAAAATGAGTAGACCATTACAGCCACGTCTATACCCTTTTTCGGAAATCTGCACAAGAAAATTAGATGGATACGCCAAAGAAAACGGAGAATGTTTTTAATGTTTTCACTCCAGTTCTAGAGTGCCTTCTACATTACTTTGGCACATTTTACAACTAGTATCCTTCAACATCTATCAAAACTAATACCTTCAGTTCCAACTGGCGAACCCAAACTATATTATTAACAACTTCCGACAGGTTTTTGCCAGCAAGCGGTCCAGACGCCTCACCAGGAACTCCTCGGCATCGATTCTCAAAGTCTAATCGAAAATCTGTAACATTTAAGTCAAATAAATGATTACACACATTCGGCAAGTATTTCCTAAATGCTTTCCATGCACCAAGTAGTACATTAAAGGTGGTGAACAGAAAAATAGTAAGACTTGGTCCTTTGCCCTCAGGAACCTTACCATGCCTCCAATGAGACAGAGAAAGAAAATAACTAATTTTTAAAATCTGTAATTTGGGGCGCCTGGATGGCTCAGGTGGTTGAGTGTCCGAATTCGGCCCAGGACATGTTTTCGTGGTTCGTGAGTTCAAGCTCCACATGGGGCTGACAGCTGTGCTGACAACTTGGAGCCTGCCTCAGACCCTCTGTCTCCCTCTCTCTCTGCTCCTCCCCAACTCGCACTCTCTCAAAAATAAACATTTAAAAGAATAAACATGGGGCGCCTGGGTGGCGCAGTCAGTTAAGCGTCCGACTTCAGCCAGGTCACGATCTCGCGGTCCGTGAGTTCGAGCCCCGCGTCGGGCTCTGGGCTGATGGTGCAGAGCCTGGAGCCTGTTTCCGATTCTGTGTCTCCCTCTCTCTCTGCCCCTCCCCCGTTCATGCTCTGTCTCTCTCTGTCCCAAAAATAATTAAACGTTGAAAAAAAATTAAAAAAAAAAAAAAGAATAAACAAAAATCTGTAACAAAAATAGTAAATTAATCTTCCACCTATATTGTTATAAGATACTGTCTTAATCCTAAATAGTATATGAGAAAAAGTAACCTACAAAAATATTTTCTCAGGTAAACGCTATAATCTCTGATAAACTTTTACCTTTTACTGAGTCCACAAGTCTTGCCAGTAAAGTTTCTCTTTCCAACATCAATTCTTTACTTATAGTTGGACGCTTCACCAGCTCTTTGTATTTCAGAAACGCTTGAAGAAGCTAACGTAAAATAAAAACAGTATATATTCATCCTAAGTTGATCAACTTAGTAAATATATAAATATCTCCTAAAACAGCTTAAGGGAAATATTTCAGCATTTTACCTGCTGTGGGCTGTCCTGAATTTCTGAAATATAAATTTTCAATTTTCCTGCTATTTTCTGTTCCGCAGGTGCAATAATTTTTTCATACTGAGACACTGCAGCTTTCCATAAAGGCTAAACAAATTAACAACATTATTAGACTTTTAGTATATAAATGTCTGCCTTGAGAAGGACGACACAAACAGGAAATTGACAGACAAAACAGGATTCAACCTCAGTATATGGATTATAATGCACAGGATTCAGGCCGGTAAAGGGTTCAAATACTCGAGTCAGGCATATCATTTTCTCTTCACTGGCAGGTAAAAAATAAAGAAGCTTCTCATGAATTGTTCTAACAGCCAAGACCTAAAACATAAAATATCAAAACAACAAATTTATTTAAATCAATCTAAAGTCTAAATATACTGAGCCAGAATTTATTTAAACTAGGTTCACTGAAATGAGCGATAAGACTAATCTTGAGAATTACGACTCATCAGTCATCAAAGTGGCGCTCGAAGATCTATCATTACACTACTGTCCATGTGCTCAAACCTTATGAAAACATCAAATCTAAATGTTTTTAAACGTGTTTAAAGTTCATTTAAGCAACGTTTTAGAGTCCTCAACACATGTAAAAACTTCTAATTTTCATTATTCTGCATTAAGTTCCATTCTACTAATGAAATAATGTTAACAACCCTGTTATGTGTAGTTTACAGTAGTAGAAAACAAATTGTTGTATTTTGTATCTAAAACTTCCCCCATCAGGGGCACCCGGCTGGCTCAGTTGGCAGCACACACAACCAACTGTTGATCTCAGGGTTGTTGAGATCAAGCCCCAGGCTGGCCATGGAGCCTACTTTTAAAAAAAAAAAAAATTGTCTATAGTTTAAATGAATAAAAGGTGTGGTATTTTTTTTTTTTTAAAGTTTTATTTTTCAACGTTTTTTATTTATTTTTGGGACAGAGAGAGACAGTGCATGAACGGGGGAGGGGCAGAGAGAGAGGGAGACACAGAATCGGAAACAGGCTCCAGGCTCTGAGCCATCAGCCCAGAGCCCGACGCGGGGCTCGAACTCACGGACCGCGAGATCGTGACCTGGCTGAAGTCGGAAGCTTAACCGACTGCGCCACCCAGGCGCCCCAGGTGTGGTATTTTAATTTAAAAAATAACGAGTAAATAAAATGTCCGGCACCAATTAAAAAATTAAGTAAAAACATTACAACCTTTCATCGAAGTTCAAAATATGACTACAAACTACTGATTCAGTTTCCTCTTGCTAAGAACAAAAACACCAATATAACAGCCATCTACTGGGAAGGCCTGAAAGCACCAGCCGTTCCCCAACCACACTACTGTTGCTAGATACCATTTTTCAGTAAAAAGCGGCGGGAGAAATGACTAATTCCAGAAACGAGGCACCAGACTGTCCAAGATGGGCGGGCATACTTGGGGGCCGAAAGTAAGGGAGTCGTCAAGGAGACAACTGGGTTCCTGTCAAAATGACCTAAGAGCCAACGTAAGTGGGCACTCACTGCACAAAGCTCAGGCAATCTGAGGACGATAACAGCTCTAATAGACGAAACTCAAACTGTAAGAACGTGCAGCTTCCTAACAACACTAGCATTTCGTTAGTCATGTATGGAACTTACCATGATACTGGCTTATTATTCATTGTTCTACACAGTGACAGGGGCTTCTGGGTGGCTCAGCTGGCTCAGCAGCTGACTCTGGATTCTGGCTCATGTCACCATCCCAGGGCATGGGATGGAGCCCCACGTGAGGCTCTGCACTGAGAGCACAGAGCCTGCTTGGGACTCTCTCTCTCTCAAAAGAGAATTTTATTCTCTCAAAAGAATAAAAAAGAAAAAGAAGGAAGAAAGAAAGCAGATGGAAACCAGCACTTAGGTGGTCCCACTGGGCACCGGGCACTGGATCACATGACCGCCACAAATTATCTCACACGAGCTTTAATTCTTATTCTCTCCCAAAAGAATAAATGATTTCTCTCAGATGTGTAATGCTTATTAATGATAAATACATGCCCAAACAAGTGAGGACTACCTGACACTTAACGTCAGAGATCCAGAGAAACAAACGATACCTCTTCCAGGCGCTTGCCCAGTCTGTCTAGTGTTTCAGGGAAGTATTTCTCACTTTTCCACGGATGAGGAACATAGCGCTGCCACACCTGACCCGTGAGGTGGTTACAGGCGATCACCCACTGTTCACAAATGGACACACCCGCTCTGAGGTGGTCTTTCACAAGACAGTAAGGATCTTCCCACAGATTCAAAGTTCCCAACTTCTTCTGAACAAATCTTCCAAATGAACCACCTAATAAAAGAGAAAGCAAATTTTTTTAATTTTTTTAATGTTTTAATTTATTTTTGAGAGAGACAGAGAAAAAGCGGGGGAGGGGCAGAGAGAGAGGGAGACACAAAATCAGAAGCAGGCTCCAGGCTCTGAGCTGTCAGCACAGAGCCCTACACAGGCCTCAAACTCACGAGCTGTGAGATCATGACCTGAGCCAAAGTCGGACGCTTAACCGACTGAGCCACTCAAGTGCCCCAAGAAAGAAAATTTTTAATGGAAATGTCTTTTTAACAAATAATTATAGAACACATGCTTATGACAAAGTTTAAAATAATACAAATTAGCAAACTAAGGATCTATGAAATACCACATCCACATCCTTAGATTATCAAAAACAAATACCTTTCAAGACATGCATGCACACACACGTTTGTTTTTATTTTCGCATCTTTCAATATACCATGTGCACCTTTCAAGCGCAGAAATACATATTATTTTTTCAAAAGGTCGCAGGGCCTACTGTGTGGATGTAGCATTATACAACCAATTCTCGAATGCTATTTGTTTCTACTCCTACAATGTTTCTGTACTCCTACAAATGATGCCACAGTACATGTCCCTGCCCATATACCTCGATGTGCTTGTGTAATATTTCCTGAGGATAAGAATGCCAATGGTATTCTCTAGGTCAAAAAGCATATGCACTTTGAGTACTGACAAACCAACACCCTTTAAGACTTTGGAGATCATTACAAAATAAAGCTTAAATTAATACACGTGTAGGGACTACAAATCTATGTAAATTTACTTGTATTCATGGTCAAAGAATTTGACACATATTATTTAAATTAACCAACTATATACAAATTTCCATTTAAATAATCCTATATGATTTGCTCTAAAAGTTACCCTAAGCAACAATTATTACATTAAGGAGCACTTTCAGTAAGAACTTGAAAGAAAAACTAGAAGATAATAAGGCAGGCTTCCAAAGTTCCACAAGTTTACTTCTTTACCAGTACCTATGACATCTAAGAGATGTAACATCCGTGACTCAGGAAAGTGATCATGCTCTGTTTGTCTCCACACATCATCTACAACATCCCGGGTGGTCTCCACCAAGTCAACCACTTCCAGTAAGGATAGACTGTCCAAGTTATAGAACTCCTAAAACCAAAAGGCATTCATTTTTAAACGTAATGGTAACTGTACCTTAGGCAATACAGTCAACATGTTCCCAGACTTTTCAACTGCTACAATTCTAAGACCTGTCACATCACTTTTGCCTCCTTTTCCTACCAGGTCGACGGGTTACTTCTTGATGCAAATACCCTACAAGTTCCCTCGCAAACATAAATGCCATGACAGCCAGGAGAAAACATGAGAATGACAAAAAGTCAATTCATTTACTTTTGCTCTTGCCCTAATTTTAAGTTTGGATTCATTTCTCCTAGTTATTCAAAGGAAGTGGCCTTAATGACTTACGGACATGACCCACTGTAGTTCACACGTGTCGTCATTCGGTCACTGTGCTGCACGTTACCAGTAATACAATTAGAGTTCAAGATTTCTTACTTTATATTCCATTATTATCACAAAAAGAGCTTAAAACCATTTCAAACACTTCACTAAAATGGTATTATTGAAGCAATCTTGGGAATAAAGAGAAAATTACTAGGCATTTATTTCGAAAAGAATCTTCACTTATTCAACTTCTGAATATTTCAAAGAATAATCAATCGAGTATAAAACTAAGACTTTTCATACTTCAAATTACTTCAAAACGCTAATTTGAATAAAGCGAACATTCTTTCAAAAGGACCACTGCCTTCAAGTAGATTAACGTCTGCTAGTGTTTCAGGCTTTGCTTTTCCTGTCTACCTGCAGAAAAGTAATGACGTTTTTGAGAAAAATATGTACTAGAGATTAGAATCTACCTTTCGTACAAGTTTTCGTTTCTAAGTTCTACCCACGTTACATGCACACCTTCAGAAAACCCTGCTACACATGAAGGATGTACTTCGTTCATAACCATCAAGTAACAGCTGTAAAACAGAGGGAACTCTGATGCAGCTGGGCCCTAAGCACCTCCATCTGAAGCCTGGCATATGACCGTGTAGGAACCACGTACTCTTGCGATGGTTTCAAACAGCTCCTTAAAATAGCCAGCTCTCTCTCTGCTAATCTGTTTACTTCCACGATGAGCTTCTTCCACCCAGAACTGGAACTCATCACTTGGTGTAAGAATACCTGAAAAGGTATAAAGGGAAAAAAAGAAATACCCATTGAGAATGAAAAGCCAGAAAATTATCTGGTTCATTTGCTGATTGCACGTCTATCCTGTACTCTCGAAGATGTACATAAAGTTTTACGATTTCTGTCAACAGACAGTTCTTACCTAAATGCACTAACAACAATTAACAGCATCAAATTTATGCTTTGCAGGTTTGGTGCTCAGTATGTTTCCCGTATGTGTTTGTCAACCATCCACATGCAGGCTGTCGGTCTGCATCTAATACTAGCAAACTTGCTTCTGCAGCACACGGCTTTCCGAAGCCTTTGTAGCAAACGCTACAATTCTAAAACCTGTCATATAACTTTCGCCTCCTTTTCCTACCAGGTCGACGGGTTACTTCTTGATGCAAATACCCTACAAGTTCCCTCGCAAACATAAATGTCATGACAGCCAGGAGAAAAAATGAGAATGACAAAAAGTCGATTCATTTACTTTTGCTCTTGCCCTAATTTTAAGTTTGGATTCATTTCTTCTAGTTACTCAAAGGAAGTGGCCTTAATGACTTACAGACACGACCCACTGTAGTTCACATGTGTCGTCATTCGGTCACTGTGCATACCGTGCATCTCAGTGAACACCATCCAAATTAGAAATGATTACAATTTAATCAATAAACACTTGTAATTTAATGTCAAAATATAAATAAATAAAAATAATCTTACTTTTCAATTTGCTTTTATATTTCCCAAAGAACTGGACAATTTCTAGTTGCTTAATCACACACTGCAAATATGTGCACTATTCTAGGCCTATAGGACTCAAAAAGTATCTGATTTACTGCTCAAGCAGAGTGTAAAACTGTATCCAGTACTGTAAAATAGGATTTGTGTATGTCATGCATTTCATGTGAACTGTTCATATAAATAATATCATCTACAAGTACAATAAAATTATAACTAGCTTCAGATAAAATACACTTTTAAAATTAAAATCAAGTATCTTTGCCAAGTAGACCATTAGGGGTCAATCCTATGTATTCACAGATGCCGGATTTATGAACTCATCCATTTCCTAACATTTACTTGTAATCTGAAATCAATGCCTGCGGTGTTTTTGTGACCGCTCACAGACATGTGCAGAGCAACAAACAATTCAAGTCACCCCACGCATACGTTCCCAGCTGAGGCTCTACAAAGCCACGCTGCCTGTTTCAGATCTCCTGCTGTAAACAATTCTCCTTTTTGCAACCTATCCAGCTGCATGTTTTTCTCATTTGGGGGGCTTTTTATTGGTGAGTGCTCTGTTTAAGATGGCCCCCGAGCACAGGACCGAAGTACAGCCTAGTGTTACCAAGGCCAAGAACACTGCGATGTGACTTCCTGAGAAAATACTTGTGTTAGAGAAGCTTCACTCAGGCACGAGTTACAGGGCTGTTGGCAGTGAGCTCAAGGGTAATCACCAATCTATATTAATAACAGTGTCTTTAAGCAGAAACACACGTAAACTATGGTTCTATGTTGAGTAGAAAATGTTATGACCAGAGGCTCACAGGAACCTAATCCTGTTTTCACCCGAGGAGCTCTATTCAGTCGTTACCGATGCAGTGTTCACAGTGACTTTACAGAACGTAACTACTGCAAATTGTGAGAAGCAACTGCATTTTCTCTTGCCGTGACTTGCACATTGTTAAAGATTGCACTTTCCTCTTCTCAAAATCCTTGTAAATCTACTCATTTAAAGGAAGCTCAGGCTCAGAAAAGTCTGTGAAAAAATACATTAATTTACTAGCATACTAGTAAGAAAGCTATTTTGACTTTAAGTTATGGTTCTCTACCTCGTGTGTCATCTTCCTTAAATTTCAATTTTGATAAGTTAGTGTCTGATCTTCGTAGAACTACGCCCAACCCAGCTTCTAGTTCACTCAAAAGATTCTGAAGTTTGGGATCAAGGTCTCTGCTCCATTCCTGATCCTAAATAAAAACAGACAAGAGCAAACATTGACCACAAGTTCCCCAATCAAACTGGCCCCCTTAAAATACTGTTGAGAGAAATAAGTCCAAATACACCATGCCACTCAAAGCCTGACTACCTCCATCACATAAGGGAGAAAAAAAAGTCCTTTCAACAGTTAAAACTTTGTAATTTCCTGTATAGCAACATAAGAGCTGTGTGGACTGCATTTATACCTTTCTCCCATTCTTCTATTTGTCAACGAAGCTGACTTTAAAATTTTTTTCAATTTTTATGAGACGTTTTCAAAAACAAAAACACTAATGATATTAATAAATAAAATAATATTTTTCTCTGTGTTTATAGAGACATTAATGCAAACCCCTATGTTAAAAACAAAAAACAAAAAACAAAAATGACCGTACAGCTACTTTATTTTACTTACCTTTAACAACATTGGTGCAAATACTTGCCGCACGGCTTGATAGAGAGAATTTATAGGTGATTCTAACATAGATGAAACAAGAATGTTACTATGTAGATTCTGATCAGTAATTACTTCAGGTCGCAGCTTGAAAAACACCAGCACTTTATCTTTTGTGTCAGCAAAATCAATCTAGGTGGTAAACAAATGATTCTTAAAGTTACCTTCATAAAAGTTAATATTTGAAACAAACTTTTCCCTAAAACGTTACCCCTTGGGGGAAAAATAATTAAAATAATTACAGCATATTACAACCCATCTATCCCTGCTCCTTAAGAGTATCTGGGTTTTAAAATGTATCCCCACTTCCATGTGACTGTATCATAAAGCTACAGTGACAAGTGGTTCATAAACAGAAATCACTATACAAATATTGTGGACATACACTGCCAACTACTCCACTCCAACCAGACTCGGTACTAACAAAGTTGCATGCCCCAGCTACAAACTGATGAGTAGTCATCTCCACTCTATTCCAAAAAGTCTATACAAACGATGTTAATTATACCCTTACCTGAAACTAACATTTTAAAAGCTGTTTTTTAACTCAATTCAAAGCTACCAAAAGGAACTTAAGTTGTCTATCTCCTAGATTATCTTCATCTTAATCAAAATTTTTCCTTAAAGTACTTGAGCATCTAACTTTTTATTAATGTTGTATAACTAGATAATTTAAAGTTGGAACTCGATGAGCTAAATTGGAATTCACGAAAGCAACCATGTTTAAAGTTGGTCAGTTCATAGTAATTAGTTCATTAGCTGCAAAGTCTATCACCCAAAAGAAGTTTTTGCATTACATACATATTTCACATCTTTTCTCACTTCTTTTTCCAGGAAGAGAAGTATATGCATTTAAAAGCTTTCAAACAAGTTCATTGCTGTGCATGAAAACGACTTCTAGATGAGATTTCATGAAACTTTTATCCTGGTCTTTATATTTTTATGCACTAAGAGGAAACCGGCATTTATTTGGTGTTGTTGCATTTCTCAAAGTCCCATCTGCACACATTAAAATTCTATTGCCAGGGGCGCCTGGGTGGCTTAGTCGGCTGAGCATCCAACTTTGGCTCGGGTAGTGATCTCATGGTTCATGAGCCTGAGCCCCATGATGGGCTCTGTGCTGACAGCTCAGGGCCTGGAGCCTGCTTCAGATTCTGCATCTCCTCTCTCTGCTCCTCCCCTGCTCACTCACTCTCTCTCTCAAAAATAAACAAACATTACATTTAAAAAAAAAAAACTCTATTGCTAGCATGATCATTCCAATAACAAGCAGGTGAGAATAACAAGCTGCAGATACGTAGATTTGAAAAATTCACTCCTTAGTCATTAAGTGCTCCATTCCTTTGTACTTTCTCCCCCCACCTTTTCTGAAGAAAGAAAACGCAGAAAATACACACTGTATCATCATACTTTGAAAACAGTAACCATAGTCACTGGCCAAGGCTCCCAGGCATCAGCCAGGATGAGGAGTTTCGTCCTAAACAAAGTCAGAGCTAAAGCAAAGGATCAGTTGACCACAGCTGCTCGTCATTCCCTGAAAACAGGGAAACAAAATCATTACTCCTAGCTGCCTCTCCCACTGGTTTCCCTATCAGTGGCAACTACTATTCCCCCTTAACTGACTAAATTTTGATAGTTATTAATTCAAATTACAAAGCTGTTCTTCTTTGAGCTTGCAAAATAACTTCTCACCTACTGGGACCCATGAGGCATCGGCCTGCCACAACCCACTGCCTGTTTTTGCACAGCCCACAAGGCAAAATAGGTTTAAAAAAAAAAAAATCAAAAGAATAACGGCATCTCATGACCCTTAAAAATTATATGAAATTCACTTATCAGTGTCTGTAAATAAACAGTTTACTATAACAGTTTTATTTTACTGTGAACACGGTTTTATTGGAACACAGTCTTACTGCTTCATGTACACGTTGTCTTTGACACAACGGCAGAGCTGTAGTCTCAACAGAGACACTACGGCCTGCAGAGCCTACGTTAGGGATTGTCTGGCACATCACGGAAAATGTGTGCCAACCTCTAGCCTACAGGATAAAGCACATCACATTGGTGTCTAGTTTAAGACGACCAGGGGAACTCGAGCTCAGTCTAAATGGTGTCCAAGGTTCGCGGGGATCACCCCATGCCATCAGCTGCCACACTCCCCAACCATGACACTGCTGCAGTCACTTAATTCTTTTGCCGAGTCCTTGAAACCAAGGAGAGACACAGCTCAGGGCCTCAGGACTCTTCATTTCTTCTGCTTAGAACACTCTTCCTCTAAACCTTATGTCTGCCCACAACTCATTCAAGTAACTCACTTCTAAGTTTACCAATTCAGACAGGTAGTCCCTCCGCCCCTATTTTAATGCCGTTCCAGGCTCCACCCCCATCACTAGAACGTTATTCTATTTTTATCCAAACAGCACTTATCACGGGTGCTTAGGGGCTCAGTCAGTTAAACACCTGACTTCGCCTCAGGTCATGATCCCACGGTTTGTGGGTTCGAGCCCCACATCGGGCTCTGTTGCTGACAGCTCTCGAAGGCCTGCTTCGAATTCTGTGTCTCCCACTCTCGCTTGCTTGCTCTCTCTCTCAAAAAGAAATAAAACATTTGAAAATTAAAAAAACAAACAGCACTTGGGGCGTCTGGGTCATGATCAGGTCATGATCTCACTGTTCCTGGTTCGAGCCCCGC
>NW_024412468.1:1475735-1565528 GCF_014898765.1 Herpailurus yagouaroundi | reverse complement strand
GAGGGAGGCAGCAGGGCTGGGGGGATGAGGGAGACAGCAGGGCTGGGGGGGTGAGGGAGACAGCAGGGCTCCGGGGTAATGAGGGCGACAGCAGGGCTGGGAGTGGAGGGAGCGGGGCCAGCGAGGCCCTGGGGAGAGGCGGGGAGGGGCGGGTAGAGACAGCCGGGGTCTCTGGGGAAGCGGGGAGGCATCGGGACAGGGGACGGGTAGAGACTCCCGGGCTCTCAGGGAGGCGGGAGGGGGACGACCCGCGGACGCAGGCGGAGGAGGCCCACGACCCCGGCCGGGCCTGCGGCGCGGACGGGCGGCGGCGGAGGCGCGGGGCCCGTACCGAGTTGGAGAAGGTGACGCCGGCGTCCGAGCGCTGCACCCTGAGGAGCATCTGGTTGCCGTCGTCCAGAAAGTTGTTGACCTCTGGGCAGCCGTCCGCCCGCGGCTGGTCGCAGGGCTCCGGCAGGAGGCCGAAGTAGTTCTGGGTGGTGGTGAGGAGGAAGGCCTTCCGAACGTCCCAGGCCCCTCCCGCCATGGCGGCGGCCACGACGCGGGGACACGAGGGGTCCGGGGGCCGCCACCCGACCGGCGCAGCTCCGCTCACACCGCCCGCAGCCGGCCCGCTCGGCTTAGCGGTTGCCAGGGCCAGTCGCTATGGCGACGGGACCCGACGTCGGCGCGGGCCGCGCGCGCGCCGTGGACGTTAACGCGCGGGTGCGCGCACGCGCCGCGCTGGGAGGCCGCCGTCGCTTCCGCGCCTTGCGGCTGCTCGTCGGTCGCCGCCGCGGAGGTAAAGCTTTCCGGTCGCAAAAGCCGGAAGCGGTTGGAGGCTGTCCACGCGGTCCTCAGTGAAGCCGCGCGCCCCGGATTTCGGAGGGCTGGGCCGCGGGGGCCCCCGCTGCACCTGCAGCCGCCGGCCGCCGCGCTTGGAGGGACGCTGCCTTAAAAGTCGCTTTCGGAGGAGGCCGAGGACGAGTGGTGGAGTGCAGCGGTAACTCGCTTGTTGCATCTACCCCTCCCCTCCCTGTGTTGCCCATTTCCCACCCCTCTTTATTAACGAACTTCAGGAAAACGCAGAGGTTTTCGGCGCGGTCGGGACCTGAGTTTGCGGCCACCTGTGACACCAGCTGGCTCATCTTACAACAAGCACAGCCGAATCCTGGAGAAATATAGGACGTGGGGCGTTATCATTTTCTGCGCCGTGGCGTCATTGTGAACTCCGATACTGCTGCTCGCTGATCCCGGTTTTGTGAATCCAAAAATTATCTTCCAAGAACACTGAGCCCCGGAGACATGGGCCCTGCCCGGAAAGCATTTTGCCGGCTCTATCCTCGGGAACTTAAATAGGTTACGGATTTTTTTTTTTTTTTTTTTTTTTTTTGCATTCAGGAGTCACAATTTCCTGCTAAAACTATATTATTTTATCATTGCAAAGAGGGTCTTTTGATCTGCTGAGCATCTTGCTTAAGATTAGGGAGTGCGAACTAAAGACAGCTGAACTGCTGTGCCAGATGGTGGGAGAGAGGCGTCCATGAATTGGAATTCTGGTCACTGAATGGGGAAAAAATCCAGACAAGAACCCAAGGTGACTGACTAGCCAAAAAAGGATTTTGAAAGCGAAAGTGGCTGGTATGGATACAGAGATACCCGCTCTGCAGCGGGCGTTATGACCCTTCACAGGGTCTTCAGGAAAGTCACCACTACTCACAAATGCTTGGTCTGGAGGAATTGTTTTGCTGGAAACAGAAACGGTTGGATTTAGCATCCATGACAACGTGGTAAATGTAAAGGCAGCAGGTGTAGCGACAGGAGTCAGGAAAGCAGTTGAGATCCTACGAGTGCTACCCTTCCAGAAACTTGTGGGACTCTTGGGTGGGCTTTGGACTTCCACGAGATAGGAAATTGGAGTGTTTGAGTGTAGTTTAACCCGGGTGTCCAGAAACATAGAAACTCCAGCTGACGCGTAAACCCTGTGAGGATAGGAATTTTGTATGTCTTGCTCACTGCTCTGTACCTAGAATTAGGCATAGAGTGGAAAGGTCCCTGTACTCCTGAAGCTTCAAAAAGGAGGAAGGAATCTCAGAGATAATTAACTTATACAAAGCCACAGAAATGATTAGCTGTAGAACCAAGATTCATATCGAGCTCCAACTCCAAACGCATCTCTAGGCACGACGCCACAGTGGTACGCAGCCAGCTATCCACCAGTATCCATTGTCTCCAGCCACAGCTAAGTAGCTACTACCAGGGCACCCCACTCTCGGTTGGGCGTCCCACTCTTGGTTTGACTCTGATCATGATCTCACAGTTCAGTGAGTTCCAGCCTGCGTTGGGTTCTGTGCTGCTAATGCAGAGAATGTTTGGTTCTCTCTCTCTCTTTCTGCCCCTCCCCTGCCCCTTGCTCATGCTGTGCTCATGCTGTCTCTGTCTCTCTCAAAAATAAATAAACTTCAAAAAAAAAAAGAACTAGCCAGGTGTGGCCATAATGTAACTCTCATCAGCAGAATGCGGCCCGAAGCAATGTGTGCCATTGACAAGGGAAGTTTCAAAGAAGGGAGTGTGCCTTCAACTTTGGCCAGCTGGATACAGACAACAAAGCCATAAGAGATGACCGAACCACAAACCAGTAGGACCTCAGGGCTCCTGGCTCCGTGTGTAGTAAAGCCAGCAGCTGTTAAGTAAGCAAGAAATAACCTTCACTGTGTTCGAGCCATTTCACATTATATTTATGTGGATCTGTTTTTTTAGAGTAACTTAAGCCACTCTAATCAATAGAGTAACTGATCTCAGCAGTAGGGTGCTATTTGTTTGTTTGGGGTTTTGTTTTCTTTTGTTTTTATGTTTATTATGAGAGCATGAGGGAGAGAGAGAAGCTCAAGCAGGCTCCGAACCCGCAGCATGGAGCCCAACGTGGAGCTTGATCCCAAACCAAGAGTTGGGCACCCAACTAACTGAGCTACCTATGTACCCCCATTTTTTTTTAATTTTATGTAGGACATTGGTTTAGTAGTTGGCTAGCAGGTAGCATGAAATGTGAAGTGGAGGACAAGGGACAGGACCTTTCTGAGCTAAAATTTTCTGATTTTGTTCTATATTTGTATTTTTCAAACATCAGTTCTTAAAGGCTGTTGCCCTTTGGAATCTGGAACCATATCAATGATTCGACATTTCGTACTCAGCTACGTTAAAAGCCGTTGGTTATCTTGTACTCTGAATGGATTTTTTACCTAGGCACGGTTTCATAACATCACACATCGGTCATTTGGAAAATACTGGTTCACTGAGCTATGAGGATCTTCCAAATGTTGATACGTTTCATAACACAATATTAAAACAATCACATGCATTAGTATACCACTCAGCTCACAAGTCTCTATGTCTGAAGAGGTTGTTAGGTTTACAACAGAGAATGTTAACTTTTCCAAAATTCTAATTTTTTTAATTTCTTTTTTTTAATATGAAATTTATTGTCAAGTTGGTTTCCATGCAACACCCAGTGCTCCTCCCAACAGGTGCCCTCCATGCCCATCACCCACCCTCCCCTCCCTCCTAACCCCCATCAACCCTCAGTTTATTCTCAGTTTTTAAGAGTCTCTTATGGTTTGGCTCCCTCCATCTCTATCTAACCTTTTTTTTTTTTTCCTTCCCCTCCCCCATGGTCTTCTGTTAAGTTTCTCAGGATCCACATAAGAGTGAAAACATGGTATCTGTCTTTCTCTATGTGACTTATTTAGCATAACACTCTCCAGTTCCATCCACGTTGCTACAAAGGGCCATATCTCATTCTTTCTCATTGCCACGTAGTATTCCATTATGTATATAAACCACAATTTCTTTATCCATTCATCAGTTGATGGACATTTAGGCTCTTTCCATAATTTGGCTATTATTGAAAGTGCTACTGTAAACGTTGGGCTACAAGTTTCTAATTTTTGCATGCAAACTTGAATTTTATCATCGGCAATGAAAACTGGCAGTTGTTTTCCTTGAAATAACAGCCTTAAACCGTAAGAGACTCTTACCACCGGAGAACAAACAGGGTTGATTGAGGGAAGAGGGTGGGGGGTTGGCTAGATGGATGATGGGGGACTAAGAAGGGCCCTTGTTGGGATGAACACTGGCTGTTGTAAGTGATGAATCATTGAAGTCTACTCCTGAAACCATTACTACGCTATATGTTAACTAACTGGAATTTAAATAAATTTTAAGAAGATAGCCTTATTAGAGAATGCATTTTTGAGAAAAATGTCTGCTAAAGGCTCAGTCTCAATAACCAGAGCTTTTCTGCCATAAATGGCCTTATGTGAATACAGCTGCTGGTTCTGATCAGGACTCCAGGCCCAGGCTCCTCCTTCCTGCAGGCAGATCGCGGGTCACTGAGCCACCCGCGTGCCTTGTGTGTGTTTCATCTCATCACCTAGGACATGAAATGACTTGTCCTCAAGCTTTGGGACTCAGTCAAGATGGTAATCTTTACCCCTTTATTAAGGAACTCTTCCGGGAAACGGGGATCCTTTCCTGTGCGTGCATGGAGGTGGAGACCGGGTGGCTTCTAGAACAGCTGTGTGCCCCAATCTCCATCTGGGCCAAGGTGCTGGCAGTTTTAGCAGCCGCATTAGTTTTCCAGTGTTTCATCACCAAGAACTGCAAAGCTAGCAGCTTAAAACAACACCTCTTTTAGCGTGAAGTCCCACTTGTCAGTAATGGGGAAACTGCATACATGGATGTCCACTAAGGATCTCCTGTAGCTTAAATCAAGACATGGGCCGGGCTGAGTTCTCCCCTGCAGCTTGGGGGTCCTCTCCCAAGTTCAGACCATTGAGGCAGAATTAAGTTCCTTGCAGTTGTGAGACTCATTCCCCATTTCTTTGCTGGCTGTCGACTGAGGTTCCTTTCAGCAGGTGGAGGCAGCCACATTCCTCACGTCTGGCTTCAGAGCCAGCCAGAGAACTTTCCCACCCATCAGTTCTCCCATCACACCTCTTGTAACAGAAAAGAGGCTCATTCCTTTTAAGGGTTCACCTGATTAGACCAGGCCCAGTGGATGACCTTTATGAACTTTCAGTCAACGGATTAGTAAATTAAGCGTGGGAATGACAGCCCATGCTGTCTGCAGGTGTGGCGCCCCATCTCAAGGTCAGAGGGCTGCACAGGGTGTACCCACCAGGGAGTGGAAACCTTGGGGCCCCTTCCGAGTTGAGCCTGCCTCAGCTACCCTTGCTTTTGCACCACCGGTGAAAATGTCAAGCAGTTAAAGAGGCATAGAATGTCCCACCTTGTGAAAATTGCTTGATCTCCCAAACCCCTGAAGATGTCTTAAGTTCCCGCGGGGGTCCAGATGATCTCTAACGGATCTACATCTTTTCTATGGTGGTGACTGCAGGAAAACGGGCTTTTTCTGTTTTATCCATTATCTTTGACAAATATTGGGTAAATTATTTATCATGTTAGTTATAAAAATTGCTCCCTTAGGGTGCCTGGGTGGCTCGGTCGGGTGGCCGGCTTCAGCTCAGGTCATGATCTTGTGGTCCGTGAGTTCAAGCCCCGCGTCGGGCTCTGTGCCGATAGCTCAGAGCCTGGAACCTGCTTCTGTTTCTGTCTCCCTCTCTCTCTGCCCCTCCCCCATTCGCACTCTGTCTCTCTCTGCCTTTCAAAAATGAATAAATGTTAATTTTTTTTAATTGCTCCCTTTATTAAATATATTCTTTATACTTACCCAATGGAAAGAAAGAATTCCATGGGATTGTCAGACAATTTTTTGTCGTAAGGCAGTAATCATCTCGTTCGTGTTTTTAGACCGTGCTGGGGGGAACATAGTGGAGAGATGTCATTTCAGAACCTTGCCTTCACACTTACAAAGGCTGAAACTCACTCTTGGGCATAGTCCTCACATATTTCAATCACCAGCAGACAGAAATGTACACTCTAATAGGACACTCAATGATCAACTCACATACTGAAATCTACTCACCTCTCTGCATGTGTATGTGTCCCTATGGAAGACAAGAAACTCTGTTTTTTCTGAATGTTTCTGAAGTCCCTGAGAAATTACTAGCCGCTACTTCTGGGACAAATAGGGAACTAGATGCTCAGGTGTACTGGAGATACGGGGAGGGAGGGGGAGATATGTAAGCAGGGGGCTCATAGCTGGACAGTCCTTTCGTCTGCATGCCTCCTGCCCCCAGTGAATCCTGGGCAGAGTTGAGGAGGTAGGAGAATGGGCCGGAAACGTGATAATGTGGTAAGATTTTCCCCGGTCTCCACTGAGAGAACCAGAAACAGACATTAGAGGAGAATGAAAGGTGTGGAGTTCCTTGCAGATAATACTGGTGTGTGTGTTTCATTATAAAAAAGTACAGACATGACTGAATAATTGAAATATTTGACTCTTCTATCAAATTTTAAATCCTATTTATCAATGTTGGTGCTTTATTATGTTTTAAAAATTAAATATCAAAGTTAATTTTCAACATAATATTAATGGTAAGAATTATGGGAGGTATGGCAGAAACTAAATCTATTCTCTTTTTTAAAAACTTTTTAATGTTTATTTTTGGGAGAGAGAGACAGTGTGAGTGAGGGTGCGGCAGAGAGGGAGGCACAGAATCCGAAGCAGGGTCCAGGCTCCGAGCTGTCAGCACAGAGCCTGACGCAGGGCTTGAACTCAGGAGCCATGAGGTCATGACCTGAGCTGAAGCTGGACACTTAACCAACTAAGCCACCCAGGAGCCCCAAGAGAATTTTTTTTAAGTATAGTTTTGTGATGTTTTTATACTTCTTGGTAAAAATTGTTTCTACTTCTTGATGTTTGGTTTGTATTTACTTTCCGTAAGAGTTTAATTGACAAGTATCTTCTTGGTATTGAGGGACAAGAAGCCATATGGCAAAGCGCTTACTGGCTCTGACCGTCTCTGCACGTCCGTTCCATTCACATTTTCTAGGCCAAGCAAGTCACATGGTCACATCTAGCCACAAGTGCACAGGTAAGTGCAACTGTGGCTTGTGGGGAAGAGAGCTGTAGAATGTTTGAGAGCCTTCCCAGTGACTGCACACCTTCTCAACACCTTTCAAAGTAAGGAAAACAATACCGCTTGGACCGCACAAAATAACCTGCCCGCGTTCTTTCTTCTGCCACAGCAAGGAATAAAGTTGTAGATGGCGGCTGCTCTAATGACAAAGAACAGAGTTTCCTGCTGACCCTTGACCACCGCCTAGTGTGAGCAAGCAAACAAACGTCATGTCTTAAACGGTGGAGCTGTTGGCGTTCTTTGTTGCTGTGGCCCAACTCACCCATCTGAGCGCTGCAGTTAGGGCTTGTCCCACACCCGGCCCACACCCCCGGGCCAGTTCGCTAATTGACTTGACTTGAGTTCGCAAGGCTGCTTTACACGACGCTGTCTTCCTGAAATCTGCACCTGTACCGAGTTAGGTGCCCGTCATCTGTCTGACAAACAAAGCTAGTGCTTTTAATGTTGCCTTTCAGTGTGATTAAGTATGCTAGTGAACCTAGTGTTTTAAGGTTCTTGATAAAAAAATGTCAAAACAAGTAATAGGTAATATTCTCTAATGATGCTAATTATTCTTTTAAATGCTTTGATGCTGCTTTCTCTCCTGTGTGCCTGACCTAGCTTATCTAATCTTGCTTAGGCTTGTAACTGAATATCCTGTAATACTATTTGAAAAACACACACATACATAACCACTGATACAAACGAATCAGTGCTAAAATGAAAGCTTTTTCATACCATGGCAACTATCCATAAAAAGGTTCACATAAGCTATTAGAGTCTTTTATTTCCTGTTTCCATTTTTATCGATGTGAAATGATTGTTGCGTAAAGCGCAAGGAAGCCAGGACTGTCTCCTTCTTTTTTTGGATAGCTTCTGTGATAAAATAGCCCTCTGACGTCACCGCCGGTTGCTATGAGAATAGAACATCACAAAATTAGCAGCCTCCTTTTACTCAGCAGGGTAGCTCCAGACACATTTAAAGGATAAGAGAGCAAGTTGCAAGTCCCATTTTGCAAGTATTACCTTGGCACCCATAGTCCCTAAAGACATCTAAAAAATACGGAATTTGCGATTTTACACCAGTAAGAAACTTGCTCCCTGCAACGAGGGAAAGTCACTCTTGTTGTGTGTTGAATGATCTTGCCTGGAATGGGGCTAAGAGTCGATGGAAACACATCTGGGGCAGGCCCTGACTAGAGAAAAGGATCTAAGATCTCCACGCGATACACGGTCTTGTATCCGGTATGAAACATGGCTCCTTGTGGTCCAGCCGCAACCTGTAAACCAGAAAGATAAGTTATCCGGGCTTCCTGCAGGGACACTCGGAGGGATTGCTTGTTTTAAGGATCAAAGTCTTCTTTTTATCCATGCCCATGGTTTCCTTAACAATTAACAATTACCTTTAAAAGGTGACCTTTTTGCTATATGTGCTTCTGGTTCCCGTATTGTAAATTCTGCACTCGAGCTCCTTCCTGTATAAAACTCTCAAGGACGATGTATCTTTTTGCCTCCTCACGTGTGTGCCCCTCTCTCTCGACTAAGGACTATCTGACTGCTCTCTGAAACACTAAGCTTAGAACCCTTAATCTCATCTTTGCGGAAAAATTGTGTCATTTCTTTTTTTAAATCAGCGATCTTTTAGTAACTTTGTCACTTAACACTTTACAGTCTTGTTACTGAGGGTCTAGGGACAGTCCGCTTTTCTAACCCTAAAAGGACCTGGATCAGAATTCCTTAATACCTTTCTGTGTCTTCTAGAAAACCAAACAGTTCTCCTCTGAGCTGTCACTTACGGTATCTTGCTAAAGGCAGATAACAGTATCTAACACACGTCACTGCCTCCATCTACTTCCCATTGAGTTAGAGTCTCACTGGGCTCCTGGTCTACCTTCTACGTCCCACTGGGGACGGATTTACTAAATATGTTACCAGGGTACAGAAGGGCTGTCCCGCTGACCAGCCTGCTGCCCAATGACTTGTTCTGTACGACGTATTTTAAGTGTCTGTATGGCAGTGCCTTTCTTCCAGGCACCAACGTCGATTCACACGGTAGCCCTCGCTCTCATTCGCCAATGTGTCTGGATTTTCCCTTTTGTGGCACAAAGGAGGATTGCGGTTCTTTGCTCTTTTTAAAGATAAGCATGACCATTTCTTTGAAACGTAAGCAGAAGTGACGTGTCACGTATGCACACGAACCTTCAAAGCTGATGTATCATTTACCACGTTCTTTCCCAGTCCGTGGTGATCTCGGAAACAGAAGTCAGGAGGGAACTTTTATCAGCCTCGCTCCCTGAGTAGATAGCTGTTCACGGAGTATAGTGTTCTTGATGGTGTATCAAAAACAAGAAATGCATTTTTGTTATAATGAGATTTTGGTGTTGTATGTAACTGTAACATAGCCCTGTCCTGACATGTACAGTCTAGGTATGGCAGCGTTTACCAATAAAAACCCCACAATTTCAGTGGTTTCACATACTAGAAATTTTACTTATCCTGGAGTTCACTGTGGTATTTGGCAGGCAGCCTTCCACATGATGACTCAGGCATCAAGTCCTCCACTTTGTGGCTCCACTGTCCCCCAGGTGATAGAATTCTCTCCAGAGGACTTTGAACGTGGCGGATTGGCAGGTAGGGTGAAGTCTGACACAGGAGACTGTGATGGCAGTTCCCGACAGCCTGAGCCAGTGGGGAACGTAATCTCGCTGTGTCTCTGAAGTAAGAGAAAGAGTTTTAGTGAGCACAGTCCTCAGTGACACAAACCCTAAGCTCCGTTCAATGCACCTGTAGGCCCTGACTGGCTTCTAAGGTGTGTGCAGCGCTGGCCTCCGGGCATGCAGGCTGCAGTCGCACAGAGCCTCATGCTCAGAGGGGTTTCATGCTCTCCAGAGCACTCACTACTTTCTGGACAAGGGATTTTGCCGTTTCATTTTGTTCTGGGCCCCAGGGATTATGTAGCTGGGCCTACAGGTAGGTTATACCCAGAAGACTTGCAGATAGAGCCCTTGGGCTATGGAACGGGGTAGAATTCACTGAAGGTTGTCTGAGAACTCTCTGGATTTTTTGGCCTGTAGAGAGAAAAAAATTTGGGTGTGCTTTTCTCGTCTGCACATGCTTGCTCCTGGCCGTTATAGTCACGGTCATTCTTGTTGTCTCGAGAATTATGCCTGTAAAAGCAGAAATGCCAAGAAAACCAGTCGATTTTGGCTTTTTACTTGACAAATCTGCTATGCTGTAGCAGCAGGAGGTCATCTGGGCTAGGAAAGGGGTCAAGAGCTGGGGAAGACTCAGCCTCGGAGGGGGTCCCTGTGAGGCTGAAGGCGAGGGAGTAGCTCTGTGAACAACACGTGGAGAGCAGAAACGGCAGCACAGAGCAGCGCGCCTGCCCAGCAAGTGTCTGAGATTGCGTGCGGGCCACTTCCTGTCTTCCAGGCATCATGGCCTCTGCTGCAGAGTCACATGAACTGGTCTTCCCTGACCTCCAGGAACTGTCCACCACCCCCCCCCGCCCCCGCCCCAGTCACCTATGGATCATCCAAAGACACGACGCGTACCCACGGCCCAAGAATTCGCTCAGTTCCATTCAAACGGCCCTGTGTCCACAACCCGATTTTCAATGGCTGAGAACATGGCTAAGATCCCTGGAACCAAAGACAGGGCTGTTGACATTCAGAAAGGGTGGTAGTGGTACGAGAGGGAAAGCCCCCTTACCAGAATTTGGGTGGGAATATCGAAAAAAGGGGCAAACCACCCCTTTAACATGCATCCTTTTCCTCCTGGCTTTGGTTCTGTGGACGACCTGAAATTGAGCCCCTTTCTAGCTGAGTGGAACTTGACTTCTGTTGGGTGTTCCCCAAGGAGTCCAACCGATACGTGATTGTGCACCCCCCTTGGCACTTCTGTTAGCACCTTTATGTTTATTTTCCCACTTTCTCCACAGTCCAATGCTGTGACGTCTTGATTCGGCAGACATGGTTACTTTATCATACAGATGAGTCACAGCATGATTCGATGGTTTATCCACAGTTGCAGAATTTTAAAAGGCAAGCCCATCAGTCTGTTGGTGGTTCTCTTTTCTTTTCTTTTCCTTTTCTTTTAACATTTATTTATTTTTGAGAGACATAGAGCGTGAGGAGGGGAGAAGAGAGACACACACACACAGAATCTGAAGCAGGCTCCAGGCTCCAGGCTCTGAGCTGTCAGCAGAGAGCCCAACGCAGGGCTCGAACTCACAAACCGTGAGATCATGACCTGAGCTGAAGTTGGACACTTAACCTACAAGCCACCCAGGCGCCCCATTGGTGGCTCTCCTTTTAAGACACCGTTTCCACTATGCCATCTTTCCCACGTTAGGTTTGGGGGAGTATGAAGTGTAACAAAACACAACAGTCATCCATGCTTAAGACCGTAGAAATGCTTTTAAGAACACACATAAGTCCTAGCTGCTTGCACCCACTCTGGCCTACTATACTACGCGTCCAAGAAGGCAGCTCTTTTCTGCAGCAAGCCACGAAACCCGTGCACTCTTTGCCGGTAGTTTTAATTCTGGGAACTCTTGGTGTTCATCCGGGACACACATTCACCTACCAGAGGGCAACTCAGGGGCCAGTTGAATATGATTTCCCTTCTGAGCACTTCCATTTTCATTTTTAAGTAATCTCTACACCCAATGTGGGGCCCAGATTCACAACCCCAAGATCAAGTACAGCATGCTCTACGGACTAGGCCAGCCAGGGGCCCCTGAACACTCACTCTTAGTCTTCCTGGTTAGATGTCAAGCTCAGAGCCCTCCTGGGTTGCCTACCTGGTGTACAAGACAATGCTTTTTACCTACGACCCCACATACAGATTTTTATGAATTCTGATCTTCCTAAGGGGTTCCTGCCTAGAGGGCTCTTCAGTTACTACTTTTTCCTGCACTCTGCTAGTTTTAAATGCTGATCTACTTATTTCTGTTCACTTCGACCCTTTTAAAAATACACTTTTTTCATTTGAGCAGTTTCAGATTTAAAGGGAGTGGCAGCAATACAGAAAGTTCCCATATGTTGCAGTCTCTACTGTTGTTAACATCTAACATTAGTATGGTTTATTTCTCACAATTAATGAACCAATTATGATTAAGTAGGCTCCATTCTTTTTTTCCATTATCCATTTATTTTGAGAGAGCGCATCAGAGCAGGGCAAGTACAGAGAGAGAGGGAGACAGAGACTCTGAAGCAGGCTGCAGACTCTGAGCTGTCAGCACAGAGCCCGACGGAGGGTGCGAACCCACGAACCGTGAGATCATGACCTCACCCAAGACCAAGAAGAGTGTAACACTTAACTGACTGAGCCACCCAGCCACCCGTGGCAAGGTTGTTTTAAAAATCAATGGTACAAGGGGCAGTTGGGTGGCTCACTGGGTTAAGTATCCAACTTTGGCTTAGGTCATGATCTCACGGCTCGTGGGTTCCAGCCCTGCGTCGGGCTCTGTGCTGACAACTCAGGGCCTGAAGGCTGCTTCAGATTCTCTGTCTCCCTCTCTCAAAAATAAATGGTCATTAAAAAAAATAAAAAATAAAAATAAATCGACATTAATGTATAGCAAGGACAGGATGTAGAATGGGGACCATGTACGTGGCATCCTATCGATCACTTAATTTTTGTGTTGCTTCTTTTTCTGGCAAGTGCAAATGCCCTATTTTAAAGAAGTGCTAAGAAAAAATAAACTGTGTATGGAATAACTTAACAGCTCTCAGTGGACCATTTTGGCTGCCTTGATTCAAATACAACTATTTTAAAATATCTTTTTCATCATTTGATTCTATAACCTTCAAAAGCTAAGGGATGTAGGTATAATCAAGACGCTGAGTAGACACCAGTAGAGCTATGGCTCAGTCCCAGTCCTTCCCTCACCGCCCTATTTGGCATACACGCCCACTGTTGTTATAGATGGATATTCAGTTGTTTTTTGTATAGCCTTCTACCTAACAGTTGGATGAAATGAAGAATAAAGGAAATTCTGTATCTTACCTAAAGTCACCCGTGAGTTTCTGCTCAATGTAAGGCTTCATGCTTCCCTTTCTTTCTCATTATTCTCATTTAAAAAATTCTACACAGAGAGAACCGCACTGCTGTGTGATATCGCCCCTCCATTATTGTGAATAGTTGTGAATTCATGTGCTGCCCATGGGTTAGTGAGCAATGGGAAAGATTAAAACCACGTAACCATACGCGGGGGTACTATTCATGAGCAGTGATGCAATCAGTCTGCCCCTTCTGTGAGTAATGGGGGATGACAGAATACTCCATTCTGCCAATGGAGGTAGATGGTAGTGGCAGTAGGTACTGACCAGAGAAGGCTGGAACCCTGGACATTGTCATCCCTTTCACACCACTGACAAGCACAGGTTACTGCCCGTATTCCTTGCTCCTAAAGTTCTCTTAAATGCAAATGCTTCCCATATATTTTCCCCTCTGGACTGTAAGTTTCATGAATGCAGGAGTCATGCCTACCTTTATCCCTAACCCAGCACAGTTCCTGGTCTAAGTGATCATTAGATATTATGTGAGTAATAAACTGAATGAATACCATGCATAGACTCAGCCTTTCAGTTATTTTTATTCCAGAGAATTCCACAGATGCAAGATCCTATCCAGTCAATTCTCCAGGTGGCTGGGGTGGGGATTTTCTTCCCTATGTCTAGAAGTAGCACTGGTAATTGTTGTCTAGAAAGGAGTTCTCTTGGGGCTCCTGGGTGGCTCAGTCGGTTAAGTGTCCGACTTCGGCTCAGGTCATGATCTCGCAGTTCGTGAGTTCAAGCCCCGCGTTGGGCTCTGTGCTGACAGCTTGGAGCCTGCTTTGGATTCTGTGTCTCCCTCTCTCTCTGCCCCTCCCCCACTCACACTCTCTCTCTCAAGAAATGAATACACATTTAAAAAAAATTGTTTTAAAAGGGGTTCTCTCTTCTTTAAAGAGTATTCAGTGGAGAAAAGACAGTCTTTTCAAAAAATGGTGCTGGGATACCTGTATATCCGCATGTAAAGAAATAAAACTGGACCCTGATCTGACAGTACTCACAAAAACTAACTCAAAATGGATTAAAGACTTAAATGTAAGAGCAGAAATGATGAAACTCTTAGAAGAATACATAGTAATAAAGCTCCTTGATGTGGTCTTGGTGATGATTTTTGGCTGTCACACCGAAAGCACAAGCAATAAAGTCAAAAATCAACAAGTGGCCTACAACACACATCTGCACAGCAAAAAAACAACAATAAAGTGAAAGAACCAAGGGGAGAATTGCAAACCACATGCCTGATAAGGGGTTAGTATCCAAAACATATAAAGAACTCCTACAACTCGACAAGAAACAACTCAATATGTGAAAGGCCAACAGGTACAGGAAGGGAGTTTTCCATCACCAGTCATCAGCGAAGTGCATCGCAAATCCACAAGGAGGTATCACCTCGCGTATGGTAGCATGGCCATGGTAGCATGGCCGTCGTCAAAGAGAGGGAACAAACACTGTCAGGGGTGGAGGACGGAGCCTCGTGCCCTGCTGGTGGGACTGCAGACTGGAAAAGCACACAGCGGATCCTCAAAGACTTAAACTACCATATGATGCCTCACTTCCACTTGTGGGAGTTGACCCGTGAACAACGTGGGGGTACAAGCACCAGCACCCCCATGCTCAGGTGAAAATCTGTTTATAACTTTGGGCTCCCCGAAAACTTTACTGTTAAGAGCCTGCTACTGACCAGAGCCTTACAGGTGACACCAACAGTCGGTTACCATGTACCTTGTATGTTACATGTATCACTGTGCTCTCACAACAAAGTCATCCAGAGAAAAGAAGGAAGACACATTTGCAGTACCCAGGTGTATTTACAGAAAACACCTGCAGGGAAGTGACTGGCACAATTCAAGGGTCAGGTGTGTACTCGCAAAGGTAACAAAAACACTAACTTCTAAAGATGTCCTCACCCCATGCTCACAGCAGCATTATCTACAAGAGCCCAGACACGGAAATAACCTAAGTGTCCACCAAGAGATGGATAAAGTTCTGTGCGTGTGTGTATCACATCAGAGTGTTATTTATTCACCCTAACGAAGGGGGGAAATCCCATGTGGATGGATCTTGAAGACATTAGACTGAGAGAGTGAACAAAAACTAAAGTACGTGTAGCTGGAGTCTAGAAAAAGGACAACTCGCGAAAAGCGACCAGACCTCCCTGGTTGGCACTGCCTGTCCGGCCTTGGGTCACGTGTGCATTCTGATGGCACTAAGGAAACCAGATCTCCTGGGTGGCCAAAGGACAGTGCCTAGGTGGAGGTGCCTCACCGCACCACTGGTCCTCTGCACACAACCACTCCCTGGGTCACACGTGTGCTGACTGCCAAGACCCTCCCCCACAGTCTGCACACAGTCGTGGCCTGTGGCCTCTTTAGGAGCAGTGGTGGTGGAGGGCAGGGGAGAGTATGGTAGGGGAGGGAGGGAGGGGAATGCCAGGGAAGGGAGCGCCTCGGCAATGGTGGAGGCCATGGGGGTGGGGGGGAGGAGGGAGGAGAAAGAGCACCAGGAACGAGGGAGGGGAAACCAAACCAGAGCTATAATTAGGGGGACAGGGCATGGGGGAGAGAGCACTGGGGTGTGTGTGCTGGGAACACCAGGCCTGGGAAGGAAGCAGCACACTGAGGGGAGGGAGCATCTGGGAGATGGAAGGAACACCAGGGCGGTGGGGGGAGCATCAGGGCAGTGGAGGGAAGAGCCGGGGGGGGGGGGGGGCCCCCCCGGGGGGGGGGGGCCCGACCCCCCCCCGGGGGGGGGGGGGGGGGGGGGGGGGGGGGCGGCCCTCCTCGCCGGGCGGCCAGCACCCACCGCCCCCAAACAGGGCGAGGGCCCGGCAGTGCGGGAGTGGGAGACCGCGGCCGGCCCAGGGGAAACGTGCCCCGGACGCGGGGGCAGCGGCAGGGCGCGGCCCTCGCGAGGACGCGCGCGAGTGCACCTCGGCGTGCTCTACCAGCCACTTGGAGCCGCAGGCTTCCAGGGGTGTCCTCAGACATCTCGCGGGGTGACTCCCCGCTTCCCGAGACGCGCCGAGAGCCCTCCTCCGCCGACGGAAGCCCGGCCCGCGCGCTCGGGCGCAGCAGCACCGCGGCCACGCCCCCTCCCGGCGGCCAGCGCCGCGCTCGCGTCACTTCCGGCTCTGGGCGGTTCGCGTCCGGGTCAGAGCGAGCCTCCTGCCCTCCGAGTGTGTGAGTGGTGGCGGTGCCGCGCTGTCCGGGTTCTGTCGTCCCGGAGGGAGCGAGCCGCGGTGCCCCCCGGCCAGGAGCGCCCCCGGCCCCGCGCGGAGGACCAGGAGGGGACTTGGGGGCGGGCTGCGGCCGCGCTGGGCCGCGCTGGGGCGGGCTGGCGGCCCCGCTCCTGCGCCTGCTGCTGTCTCTGGGACCCGGGTGCCGGCACTGAGGCGTCCCCGGCGGACGGCGACCCCCTTCCCCGGCTCCCCTGGCCGCCCCGCCGGGGAGGGCGGAAGATGCCGGTGAAGAAGAAGAGAAAATCCTCTGGGGTGGCAGCGGCAGTGGCGGAAGACGGAGGCCTCAAGAAGTGTAAAATCTCCAGGTATCACGTTCCCCCCACCCCGCCCTCAGCCTCCCGCGTTCCCCCGTGAGCGGCTGTCCGGGGCCCGGGGGTGAGCCCCCGCCGACACCGCGGCCTGCGCCTCGGGCTCGGGCTCCGTGTGGGCGCTCCGGCGCCCGGGGCCGTGCCCCTGCCCCGCGCCCTTCCAGACCTGGACGGGAGTGCAGACCGGCGGAAGGGTCGCCTCTGGAATTTCTTTGAAGGGGAGGGGGTGAGGAGGGGAGCGGCCTGGCGCTGCCCGCCGCCCGGGCTGGGAGGGGGAGCTGCACGCCGAGTCTTCGCAGCAGCCGGTGCCGGAAGGTCCCAGCAGGAAGCCGGCTTTCTGGAAGTCTGGTGGCTCCACCTGCGCCAAGTCCGTGTGCGCGGCGTCGGGAAGGCCCCGCTCGCGGTTCTGTTTCCGGGCATTGAGGACGCTGTTCGCGGTCGACGTGATCGTTAACAATCTGGTCCTTATTTTACCCGGTGCCCCCTCCCTCCCCCCCGAGAAAGAAGGAGAAGGGAGAGCTGAGCTGTAATCACGGCTCTTTGATCCCGCTGCGGCGTGTCCTTGAGGCGGCCCAGCGGCGAGGTGTGCTGCTCGGTCTGCAGGCTAGGTGTGACAGGGGAGTGGTCCCGCATCTGCTCCTCGGGTGTCCGGCTGTGTCGCCGGCGGGCCCGCGAGGGAACGACTTCACTTGCTGCCATTGAGAGGAGACGGTAGTCAGCCTTGTAGACATGATGGCAGAGCTGTCTCCTTGCAGAGGCGTCTGCTTACGGCGGGAGGTACGTAACCTAGGCTCCTCTTCCTTTTTGTCGTTGACGGAAGTTTTCCCGTCTCAGTGCGGTTAGCAGAAGAGCCGGTGCACGGTGACACGGCCTCCCGACCCTCCCGGGCCTCCCGGTACCTCGCCCCAGAACTGGCCGGGGCTGCGCCGCCAGCCCGTCTGTATGAAGCAGACACGTTAGCTTTTACTGCTCCCACGTGTGGCCGTCCTCCGTGCGTAACGTGGCACAGTTATTTACACCGAGCACGCTCAGAGCCGAGCCGTGGTGTTACAGCCCAGGGGCCGCTTCGCTGTATCAACCTACAGTTTTCCAGGCGGGCCTCCATTGTTAGATGACTCAGCCGCCGAAGGCGCGGCGTTTCTAGGTCCTCGTGCAGGTGTCACTGTTTGAGCTCCTCCGGGAAAGGTCCTCTGAAGTTCATGAAACCCTAAAGGCCGATTTTGAGCTTCCCAAGTTTTAATGATTTTATGGAACGTACGGACTTTGGCGTTAAATAGCTTTGGCTCAATTATTTGTACAATTATTATCTTTTTATTTGTACAATTTTGTTTTTAATGTGTGGAATTTAATTATACTCTTGGGTCCTAACTCGTCTTTTATCTTCAATCATCCATTTAAGTTTCGCAGATGATCAACAACTGTTAATATGTAATTCTTAAAAAATATTCATTCATTAAGTATCAAAATCTACTTTGTGAGATTTTGTTTTCGAATGTTTGTCTATTTTACAGAAATATAATTTTCACCTCTCTGAAGATTTATACTTTCCCAGCTTAGTCCTGTATCGAGAACATTAGGTTGAACTTCCACATGCTCACTTCAAATCTGGGGAAATGATTTTAGTTGATGTTATTGGACTTTGATAGTGAGCAAAGTAGCATTTCCGGCTTTGTTAGCAAGAAAATTTTACATGTAGACTACTGTTTCCAATTTCCAATTGCAAATACAACTCCCATTTTTCCTATAATACCAGCTGTAAACAAAACAAAACACTTTGTTTAGTTTGAATTGAAGTAGTTCATGTTGCACTTAGCTTTTCACTGAAAGTTGAGACTTGATAAAATTCTTAGGTATTTGTGTGTTTTCTAAGCTATTGCAGATCCCAACCCCCTGCTAGACTAATAAGTGGAGAGGAACATTTTTCAAGCAAGAAGTGCCTGGCTTGGTTTTATGAGTATGCAGGTAATGAAATTAATATAAGAAGATATCAGTCACGTGCTTTAAAAAGTGTTTTGGTTTATTCATTTAACAATTATTTATTGCAGGCCTGCTTTGTGTTAGTGCTGTGACCTGGGATCAAGGTCAAGACTGAGAATTATGTGTAGGCTAAGAATTTGGTACTATGTCAGGATGCTTTTTCTTTAAATATGTAATTTAGTATGTGCTAGTGGGAGGGGTGAGATTCACTATTAATTCCATTTGTGAACAGGTGCATTTATTGGTTTAAGTCCATTAGCTAAAGGAGAGTTGATATTCTGAAAAACAAACTATGTAATAAAACATTATACACTTTATGTAGTTCTTATTGTTCTTTTGCATATTCTGTTGACAATTTTCTGAACCCAAACTGATATTTTTCTGAAACTTTTTGGAAACGTAGTAAAAGATTTGAAATGCAGATATGTCATGGCACAGCACATTTGCCCTTTGATAATTGCCGTTTAGCCCATCGTTTCTGCCAGCAGTGCAGTAATCCCTACGAACGGAAAGACTGGTGTGATACAGTGTGATAAATGCTGTGTTGGGAAGATGCACTGCGATAGTTCAGAGGACGATAGAACCCATAGAACCCAGCCTCATGGTGTCAGGAAGAGCTTCTGCAGGAGCTGTGACTTAAACTGAACCCTGCAGGTAGTGAAAGCTCTGGGCCCATGGTAGGGCTGGAGCTTAAGGGTGAAAGCCAAAGCCAGGGAGGGGACTTTGGTGTTCAGCAAATGTGTGAACAAGAACACTTCCCATTTATTACTAACTTTTTTATAAGTATGTATAAAGATATTTTTTTCCCTTAGAATCTAGGTTTTGGTCTTCTAGAATTCATGATTTTATAGCTTCCCCCTCCTCCTTTTTTAACTCTGATTCTCAGTGTCTAACATAGAATAGTGTAGATGGAGTCACTCTTACGTTTCGTGCTAATCCGTTAAGGTCTAAAGTATACTCTGAACTTGAAGTGTAACCCTAGGCTAACAGTATGGAAGGTAAGACCATTGATGTAACTTGAATCAGCTGGATCCCCAAAGTATAATTTAAAAATTGTTTAGTAACAGAACAGATTCTTTCTAGACCAGAAAAACTGCTATTACTGGCATCCCAAGACAATGTCTAACCCAAATTAAATGAAAGGAATTCATTTCTTACTGACCTCCATTTAAAATGGTGACCCATTATTCCAAGTGCCGGTTTTACTGGAATTTATGATATAGAATCAAAAAGCCCCTCATCTTATTTCACTTGTAAAAAGACACCTTAAGATACCATAAAACTAGTGCGTTTTTTTTCATTTCTGCTCATTTGTATTACCTCTCCTTGGGCCTTTGGTGGGTAGCATGAGATTCTAATTAGCTAAACATTTATTTGCTATGCTAGCATTTTTGTAGTAGCCAGCATAATAATTGCTCTGTGTATTTCAAAAATCATAATTATATAATGTATCCTTACAATCATTTTGTCAGGTAGGCAGTGTTACCTCTTTTTAGAGATGAGAAAACCGAGGTTGAGATTAAGTAATTGACCCAGGATCATACGGTGACAAGAGCGAGGATTCAGATTTAGGTCATTCTCTTGCAGAGCTTATGCTTTTAATGACTACTGTCTTGTCATTTCTGTTTTCAGTATGTACATGGAAACTCATTTTCCTTCTACAAAGAAATATTAGTAAATGCACTTGAAGGCAATTTATCTTATGTATGGAACGATTCATTCAGTAAATGTTTCCTGAGCATTTACTGTGTGTCAGGCACTGATCAGTGCTGGGGACACAGTAGGGAACAAGTTAGACAAGATCCCTACCCTTGGGGGACTTGACTTCTAGTGGGGAAGACAGTAAATAGGTAAGTAAGCAAGATAAGTAGAGATTGTGGAGGGTTATAAATGTTAAAATACGGTGTGGTGTAGGGACACAAAGTTAGAAAGTTTGGATGATTTTCAAATAAGGTGATAGGGAAGGCCTCTCTAGACATTACTCTGGGTGGAGACCTAACTGACCAGGAGGAACCAGTTATTTGCCAAATCAACAGTAGGTGTTCTGTCTTAAAATGGGGGTGTCCCTTATTAAAATGGAGACTGGGAATAATGCACGTAAAGCACTTAGCACAGTACCTGGAATGAGTCAGAACTCATACGTGTAAACCGTTGTTAAAGGAGTAATAGCATTACAGCATTAGGTGGACTGGCTGTGTTTTAACAGTACTGTTCCAGAATTAACAGCATAGCTCCTGTATAGCTCATGGGGAAGGTGTGTTTCATTGAGCACAATTTTTATTCCTGAGCGTCTGCTATGACTGGCATGGTTTTGTACTCTGCACATCTCTAGGAACATTTTATGGTCATAAAAAAAAAAATTGATTTTTTGTTTTAGTTTAAAAACTAATTTACCACTAATCTGGTTAATATATCATAGGTGACGTGTGGTAAGCCTGATAGTTTTGCTCTTGCACAAGACCTCTCCTCTTGAGTGATACTTACATTCGCAAGGATTTGTTAATACGTGGGGCCTGTTACTGAACAAAAGCGTGGAAAGTAAAAGGGCACTTTTTAAATCTTACAGAGAACCCAAAAGAGGATAGAATTGCTTAGTTCTAATAAAATTATAAATCTAATAAGTTCTTTTTTTTTTTTTTTATAATGTTTGGTTTTTTTTGAGAGAGAGAGAGAGACAGAGTGCGAGCTGGGGAGGGGCAGAGAGAGAGGGAGACACAGAATCAGAAGCAGGCTCTAGGCTCTGAGCTGTCGGCACAGAGCCCAACGTGGGGCTCGAACTCATGAGCCATGAGATCATGACCTGAGCCGAAGTTGGACACTTAACCGACTGAGCCACTCAGGCACCCCTAAATAATTCTGATAGATTCTAAATAATTTCCAAAGCTTCTTAAGTTGAATGGAAACCTATTTTTTTTGCCTGAGAGTTAAATTCAGCCCCAGAGTAGATTTATTGGAAGAGTATATTTGAGAAAGTAAAACTAACATTATGTGGTCTGGGAAAAGAATATTAGTATTGACCTTGCTTTAGATTCAAATTTGTTATTATCTGCATTGCTTCGGGAAAGGCACTGAACATTTACAGAAAGGTCTTGTGTATGTCGTATATATCTCCTTATGACATAATTTAATTTGAATCTCCTCAGATTTTAACCACTGGTCAATTCCCCAGTTTCTAGGGAGACTGTTTCATGATAGTGACTGATATTTCTTGGTAACAGCTCTTCAGCTTTGTCTTTTGATTTCTGATGATGGCTGCTCTGAGGTCAAGTCAGTTTTCTTTTTCATAAGAAAAATTGACAATGCATTCTTGTTTTGGCTTAAAAAAACCTTTGTTTTCTTCCACTGAATTTTTTACCTGACTTACTTTCAACCAAACCACATGTAGGGGAACATACTCAGTTATATTTTTTAACAGCTTTATTGTATATGTATGCTTCTAAAATTACAATAATTAACACATTCTCATTAAAAAACTTCTCCAAATATATATTGGGAAGTGAAAGTCCTATAATTACCACCCTTTCACCTTTTAACACCTCACTGCATAAATAAGTGCAGTACTTATTTAAACCAAAAAATTAAGCATTTTGGTTTCAGACCATGTTTTAACGTCCTCTTAGCAGCCTGGATCTCGTCTGAAGCTGCAGGACTATATTGGCACACAGACTGGACGGCTGCATTCTTCTGTTAGGACAAACTGTGGAGCGTGGATTTCATGTTGTACTTGTGAACGAATGATGGTGGGTGTAAAGTGCCCCCCCCGCCCCCCCCAGTAGCTGTGATCTGGCTTGTGATTTATAAAGCTGGAGTATTTTTATAAGTTTTTAAGAAAGGAAAACAAGGGTTTTTTGGGTCACTTTAACAATAATATTTCAAGACTGTTTTCAAAAATCAGAAGTAATAGCATATTTCTATCATATTTCGTAATTGCTTTAAATGGTTCGATCTTTTTATAAAAAAGGACAGTTTCAGATGTACAGTGTAACAATTTGATATATGTATATACTGCAGAATGATCACAATAAGTCTAGTTGACATCTCTACCCACACAGGGTTATACATTTTCTCTCATGATGAGCACTTTAAGACCTACTCTCATAGGAGCTTTCCAATATACAGTATGGTAGTAGTGATTGCAGTCATCAGACTGGCTGTACGTCACATCTCCAGGATTTACCTGCTTTATAACTAGACGTTTGTTCCTTTTGACCACCTTCATCCATTTTGCCCGCCCCCCCCTCCCCAAACCCTGCCTCTCACCTCTGTATCTACGAGTTTGGGGCCCTTGTTTTTGCTTGTTTGTAGATTTCACAAGTAAGTGACATCATATGTTATTTGTCTTTAACTTCCTTCAATTACAGCATAATGCTCTCAAGGTCCATCCATGCTGTCGCAAATTTGTTGTAATCTTACAACAAATTTTGTTGTTTGCAATCTCTCACTTACAAAAGAGACCCCGCAGTGATGTAAATCACTATCTTTTGGGAATCTGATAACATAAAAAAGTGGGAGAATTGGTGTATTGATTTATATTTAGTGTTATAGAGGGAGAAAAATAAGAAACAAGCTAAGTATCATTAAGTTTTGGACAAATGGTAGACATAAGCTAAGTGAGGAATTAAACTTTAGTTTCAATGTTAAGGTGGTGGAACTAATGCTTTGCTATTTTAGAACCAAGATCAGGAAAATAGTAGTTTCTTTAAGTCGTTATCTTCATAATATGTATATCTTTTTAAAGTATTAAATTTTATTCTGTTGTGTTTCAAAAGGGTAATAAATGACCTGTTTTAGTAAGAAAACAGGTGTTCTTTGCTTACTGTCTTGAGTAATGGGTTGGGCCTACATGTTGTAGAATTTCTTATACTTCTTTATATTTATGTATTACCAAATATTTTGTTCAGATAGGCTCTCATGAATGATTTTTTAATTGATAGGTTCAAGTTACTATACAGACAAGTGATTGATATTTTTTCTTTCCTTAATTTCGTTTTGTAATGTGGTGTTTCAAGAATATTTCAGAAGTTTTACATTTTAAATCGTATAGCCGATATTTAACACTTTGTCAAAGATATATCAAAATTCAAATTTAGTTATTTATAAAAGTTATGGTGTATTCATAGATGCCTTTAGTACAATGGCTTATGTTTTATGTTGGTGTTAAATTATAACAATAAAATATATAAATTATTTTTGTCTTTGAAGGTCCTGATGAAGTTGTAGGGCCAGAAGGAATGGAAAAATTTTGTGAAGACATTGGTGTTGAACCTGAAAATGTATGTTTTATTTCTAAGTAGAATGGAATACAAGTGGGATATAGCATATTTATAAATGTCTAAAAATTGGGACACTTTAATCTTATATCAAGATTTTGTTTCTTCATGTTTTATACTGTAGATTTTCATTTAAGGTCTTTTTAATCAATTTAAGTTGGGCACTGTTCTCTTAATACAAATGTCATTTGTGATAGAGAGAGATTCCACCTTCAGAAACTGTTAGAACTTCTTACTTTTAAGAAATTGGCCCACTTCTTCAGAGTTAATAATTCCAGAGGTTATATTCTTTAATAGTTGAAGGATGGAAATAGTTGTATAAAAATGCTCTCCATGATAAAATATAGACATGATTATCTCTGTGCTGACTTTTCCCCTATCCTTTATGTTCTGTTCTTTCCAGATTATTATGTTAGTTTTAGCGTGGAAATTGGAGGCTGAAAGCATGGGATTTTTTACCAAGGAAGAATGGTTAAAGGGGATGACTTCATTACAGTAAGACATTTTTTTAAAAAACAAATTTGATGGCCTATTTGAAGATCTTAATTGATATTATATGCTTCATAATTTTTAGAAGTAAGGTTTCACCTTAAAATACTCACATTGGTTTGATCTGTGACAATCAGTTAGGGTTTGATAAAATTTATATTGTGGTCTTGGCAAAATGAACAGTTACCCCATCTTTCCTATTCTCTGAGAACCTTAGTACAGTCTTATTAAAATTATTGACTCTTCGTGGGTGAATTAGAGGTCTGCGATCAAAGTTACTTACTCACAGATTGAGCAATGAGCAGTTTCCTTCTCTGAATACAGAGTTCTGCCACGGAAGGAGTTTGTTCTTTGAGCTGCCCCAAGTTCTGGGGCCTCTTCAGTTTTATGCTTTATTTTGAAAAGAAATCCGAAGGTAGAGTTACATGGCACTTTGGTTGTTTCTTTTTTGCCAAATTAATCTTATAAAGAACAAAAGTAGAAATCTTATATGGCTCACCTGCAGCCTTCAGCCAAGTTCTGGTTACTTACTTACTGAGGCTGCCTTTGAATTCTTCTGTAAGTTACAGAATTGCCTCTTGATAATAATTTGATCTTGACTTTCCAGAGTAAAGTGTGCTTAGTTGCAGAATCAGTTAGTAATTATGTGTTATTTTTAAATTATGTCATGTTCCTAATGTTCATGCAGGATGTTACTAATGATCAACATTCTAAAATAGAGGAAGCATTAATTGATGATATTTTTGAGCCAAAAACTGGAGGTTAATTAGCCATGTGGTTTCCTATTGTGGTTATGCTTTTATTAACACATTTAACTATTTTTTATTACTTGTTTGCCTGTCCTTAATTTCTGAATACCTTGGTTATTTTTTTCAAGTGTTCATATGGAACTTAAATTTTTATATTTGAATTTTCAGCATCTAATGTTTTGTAATTCTCCTTTTTAATCAACCTTAACATATAGCTATCTTATGTATATTTTAGGGAAAACCTTTACTTATATGAACCAAATTATAATTTCTAAGATAGAATATAAAATCAAACCTGTCATTTCAATTACTTATAGGAGAGATGAGGAATCAGACTCCAAGGTAAAGAAAATGTTCACCTAGGTTTATGTAGCTACTTACTGGCAGAGCTAGGACCTGGAATTTAAATCCCCTCATCACCAGTCTAGCATACTGTGCTTTGTTTGCGTCACGTTTATGTATGTATGTTAGCGTTTTTTATAAAATGCAAGACTGTTAACTAACTTTGAATCATGGTGTTTACAACCAAGTGTGAACTCTGTCACTCATCTAGGTGTCATAACCTACCAATTAAAATGATGTTGATTCTGAAATTCTTGGAAATATCCAACCTGCAATTAGCTTTTTAGAGAAAGATAAAATATAAAATATTTTTATGAATATAAAATACGGAGGAGTATGCAAAGAATATAAACTGGTTTTCATGTAGCTTAGTCTGTTTTATTGAAATTTTCGTCAGTTATAACATGGCTTATTCATTGTAAGACATTTTAGTTGGCACTATAACTGCTTTTTGTACTACTCCTGCTGTATTTTTTGTATATTGCTTGTTTTGAATAATCAGTTTGTGTATTTTAAAACCAAAAATTTTTTCATCATGTGTCCGCATAATTTGATATAAAGAGACTTTGTATAACAGAAACTTTTAAATACAAAGCATTTCTAATAATTATTCTTGAATAACTAGCATCTGGCTTTGGGTACAAGAATAGAAATGGACTTAACCCTTGAACTTCAGTTTTATTAGCACGTCTTCTCTCTAGGAAGTTCACAAGCTGCACAAAATGGAAGCAATGATTTAACACTTAAAGTTGACCTAGAGGTTTCCGTTTCACTCCTTTATGCTCTCTTGCCTGTCTGCCTAGAGCCCTGTCTGTGTTGTAGGGCCTTGGAGCTGCTCAAGTCAGGCAAGCCCTCTTGACTGGGAGGGAAAAGAGTTGTGTTTTTCCCCCTCATCTAGATTGCTATGTGAAATACCAAGTATCTTTTATCACTTAGCTAAGTCTTTATTACTCCCTGAATTTCCTTATACAAAACTTGCTGAGGAATACAGTAGTTTAAAATTTAAACTGAGAGACCAAAGAACATATGTAAGTCTTAATTTTTTATTTTATAGTTGCCTTAGTATGTTTGGTTTTATGTTGACTTATAATCATAAAACGTAAACCTTCACAGACTCGATTCCCTTTCTAGCTTTTTTAGTATTTTTATGATTTGATTTAATCTGGGCATAGTTATTTCGTGGTCCCTTATATCATCTTAATATAGTTATCGATTGTTTCAAGTTAGTTAATTTTAACCCTTAGAGCTCTGCTAAAGAGTAGAGACAGTGTGGTAGTTAAAACATACACCGTGGTCAAAGGTAGTAGACGGTGATAGCCATGAGTAGTTAAAATCTGTAATTATATAGTGTTGATCAGCATTCACAATACTTGTACGTTCATTTCTGTTAAGGCTGTTGATGCCTACTTTTCATAACTGGATCGCCTTTTTTGTGTGAGAGAATCTGTGGGTATGAGTTGGTACGTAAGTAGACTGGCACGGCCATTTTGTAGGTTTCGGAGGGCGCCATTGCCATCTCTGTGTCGTTGTGTAGTAACGGCCAAATTTCTCCTCAGATTGGATTGGATTTGATAGTCATTCATGGTCAACACGTTGTGTAAGCTACTGTGCCTCTTAAGTGCTGATCACACGGAAGCTGGAGACGTGGCCCCTGCCCTTGGGTAACATGCTGAGAGGGCCGGGGCGGCATGGAAATACTGTGGCGGAAGCCAGGTCGGAGGGGACAGGCGCTAGAGTGAAAGTACGACGTCCTGTGGAAGCACAGCTGGGGGTGAGATGAGTGTCGGCCGAGTAGTCGGGAGAGTCTTCGTATGGGGTCCCTGAACCGGACCTTGAAGAATGATTCGGATGACGACGGTTCGGGATCTAGGAACATGTTCTTTCTGAAGAGGAGACTGTGAGCAGAGCCGGCGAAAGGAGAGCACGTGCGAAGGAAAGAACATTGACAGCACGGGGCCGCGTCCCGGGGGGTGGGGTAACGGCTCCACGACGGAGGGCCTGAGCCGGCCGGCCGGCGGAGAGAGCTTCGCCCCGTGTTCCAGGTCCCCGTGCCGGAGGTTGGCAGGGAGCCTTCGCTCGAGCAGTTGTTGTAGGCTCCGGGATCGCCTCCTCTCGTGGCCACAGCAGGCCCCTCCCCCGCCCCGGAAGGCGCGGGGTGTGGCGCGCGGACCTCCCTCTTCCTTGGGTCTGCGGGTGCCAGAGGGCGCGGGTACTTCGCGTTTTTGCTGGCTGCAGCGGAGAGCTCTCCTCACACCTGCCCGCTGGGAGTGGGGTTGGGGCGAGGGCGGACAACCATGCTGGTGGGGAACACTGTCCTTGGTCGCGATCGCGAGAAAACCGTCAGGACAGCGTCTGACGGGAATGGAAGTACGCAGCTGCCCGTCGGTAGGTGACGAGCTGTGCGCCTTCTGGTCTCCGTTCTCGGCCCTGGACTTGAGGGTTGAAGGCGGTGGTCTGGCCTGACCTTATTTAGGGGGAGAGTTGGGGAGCGTCTGTCCGATTTTCCCGCGGGGACGGGGTGCTCTGGGGCGTGTGGTGTGTGACTGCCGCTCACTTAGCATTTGGGGCCAACTGCTAGTTGCCGTTAGCATTCTCCCCCTCTGCTCTCCCCGACGTTCATCTTGACGATTTTTAATTCCCCATCCACATTTCCAGACATCCCCAGGGTGTGCTGTTTTGTTCTGGTCAATAGACCTCATTCACAGAGAGTTCTGAATACGGAACTTTGTGGATAAAACTCTTCCTGTTACAGATCGGGGTGCCACAGCACCTTACTAATTAAGGAAGAGGACCTCACTTAGAGCTAATACGTGGATGGTGATTTCTTCTTATTTTAGAGGGCTTTAATGAAGCAGAAATGTAAAAGCCTTCCTTGTTAATCAGATGTTTACAATACTCAAGAAATTAATGTCCGAGTCCTAATGTTGAAATTTAAACCCGCTCGTTCTCACCTCGGTGGCCTGGAGAATGGTGTCCTGTTGTGCCAGCGTTCTGTAAAATCTGTGGGGTTTTATTTAGTTGTTCTTCAAAAACCTATCCCTTGCTTTCTGTGATACACTAGTTAAGTATGCGTTTCTTTTTACTTCGGGGGAAATGCTCTTTCTAAACCTCGCAAGTTATGAGGTGTGGACGTTATTAATTGCTGAGTCTATTTGGGGCCAGGTTAAATGTAAGAATTGTGATGTGTTCACTGGTTTCGCGAGGTCTGTTCAGTCTCTCTGAGACCAGTGATGTGCAAGGTGGTGGTTGTTGTTGTTGTTTTACTCTTCTCCAAGAAAACATTACTTGTTCTTTGTTTGGTTAGATTCTTTCTCTGCTCCAGATTTAGGTAGACGATGAGCAATGGTGTGGGATAATTGGGACAGAGACAACAGTGTGATTTTTTTGAGGTGATTTTTAAGCCATTTCCTTCAAAAGGAGCATCTCACACTGGGAACTGTTGTAAACATCGAACTTGTGTGTTCTCAGTCTCATGGTTCTCTATTGTTGTCATTTTAAAAATGAGGAAACCGAGGCTGAAGGATTAAGTAGCTTCCTGAAACCACGTGTGTGGAAACGGAGAAGGTGCACTGTTTCGGGGTGTCTCTCCGTGTGACTTGGAACTTTGTTCTTCACCTCGTGTCCGTCTTAAGCTTACTGAGAGCCCACCCTAAATGACTTCGTGCTCTTTGTCCCTGGGGAGTGTTATTTGCAAAAGGCTGTCATTTTATTTGGATTCTTTTCTCCTTGGTAACTTGTAAGTCACTGCTCGCAGACTTGATAATCTTGTTTGAACTCCAATTTCCTGCTAACCTTTCCCAGGGAGGGATTTTGAAACTTTTTGTAATTAAATAAAGATGTACTTTGTGGCTTATTTTTGGTATTCCTACTTCTGTTTAACAAATAATTGTGGGGCGCTTGTGCACGCCAGGCCCTGAAGAAAGATTTTAAACCCTGGTGGTCGTGAGAGGAAGGCCTGAATGCTGGGAAGTGCCTTTATCGTATGTCTTCCTGAATCTCAGGTGTATTAAGGTTCTAAGGGAGAGTCTGTGTGAAAATGTGAATCACATCATTAAAAAATAATGTGCGAAACGCTTCTTCAGGAAGCCACAAAGATTTAGAAGATGAGGCCTCTTAGGATGGATCATCACGAGGAAGATCGTACATGTAACTGGCTGCTTAAAATGCAGTGCCCTCTGAACTTACGAGCTCATGACGCTGGAGGGCCTGAAGACACCCAGATTTCCACACAGCATCACAGGCACATGTAATCTGAGAATTTGTTCCTTTTGCATATCCTTCTGGTAGTAGTTAACTACGTTTTCAATGCCATTAAACCTTTATTTTTTGCGTAACGAAGAATGCGCTGATAAATCCGCTTAATGAAATAGTAAATAATACATTTTTAATAAATAGTAAGAATCTTGTTTCTGCATGAAATATATTGTGCCCTCATTCATACATAGGAACTAGGCCCCAGACAAATTGGATGGTTACCCTATCCAAATTTTGATTTCCTTTTCCGGCCATATGGCAGATAAAATGTGCAAAGAAGCCATTTGTCATGTAAAACACTTAAATGCAGGATGAAACATAAAAATGTATATATTTTAAAAAGCATGCCTGGACTTCACTGTAAATTAAGGAAAATAATCAGAGGCCAGAAATGAGGAGAGATGGTGATACCATAGGGACATGTAGATCTGACACTTAACCTTAAGGTTACTACCTGTTTCTAGTCACCTAGCGTCTGGCCATTAACTTGTGGTGCATATTCTGAATAGGAGACAAAATGGCAATGCCTGAGTAGGGTGAGAATCAGATCAAAAACTCATATTAAGTCACTGATGTCACGCATAGCTAGTAGATGGAGATGTGATTGCTTGGGCTTGGTTCTGCATACGGTGAAGGGCTTATTTCCAAGAGAGTTCTTACCAGAAATTCTTCATCATGCAGATTCAAAGCTGGAATGCATTATTTGTATGACACAAGCCAAAAATGTATTTTCCAAATGTCCCAGGTAAGTAGTGTTTTCACGTATATGGTGGAAGTGATTCTTCTGTACAGGAATGCGTTTTAAACAGAAGCCTCAATTTCTGCAGAAAAAGGTTCAGTTTTTAACAATCCTAAATTACTAAGCATATTGGGGAACATCTTAAATTTCAGAATTAGACTCTTTAAGACTAGTATTTTGAATTATCTGAATCTCAGCATAAAGTAACTACTATGTTTAAAGAACAAAGAACGGCCTCAGATGATCAGATTTCCCATGCATAATTAAATCTCTGAAAGTGAAAAACATTAAAGATTTAAAAATCAATGGATGAGTTACGAAGGAGGTGGGTATAGAATCAGTGACCTACAATAGCTGAGGAAAATAGGCAAGAAGAGAAGGGACATAGTGGATAATTTTTTAAACTGTTGAGTTTCCTGAATTTTTTAGATATAAGCCCTTCATCAAGTATGTGGACTGCAGGTATTTTCTCCCACTCTGTAGCTTGTGTTTTTGCTTCTTATAACTTGGGCAGAGCAAAACTTTTAATTTTGACGGAGTTCACTTGATGAGTTTTTCCTTCTATGAATTGTGCTTTTGATGTCAAATCCAAGAATTCTTTCCCTAGATCCGGAGAATTTTACCTTTCGGTTTTTTTTCTGGAAGGGTTTATGTTTTTATATTTTACGTTTAGATCAGTGATCCATTTTGAGTTAATTTCCTTAAAGGTGAGAGACAGGTTTTGGTTTATTCCTTGCCTACAGCTGTCCACTTGCTCCATAGTTCATGCTTTGAAAAAGGTCTTTTCCTCCCTTGAATTGCTTTTGCGCCTTGTCCGGTATCGGTTGGACACGCCTGTGCGTAGGTCTGTCTCTGGGCTCTCTGTTCTGTCGATCTGTGCCTTCAGCCTCTGCCAGTACCATGCGGTGCTGCTGTATACAGAATCTTGAAACCACAAAGACTGATTGATCTCTTTTCAAAATTGTTTTAGCTCTTCCAAAAATTTTAGGATGATCTTTTTATCTGCAAAACATCTTACTGAGATTTTGGTTAAACTACGTAGTGAATTTGGGGAGGATTGACCACTGTTTTGAGGGTCTGAATACATGCAAGATAGCTATGTCTCTCTTTTTGGTGTTTGATTTCTTTCATTGTGTGTAGTTTTCAGCATACAGATTCTGTACATGTTGTGTTAGAATTACATGTGAATATTTTGTTTTAATTTTGAGCCATTTATTTTTAATTCTAATATCAATGTATTAGTTACTAATACGTAGCAATACAATTGATTTTTGTGTGGTTGTCTTGTATCCTGTGACCTTGCTGAACTCACTTACTCTGAGTGTGTGTGGATGTGTGTCTTCCTTGGGTTGTCTACATAGACAGTCGTGTCCTATGATTATAACACAAAATAGGGAAATAGGGACCATCTTATTTCTTTTCCGCTCTTGCATGTCTTTTATTTCCTTTTCTTGACGTATTGCATCAGCTGGAACTTCTACCATTGTGCTGAATAAGCCTGGTGAAAGTGGACACCCATTCCTTTGCTCCCTAGCTGTGGGTTGTTTGTAGGTGCTCTTTATCAAGTTGAGGGAGTTGCCCTCTGTTCGTGTTTTTCTGTGAGTTTACACGAGTTGATGTTAAATATTTTAAGTGCTTTTTCTGTATTAAATTATCTAATCATGTAGTTTTTCTTTTAGAGTGTTAACACTGTGGTTCCATTAATTGGTTTTCAATACTGAATCAGTTTGCACACCTGGAATATATCCCACTTGGTGTATAATTATTTTTATATGGTGCTGAATTCTTTTTGTTAATATTTGTTAAGGATTCATGAGGGATATTGGTCTGTTTTTGTTTTTGTTTTCTTATTTATCCGAGGATATAATAGACATAACATTGTTCGTTTTGGGTGTACAACGTAACGATTCAATATGTATGTATTTTGGGAAATGATTACCACAATAAGTCTAATTAACATCCATCATCATAGTAAAATTTTTTTTCATGTGAAAAAAAATTTTTTTTGATACTGCCTTTAATCTGTTTTGGTGTCAAGGTAAATCTGGCTTTATAAAAGGAATTAGGAAATTTTTCCTTAGAATTTATCTTTTGCAAGGTAGAACATAGAATTGGTCTTCAGAGATTGGTGGAATTCTCCTGTGAAACCATCTGAACCTACAGGTTTCTTTTTCAGAATTTTTGGGATTTTTGAATTAGATTTTTTAATAGTTACAGGGCTACTCAAATTACTATTTATTTCAGATCGTTGTATCAAATTATTTGTTTCATACTGTGTGTGTTACAGTAGTTTTTGTTTTTCAAAGAATGGGTCTATTTTGTCTAAGTGGCCATATTTATATCCTTTTCATGTCTACAGGTCTGTAATGGTACCTTTTGTTTCATTCCTGATATTGATAATTTTTGTCTTCAGTTTTTCTCTTTGTCATTCTTGCTAGGGACTTGTCAGTTTTACTCACTTTCTTTTTCCAAAGAATCAGCGCTTTGTTTCATTGATTTTCCTGTCTCATTTTTCTGTTTTCAATTTTACTGATTTCTGCTCTTACTTTCTCCTGCTTGCTTTAGGCTTATTTTGCTCTTTTCTAGTTTCTGAAGATAGGAGGTTAGATTATTGATTGAGATTTTTTTCTCTCATAATATTTGCATTTAGTTCTGTGAATTTCCCCCTCAGCACTGCTTTGGGTCTCACAAAATTTGAGTTGCGTTTTTATTTTCATTGAGTTCAGTATTTTTTTTTTTTTTTTTTTTTTTGGTTTCCATTGAGACTTGTTCTTACCCATGGATTGCTTAGGAGTTTGTTTAGTTTCTAAGTGTTTGGAGATTTTGCTTTTATCTTCCTGTTACTTCTAGTTTGGTTTCATTGTAGTCAGAGAACATATCCTGCATGATTTCAGTTCTATTATATTTGTCAGCATTTTCTCAATGGCTCAGGCTGTGGTCTCTTGGGTTCTGTTGTACAGACACTCGAAAAGAATACGTGTTTTGTTGTCATTGAGTGGCATGTTCTGTTAGTGCCAGGTGAATCTTGTTGGTTGGTGGTGTTGAATTCTTTCCTGATGTAGTGTCTAGTTGTTCTGTCGGTTCCTGAGGAAGTGTTTCAACAGAGGAGTATTGAAATCTCTAACAATAATTGCATATTTGTTTCTCCTTTTACTTCTCAAGTTTTTGCTTCACTTTGCAGTTCTGTTGCTTGGTGCAAACACTTTTAGAATTGTTGCATCTTGTGGGGCGCCTGTCCGACTCTTGGTTTCAGCTCACATCATGATCTCACGGTTGTGGGATGGAGCCCCGTGTCAGGCTCCACACTGTCAGCTGGATTCTCTCTGTCTCTCTCTTCCTCTGCCCCTTCTCCCTGGTCGCACGTGCTCACGCACTCTCTCTCCCTCTCTGAAACAAACAAAACTAATCGTTACATATTTTCGGTGGATTGACCTGTTATCATTACATAATATTCTTCTATGTTCTGATCATTTTCTTCACTTGGAAGTCTACATTAGCTCATATTGATGAAGCTGCTTCTCCTTTATTTTGGTTACTGTTTCCAGAATATGTTTGTTTTTGTCTTTTACTTTCAGTCTGCCTATGTTGTGTTTGAAGTCCATTTCTTCCAGATAGCATATGGTTGGGTCACTTTGGTTTCATGGGTTTTTTTGACCTGCTCTGTTAATCTCTGTGCTCTAATTGGTACAGGCTACTTAACATTTAGTATAATTATTAGTACATTAAGGTTTAAGTCTGCCCTGTATTTTACAATTCAGACTTTTCCACTTGGTTCTTTTTTGTTAGATTTCTTTTCCTAGACTCACTGTTTCTTTGCTGAGACTTGCTACATTTTCAAGGGTTGTTTTATTGGGTCCATAATTGCTCATTGAACCATTTTCATCATAGCTGCTTTAGAATCTGCATCAGATAATTTTAAACACATCTTGTGATTTCAATATTTGCACGTATTGGCCCTCTTTTTACATTCTGCTTGCCATCTTGGTTGTTGGTATGAGAAGTGCTTTTTTATCGGAACTTGGAAATACTGAGTATTATGTTATGAAACTCTGGATCTTATTTAAACCTTCATTTTCGCTAGCTTTCTGTCACCACCTCATCAGGAGGAGGGGATTCTTCATCGTTGTAAGCAGACAGGAGAGGTCCCGCCCCCAGGAGGCCTCCACAAAGAATTTCTGGGTGACACGGGTGGCACTGCTGGGTGAGCGTGATGGTGTAGCCCCGCCTCCTCCCAGGCACCCTTTGATGGCCCAGGGCGCTACTCCTTACCCCTTGCTGGGAGCAGAGCTGAAGTCCTTGTTGTATGTGGTTCCCACTGACGGTGCAGGAGGTGGAAGGGGGGCGTCTACGTCCATCCTGGGGTGGGTGGGCCATGCGGTCCTCCTTCAGTCTGCTGGCAGCTGTGGGCACTGAGTGGGCTTCTTCTGTGCTGTTTGAATGGAGAAGAGTATCTTTTCTAAGCTTGCTTTCGTGCTAGGCTGCTCAACTTCTGCTGGAGGGAGAGCGAGTTTTTGGTTTCTGTCTACCCCATTGGCATTTCTGGTTTGCTGACTCCTTCATCTCCAGATCTGGTGGAGAAAAGGCAAAAGAAAACCCAGGAAGCGCCCCACTGTATTGTTCCTGAGAATCTCAGAGTTCTTTCAGTCTTGTGTTTGTTTTGTGTATGTCGTCTCTGGCTTTTAGTGGAATGAGCAGGAGACATGGATGAAAAGTACGTTGACTTCATCATCCTGGAAGCAGAAGGTATTTGTCTACTAAAAAAAACAAACGAACCTTCTGTCCCCTTCCCACACTATTTAGTGTCGATTTCCTCTGCTCCCTTTTGGAACCAGATTCTTTGAAAGCATTTGGCTGTACACTTGACCTTTGAACAACGTGGTAATTTTTATTGAAACCTGGAAATTTTGAGTATTATGTTATGAAGCTCTGGATCTTATTTTTTCTTTGTTTATTTTCAGAGTGGGGAGAGAGGCAGAGAGAGAGAGAGAGAGAGAGAGAGAGAGAGAGAGGGAGAAAATCCCAGGCAGGCTCTGTGTTGTCAGTGCAGAGCCTGATGTGGGGCTTGATCCCATGAACTGTGAGATCAAACCAAGAGTCAGACGCCCAACCGACTGAGCTACCCATGCGCCCCGACTCTGGACCTTATTTAAACCTTCTGTTTTAGCTGGCTGCCACCAACACCACCTCAGCAGGAGAGGGCAGGAAGCCCTCCTCACTGCTGGCAGGCATGGGACTTCCTTCACAGTCAGACATCTGCGTGTAACTCTTGACTTCCCCAAAACTTACTAGTCTACTGTTGATTGGAAGCCTTTCCCATGACATAAACAGTCAAATAGCGTATTTTGTACGTTAAATGTATTATATACTCTGTTCTTACAGTACGGTAACCTAGAGGAAAGAAATGTTCTTAAGAAAACTATCAAGAAAATATATTTACAGCACTATACTGTATGTATCGAAAAAAAATATATCCCCATATAAGTCGACCCACACAGTGCAAACCCTTGTTGTTCAAGGGTCACCTTTATTTTTCTCTGATTGCTCTCTTCTTAGTGTCTGTTAAACCTGTTCTACTAAGACTTTTATCTCTACCAGTCTTCTGAAACCATCTTGTCAAGGCATCATTTACAAGTGAATAATCAAAGCAATAATATTTATCAGAACTGGGCTGAAGCTTTAATTGTACTTAGAGGAAAATCTGTAGCTTTGAATGTTACATTAGAAGAGAAATGGGGGCGCCTGGGTGTCTCGGTTGAGTGTCCGGCATCAGCTCAGGTCATGATCTCACGGCTCGCGGGTTCAAGCCCCATGTCAGGGTCTGTCATGCTGACAGCTCGGAGCCTGGAGCCTGCTTCACATTCTGTGTCTCCACCTCTCTCTGCCGCTCCCCAGCTTGCGTGCTCACTGGCGCGTGCTCTCTCTCAAAAAATAAGTAAAGATTAAAAAAAATTAAAAAAAAAAGATGTTTAGAGTAAAAGGGAAAGCAAACCTGCAGTTGAAATAATTAAGAAATTCTGCCAAGATGATTAAGAAAATCAGAAAGCGGGGCACCTGGGTGGCTCAGTCGGTTGAGCGTCTGACTTTGGCTCAGGTCCTGATCTCACAGCTCATGAGTGTGAGCCCTGCGTCGGGCTCTGTGCTGACAGCTCAGAGCCTGGAGTATGCTTCTGCTTCTGTGTCTCCCTCTCTCTCTGCCCCTAACCCACTCTCATTCTGTCTCTGTCTCGCTCAAAAATAAACAAACATTAAAAAAAAAAGTGAAAAAAATTAAAAAAAGAAAAACAGAAAGCAAAAATAAATAATAATACAGAATAGAAAATACCTCACCTCAGTGAAAAGACCCAGATGGCTTTTCAGCTGATTTTGGCCAAATGCTAATTCCAGTGTTTAGTAAACTTTTTCAGAAAAGAGAAAAAAAAGTAATAATTATAATTTCATTTTTCTAAGGCCTATGCCATGAGCTTGTTATCAAAATTAGTGAAGAGAGTGTGAAGGAATGAGATTTACCAGCAAGTCTCACTTATGAAAATAGCCAGAAAATCTAGGAGTGTACGAAACCGGTGACAAACATTACTCAGTTTGGCTTATTCTAGGAACGCAAGGTTTAATCAACATTAGAAAATTATCCAAAACATTTACACCTTAATAAAGTTAGGAGTCACCTGTCACATTGTGGGTTTAGAATAGTCAAGGTCTTAGTTAAATTTGGGTGCTAGATATCTCTGGTACATGATGAGAACTAAGTCCATTCTGGGAGGAATACTGTGGGTCACGGTAGATGGCACGGCCCATGTGATGAAAGGGAGTCCGGTGTATGCTCAGAGATGGCAACCTGGCAGTTAGGTTTTGGTGAGTTAGGTTTCGTCGGCCTGTTGGAGGGAGCACCACGTCGAGTAGAGGCAATGATCTGTGCTGACACATAGCTGTGGTCAGTGTGCGCGGTGAGTGCGGCTTGACCGGAGTTCACGGTGTGGTGACCTGGTTCTTGCTGAGCAGTGGAACTCGTGTCAGCCCGTAGGAGAGCGTCTCTTTGAGCCTTTAACTGGTTTCCTTCCTTGGCATCTGTACCTTATTTGAAGTCAGGTGCTGCCACTGATTGCCTTGGTGCTTAGTCACTGAAAACGTAAGAATCTGAGTTTATGACAGAAGCACTAATACAATGTGTTAATTTTCTCTGTGTTATAGCCTGAACTTTCAAAACCACTCATGGCTAATCCCTGTCACCAAGCTGTGCCTGAGAATTTCCAGTGAAATCTGTGACCGAGGCCTGGTTCATCTCCTCTGTTCTGCCATCTTCTTAACTTTACATGTAGTAAAAGCACATCTTCTGAATCTCTTCTTGAGACATACTCATGATTGTACTGGAGCTTTCGATTGAGCTTTTTTTTTTAAAGGTCATTGGACTGAATTTCATTGGTTGCCAGGTTTTCTCTTTTTTTCCTATTTTCCGTTTTTCCTTTTTATCCCATTGGTCAGTACGAGGCAATATGTTTGTTAGTAACTCTAAATTTGTGAAGCAGAATTTTAAACCTAGATTGATTTCATAGATGCACTCACTTTCTTCTCAATACGTTTCTTCTGACCCCCTAATGATGCTTTTATTTAATTTTATGGATTGTATAATGTATTTGGCTTTTTTAATTTAAGGTGTGACTGCACAGAAAAGTTACAGAACAAATTTGACTTTTTGCGCTCACAGTTGAATGATATTTCTTCGTTTAAGAATATCTACAGATATGCCTTTGATTTTGCAAGGGTAGGTAGAATTTCCATGTTTTGTAATTTTAACATTTTTTTCATCTCGGAACCGCACTTAGGGAAATTTTTTACTTCCATTGTAGGATAAAGATCAGAGAAGCCTTGATATCGACACCGCTAAGTCTATGCTCGCCCTGCTGCTTGGAAGGACATGGCCGCTGTTTTCAGTGTTTTACCAGTACCTGGAGGTATGTGCACTGTTCTCGTCTGGAAGCATTAAATATTAATTGTAAAACTTACTCTGAAAACGTACCTTTAAAATTTTTTTTTTTCAACGTTTATTTTATTTTTGGGACAGAGAGAGACAGAGCATGAACGGGGGAGGGGCAGAGAGAGAGGGAGACACAGAATCGGAAACAGGCTCCAGGCTCTGAGCCATCAGCCCAGAGCCCGACGCGGGGCTCGAACTCCCGGACCGCGAGATCGTGACCTGGCTGAAGTCGGACGCTTAACCGACTGTGCCACCCAGGCGCCCCTGAAAACGTACCTTTAAATGAGGAAACATAAATGGATTTTTAGATAGTGTGTTTTTAAGAAAAACTTAAGTAAAAAGTTTCTGATAAATTGTGTACATATGTCATTTGTAGACACAAGTTCATGTTCATTAATATGTTCTGTACATGAGATACTTTCATTCCAGCCTTGCAGCCCCCCTCCCCCCGCATGAAAAAAAATGAACCCTCAAATAAATTTTAGCAAAGACGTTTTTCACGCAAAATTAGTTTCTTGGGTTTTTGACAGAAAACTGATGCTCGTGTACAAATGTTAGGCTTCTAAATCGGGTTTCAGGTTTCTTTGTAAATCACCAGCTCTTAGGCTGATAGCCACGTAAGGGAACCCGTTGTGTGTAGTGATAACACTTTCCTTTTCACTTGGGTTCAGTCTAAATAGTTAGAATTAAAATTTTATGCCCACAAATATGAGAATGACTACTTAAATGTACTAATAACAACTTTAAAATGTCTGCTGAATTTATGAAGAAAGTGTTCATTTAGCAGGTTTAGCGTAGCACCTACTACCCGCAGTGGTTTTAAGATACTGTTCTTTTTTTCCACTGCTTTCTTTGGCTTTCTGTTTTTGTGCCTTTTCAATTTCAGGTTTTTTGGTATAGATCCCACCGTTTCTTGAATACAGATGCTTTTGCTTTTTGGTTTGAAAATGATTTCTCATAAAGCTGATTATCATAACGAATTCCCCAGAGTAATTTTGTTGAAAGCTTCTGCTGAGAGGCAGTCATGACCAGGACTTGAGCGAGTGGGTTTCAGGTACACTTAGATCTTTAAGCCTGATAGAGTAGGCTTAGGAATGGCTGGTAAAGTAGACGTTTTTGATGAATGTTATCCGTCTTCCTCCTGTTAGTAGTTCGGGGCAAAAATAAAGAGGACTGAATCTAAAAATAGTCACCTCGGGGCGCCTGGGTGGCGCAGTCGGTTAAGCGTCCGACTTCAGCCAGGTCACGATCTCGCGGTCCGGGAGTTCGAGCCCCGCGTCGGGCTCTGGGCTGATGGCTCAGAGCCTGGAGCCTGTTTCCGATTCTGTGTCTCCCTCTCTCTCTGCCCCTCCCCCATTCATGCTCTGTCTCTCTCTGTCCCAAAAATAAATAAATGTTGAAAAAAAAAAAAATTAGTCACCTCTACAGGGAGCTGAGAGGACGAAGTATTTTCAACGCTGGTTATGGGGAGGGTGTTTGACACCGTTTCAAATTAGGTTTTATCCCTGTTCAGCGAATGAAGAAATGGGCTCTGTTGTTAAGTAATGTTCCCAAGGCCACTCAGTTCAGTGACAGAAGTGGGGTTTGAACCCAGGCCAGTACTCTTTCCACTGCCTACAAAAGCACCAACTTCAAGATGTGGCGGAACATTAAATCTCATGCATAGCAGTCTCCTGGGAAGCCGCGTGAGGGAACTTGGTGTACGTAGGATACGCTGTATGACTTGATTTCAGTGACGGTTATAGAAGTGCCTACACGGAAGACACTCAGGCGTTTTATCAGATCGGTACCTTTGTTGCTCCTGTTACTTCTCAAAAATGAAGGAAAGATAAAGAAAAAGTAGCTTGGATGATGTTAACATGTGAACGGCCCTGAGGATTCTCTTAGAAGCCCAAGTGACTAAAGAGGACTAAGTGCTTTAAGAAAGACCAAATCACAAAAAGATGGCATAACTAGATTTATTTAAGTCAGAGCCTTAGATAACGCTTGTTCTGTATTCCAAATATTTATATCCTCTTCTGCAGCAATCGAAGTATCGTGTTATGAACAAAGATCAGTGGTACAATGTGTTAGAATTCAGCAGAACCGTCCATGCCGATCTTAGTAACTACGATGAAGATGGTGCTTGTAAGTATAATAACCGTGTTTTCCTAGGAAGATGAAGTTCTTGAAACTGTTACGTGGGAACATGCGTTTGTGTAGCGTTACCATAAAGAATTTAAAGTTGCTGACGGTAACTTTTCTTATGGAATCATGTTGAAGGTGTGGGGGAGGGCTTACGTTAGAAAGTCTGTGCTGACAGGTGGAATGTTGCCAATTTCTCAGAAATGTAATGGAGCAGTATAGCTAAGGTTAAATGATAATTTCTGCATGTAAAAGCTAAAATTCTGCTTTCCTGCCTTCCCTGGCATTTTCCTATGGAAGAAAAGAACAGTCAGGATTTAAATAGAGGAAAGCAAAACCTCAGGTACAAGAGAAAAACCTTCAGGGCTAATCACAGTGCCCACTGATGGCATAGCAGATTATGCCACAATAAGTTCCCACAGAAATGCCTGAGTAAGCACTCGATGAAATACCATTTTTCAATCGTTCAAGTTAAGATATCTGTCCATACTCTTCAGTGGAAAGGGCAGAATACCAGAAAACAGATCCTTGAAGTACGCTGTAGGATACATTCCTATAAAAGTAAATTGAAACGTGGACTTCTGCGACCCTGAAGATCATACAAAATGCTGAAGAAGGGATAACTTTATTCTGCCTGTAGTTTACATTGTAACCTCTCCCCCCGGATTGTTCTAAAATTCAGTAATATTTTTGGAAACAGCCCTTTGGTAGCAGCAGTAAGCTTGCAGGCAGGCCTACACATGTGTATATTCATGCGTGTTTTGAGTCAACATATAAAACAATTTTTGTATAAAAATAAAGCTTCCAGATTTGTTTGAAAAAGCAGAAAATCTGACTCAAGTATGTGAGGAATTAGTGACAGAAGCCAAGTAATAGCTTGTGTCCAACTTGCGTCTCACTTCGCTGGCTTGTAGCTACGCCACCAGCTAGGGTGCTTTTTGGTTGCCGTTTATGATTGTCCCTGTCGGCCGATTTCCTTAGAGTAGGGAGGTACGTCAATAAAAAATGAGAGAAAGACCATCGAGGGGTATGTGTTTTAAGAAAAATAGGGCCAGCGTACTCTTTTCTGGCCACGAGTTTTCCCCTGTTTTTCAACGAACAAAAACAGTGAGCTCATGTGAGGAATGGCTTCTGTAAGGAAATGAGTGTGGACCCCTTGCTTTATGTGAATGTCTTTTTATTTATTGTTTTTTTATTTTTAATTCTTTTAAGGTTTATTTTTGAGAGAGCGAGCGAGCAAGCATGAGCAGGGGAAGGGCAGAGAGAGAGGGAGACACCGAATCCGAAGTAGGCTCCAGGCTCTGAGCTGTCAGCACAGAGCCCAACACAGGTCTCGAACTCATGAACTGTGAGATCATGACCTGAGCTGAAGTCAGCCACTTCACTGACTGAGCCCCCTAGGCGCCCCTCACATGTTTTTTCAGTATAGTTTTTAGGTCAGGTGTTCATTAGGCACTTGCTTCGTGTTTAGATTTATACTCGGTCCTGTTACCTGAACAAAATAATTCTCTTATATGGCCACTCCTTCAACAAGCTTACATGCTTTTGGTGACGTAATGTAGAAACATGTTGAACACTCTCCATATTCCTTAATAGAAATAACAGTGCTGTGATCATTTAGACAAAGGGAGCAGTCAATCTTGACTTAGTTATTGGAGAGTTCTGAAGCCATTGCAACCTTGCGAAGGAAGCTGCAGCAGATACCCCTTGTGGAAAGTCTCTTCTATCAGGAAAGAGCAGGCCGAGAAAGAAAAGCGCTAAGTAGCCAGCAGGACAGGAAACACACCTTAGACGCGGGGGTCCGTCCTCATTACCACCAGAACTCGGGGAGAGTGTTTGTAGTGGGAGGTCTGAGGTCACTGAATTCTAACAAATGCTTCTCTCTTTCTAGGGCCTGTTCTTCTCGATGAATTTGTTGAGTGGCAGAAAATCCGTCAGACATCATAGCAAGAGCTCTTGCAGAGAAAATGCAAACCTTCTGATGCCCACGTGTGTAGAGGCTGATGAGAGGAGAAATCCAAAGGCTGCATTTTCCTTCATGTGAAAGACTTCTCCTAGTACTTTGTTTTCCTTTTTTTTAAAAGGAAGTTTTCTTGTTACATGTGATGGGCATTGAGCCACACCTCTTCTGAGACTGAGTATCCAAGTTTTTGTTTTGGGTTATGTTTATAACATTTATTTCAGAACAATAAAGATTCAGATTTGTGACAAAGGCCTTAAAGTGAAGATGTCCCTTGAGTGTCAGAGTGGTATTTATTTTTGTAAATTTTAATTCTTGAATTTTAGAGGATCTTTCTTGCCATGGATTTGGAATTTTAAAGATTCTGAACAACCTTAATATTTGGGAGTGTGGCCTGCTGATAGTACGGCTCATGTATTCATCTGTGCACTGTTAGGAAGAATGTTGGCTTCACCTCTGGGATGATGATTTTTCTGATTCAGCAAATAAATACATTTCTGGATATTGGGCGTTCTCCAGCTTTCAGCTCTGGTTTTGTGTGAAAGTACCATGGTCTTATACACATACTTTATCTGAAAAGTTTAGAATTGGATATGTTATGTCCAGCTGTTTTGTTTCCTAACCATTAAATAGTTTTATCAATTAGTGTAAATCAGCATTGTATGTATATTCTTAATGTGACTTAAGTTTTAAAAGTTTAAAAGTTCCATCTCTATTTGAAAGGGCAAGGTTCATGTATTAATGGTCTCCAAATGAGCCTTTTGAGAGAATCAAGACCAATATTGAAGTTGTATGATCATCGTGTGATATGGAGAGTGGTGCACAACTCAAGGGCACCACGTTACATTGGTACAATCACTGTGTTGCTAATTATCACGAGTTTCTAAATGTTAGCGATAAAGTCTCTTGAGGAAAGGACAGCCTTTCTAATTCACATCAAAGGCGTCTTTTGGGCCAGGAGCAGGGCTGTTTGGATGCTGCTCTTCAAACCACCTGACGTCCCAGTAACACGAGAAGTGTCCACATTCACAGTCCGGCCATATCCCCAACAGCATGCCTAATTTCATTGTGTGAATGGAGGAAGTAAATAGATTATTTTTCCATAAGGACATTTCTACTGGCATGAGTGACTTTCAGTATTGACTCCTTAAGGAAGAATCAGATATAAAGTTTCTTATGGTCTGTTTGCTTTTTGGTTAATGAGCTGGGAGAAAATGAATACTGTCTTGACTTTTAATGAAATTGCTTGTACGACTCTGTAAAACCCTGATCTAACAACAAAGAACATTTTTTTTTTCCCTAAATGTCTTAAAAATCGGGATAATTTTCCTGAAATGCTCCTCCGAAGTACTAGAATCAGTGAATTATTAGAACAGAGCATATACCAACAGTGTTACGATTTAACATTCATGAGTGACGTTTTAATATCAAGTTTATTTATGAGTAAAGTGTTCAGATTTTCAGACATTTGAATCTTTATAATTTAACCGACTCTTTCCTCCTTGGCACAACTTCTAAACTTGAAGGATGTTGACCACTTGTGTTTAAGTTCAAAAAACAGGATTTGAGTGAAATCCTCCAAGTTGTCAATTTATAGCCTTTGAAGTAATAGTAACGTCTTTGTCATCTTCGTTAATAAGGAACACTCAGAACATATGGATGACTTGAAAAATACACATACGAAACTATTTACTTTGTATTTAACCCGAAGTACGTTTAGACTTTGGAATTTGAAAATTAAAATGAAACTTTTTTCCCTAAAGTCAACAGCCCCACCCTGTCTAGGCCAGGCTTGCTTTGCACTCTTCCTCCTTCTAGATCTTGTGCCTCCGTAGAGTCCCAGCAGTCGCCTGCTTTGGAGGCTCATTTACTAATTCATCAGTCAGGGTGTGGTCTCGTTCCTTGGTTTTCATTTCTTAAGTTAGGTTTGAACAACTTAACTTATTGGAAGATGTACGAGAAGACGTTTAGTGGCTAAGCAAAGGACAGTAGTAAGGAGCCTCCGGTATATAAATGTCTCCTGACTGCCCTGCTGTCCTTTTTATTAGTTAGCTTCAAGTGCTTTCCCAGGAATCCTGCTGTACAGTTTTCAGAATTACTTTCTTCGTACAGGATGAAGTCCTCACTGGTGCTATAATGGTTGGAAAGGACTTGCTTCTTCTAGAAGAGCATACCGATGTCATACAACTGGAAGGAAGCAGAGCGGGTGTGGATTCTCAGCTGTTGTCCGGTTACCTCTTGGAGCCAGTAATTCTTGACGCAGCCTGGTGTCTTTAGGAAATTGCCAGGGATTCAAGTCACACAGTGTGGTCTCTAAACAGCTACCATAATTTTACCTGAGTGGGAGATTTAAAAAACCAGTATATGCTTATGTGCTGATCTGAGTCTACGTTACAGTGTCTTTTATGGTCTAATGATTTCTTCTTTTTTAAATGCTGCCCATACAGTTCTTGACAAAACATGTTTGATAGTGATAGTATTTTCATGTGTAATGTGTGGGTTCTGCGGATTTGGATTTTAGTCTGTTTGAAGTACCCTCGATGAGTGTTTCCTAACCTGGAGCACGAGGGCCTTCTGTGGGATGTTAGCTTGACCCTGAGGAGTATTTTTCTTAAATGCCTTTTCACCTAGTAAACCAAAAATTTACCCTTAACAGTATTGAATGCCTTCACTTCGTGCAAGGAGGGGAGGAAGGGAGCGGAGATTTAAGAGAACTAGAGTTTCTAAGGCTACATATTATGTAGAGTAGCTTAGATTCAGGACACACAAGCCTATTCGCGCTGAAACATTTCTCTTGGAACTCCAGTGTTTCCGTTACAAAACGTGTCCTTTCTGCCTAGTTGCTAGTGTGAAATTATGAAAGGACTTACTGAAACATTTTGGGGTCCTCTTGACAAGCAGATCGTCAGAATGTGGACTTTGCTTTCTTGAAGAAGCGCACTGAAAACTGGGATAATTCATAGTCTGATAATGTTTTGTTTGGGCTTTGAGGGCTCCTGTCACCTTAGGTTTTGTGGCACATCTCATACATTTATCACGTAACTACAGTATCCCATAAGTTAGGGATGTTTCAGTACATAATGTGAATACATTTCTTTGATAAACAGAGAGAAGGCCCAGTAATCTCTTAACCTTATCATAAAGAATTCTTACCCCTAAAGAATTCCTGAGGAAGCATTACTTCTGAAGTCACACTGGAAAACGTTACAAGGAAACATTTCAACGAAGAGTACATTTCCTCTTCGGGAGAAAAAAGTCTCGTTGATTTCCTCAGTAGGAAAGGCTAGTCTGAATCATTAACTATTCTGCATCGTAGGATTTTTAAGTGAATGTAGTTTTATTAGTTTCACAAATGCTTGGTAATAACTAGAAAAACAGATTGCTTACAACTTGGTCGTTTCTGTTGACGGTCGCAGTTAACCTGTGAGCAGTACTTGCAAAGCCAAAAAGCAGTCTGCTTTTATGGTAAATTTTTGTAGATTATAGATTGTGGAAAGATGGATTTTAGCCCCACAGCACAGGTGAACTGTCACTAATTTACCATTGTAGAGATTTTTCTCGTGAACTTTTATTTCATTGGAGTGAATCTTTATAGAGTTTTTAAGGCACGATTTATTTACCTTTTCCCAAAGACCAGTCTTACTAAAACATCTTAAAATTGTTATATCCACTTTACAGCCCTTTGAATCCTTAACTAACAGCCACCCAGGCACCCCTTACAGTCCTTTGAATCCTATAGCGTTTCCTTGTTCCTTTCCTGGACCAGTTGTTATTATTTTGACCATTTTCTCTCTATTTTGTGTGCTTTGTCTGTAATTTATTAAAGCCTTTGATGATATGGCTCATTTTTGCATGAGTTCTAGTTTGCCATGTGTTCGATACTCTTTAAAATCTGTGACAAGGTCAGACTTGAATGAATATGAATATAGAATCTTGTCCTAACAGTGCCAGTTTTATCGGAGCTTTGTTGTATTTTGTGGAACTATGGTGCATAAATGGAAGACTTACAAGTTTTATTAAAAATTCCTTAGTTCCCTCCAAACTTACATCACTTTGAGGAAGTTTTATCATTCTGTGTTTTGGCTTTCTCAGCTTTACAGCATTAATGAAGATGGTTTCGTGGATTGTTTCGAGTATTCACTTAGAATGTGGATATCCTGAAATGATCAAATAGCACACTTACAATTAATTTTAAAAGCTAACAAGAGTAAGTAAAATGTACAAAGCCAGATTTACCCGAAACTCCATGGGCGCGTGTGTGTGTGCATTGAGTACTACTGAATGTGTAAACTTTACCCATCATTTATTTTTCCTTGTAAAAGACAGATTGCGCATAGAAGCTCTTTACGTATTTTGAAGGTGGAAGGAGAATTTTGTTTTCGTATGATTGCTACCAGTTGTGTGTGAACCACGTAAGATGGAAGACTTTAATACTTTATTGGAACGGTTTGTCATCTGAGACTTAGTATTATTTATCAAGCTTAGCAAAACTGATTTGTGTGGGTATTCAGTTAGTTGACCTTGAGTATTTTAGCTGTATTATTCTGTCATGCAATTGAAATGGCTTGTAGCAAATTAACAGACACTTTTATCCACAAATGTGGAAACCTTACCTGTTTTGGATTTATGTCATTCCTTAAAAGACTTTGAATGTTGAGAAAGAGTATACAAGTAAGTATCAGAGAACCCTGGTTGGTTTTCTCTTTGCCACATTTTGCCGTGTCACTTTTAGACAAATCATTTCACATCTGTTATCCTGTTTCACCTTCTGTAAAATAGCATGAATACCTACCAGAACTGTTAGAAAGTCCAAACAGGCCTTGTGCATAGCAGTTAGTCAGTGTTAAATGAATACAGGTATTTGAACAAAAAAACGATTAGTTATAATGGTTTTGTTAAACAAGTTTTCTATCTTGTGTAAACACGTCCAAGGGGTTTCTTCTTCTATTCTACCATTTGTTTTTATAATCAGGCTTGTTCACATTCCCCTTGGACTAGATATTTCAATAACTCCCAAGCATCTGGTATGTACCAGCAGGTCTTCTAGGACTGTGTGTGTGTGTGTGTGTGTGTGTGTGTGTGTGTGTGTGTAGTTTATCCAATGATGACAAAGTAATTGAGGGAAGTAAATCGAGGAAGGGGTCTGGGGAGTGTGTGAGCACAGAGTACACATACGCCGACAAAGTGACACTGGACAGAGATCTGAAGAAGTGAGCAGTGCGGCCATTTGCATATCTGGGGAAGAGCTTACCAGGCAGAAGGAATATTCCACGTTAAGGCCCTGAGCTGCGCATGTGCTTCGTGTTTTCCGGAAACGGCAAGGAGATCGTTGTAACTGCAGTGAGCAAGAGGAAAGGCGTAGCCAAGACTAGAAGGTGAGGTTAGAGAGACGGGGGTTAGTGATGGTACCTGATTGTAGGTAATCACATAGGGCCTTGTTCACCTTTCTGAAGACAGACTTCAGTTGAGTGAGGTGGGAAGCGCTTAGGGTTCTGATCAAAGCAAGGATGGAAGCCGACAGTGTTAGGTGGGAGGGTGTTCCAATCCCGATGAAACATGGTGCAGTTTAAGTGAGGCCAAGTGCAGTGGAAATAACCGTCAGATACGGCATGTATTTTGATAGCAGAGCAGACAGTCTATGTGGATGGATTGGATGAGGGTGGGAGAAAAGAATCAGGGAAGACTACGATTTTGGGCTTGAAACACTTGAAGGATGTGAAGCAGCCGCTTGGTAACCTAGGGAGGACTGTGCGGAGCAAGTTAGGGAGCAGGGAGCCCACCTGTTAGATGTCCCAAGGGGTGCGTGGAGCTGGCGGTTGGGTACTGGAGTCTGGAGTTGAAGGGAGAGGTCTGAACTGGGCACACACTTACACAGTCGACCGTTGAGCAGCACAGGTTCATATGTACTTTTTTTTGTTGACAAATACTCTCCAGTGTAGCATTTTCCTTACGATTTAAAAACGTTTTCCTCTACCTGACTTCCTTGTAAGAATACAGTCTACAAGATGTACAGTGTTACAAGATACGGATTAATCGGCCGTGCTATCGTCCAGGCTTTCAGGTATCCGTAGGCTCTTAGCAGTTAAGGTTTGGGGGAGTCAGAAGTCACAGGCCGGGTGGCGCCTCTCACCCCTGCGCTGTCAGGGGAAGTCATCCCTGTACAGCCCTCCTGTGAGTCAGGACACGGATCCCTGATTAAGAATAAGGGTAGTCAAAATAAAACCGAAGTGAACATACCTGATTAGTGAAGGTGAGGGCTGACTTTGGTGATTTAGAAGTAGAAATGTGATACTAGTATTTTCTGTACACAGCAGTCACCGCTTTCTGTAGCGTTCTGGAAACAGCTGAGATTGAACAGTCGAGATTGATAATAAATACATGCGTGTGGCACTTAAATTTAAAGGGTGAATTCCGTATTATTCCTGGAATGAAGCTTTTTTTTTGAGACGGTGCGGTTTTACCTCTAGGAACCCGTGGATGCTAGCCTCGGGTGGCTGGGAGCCGCTGTCCTGAGTCAGTGGCGCAGTGTCGGCTCTAGGGGGCGGGCTTGCTCCCAGTTCGTGCAGTGCTGGCTGCAGCCGGGTGGCTGGCCACGCAGTCCCGGCGTTGAGCCCCCGCCCGGCAAGGCACTGTCTCTCAGGCGACAAGCCCACCACGTGCTCTGTATTTTCTGTTGCTGGGAGGGCACGAAACAAGGCTGCGGGTCGCTGTCCGGACGTCTAGGACTGGAAGTGGGCATTTGCGCATCAGGCACGAGGAGACCGGGGTGGAGCTCACTGCCCGGGAGGTCTGATCCAGGGCCCCACCCACACGCGTGCACAGTCGGGCAGAAGAGGTTCTGCACGTGGTTTGTTCAGGACGTGTGCGCAGCTGTCAACTCTGTGCTGTCGGGTGTGGGAAGAGTGGGGGCTACAGGGACCAGTACAGTACCCTGCCTGCCTCAGTGAGCTTTGCCGGAGCGTCTCCCAGCGCTTAACATCGAGTGCTCTACTCACGTGTCCTTTTTCCTCCAGCGTTAGAAACCCTGCGGGGAGCCCGGTGGCTCAGTAGGTCAAGCGCCCCACTTCGGCTCAGGTCGTGATCTCGCTGTTCGTGGGTTCGAGCCCTGCGTCGGGCTCCGCGTGGACAGCTCGGAGCCTGGAGCCTGCTTCCGATTCAGCGTCTCCCTCTCTCTCTGCCCCTCCCCTGCTCACGCTCTGTCTCTCAAAAATGAATAAACGTTAAAAAACTTAAAAAACAAAAAAGGAAACCCTGACTCCTTTATCCCTGGCCCCTTCACATGCCCATGACAGTGCTCCGGACTTGGGCTAGTTTGTGGCGTATGCAGAGATAGAAAAGAAAAAACAGTGAGGGAATTTGTTCCTCGTGAAAAATCCCCCTGCAGGAAGGCGCTCCTGTTAACACATGTCTGAGAGTGGCTGTGGAGGGGAGTCCAGCTCTCCGTCTTTGCCTCCCCTCACCCCCTCTCCCCTACCAGGAGCGTCCCTCGAGCCCCGTGGTCAAGAGCACTAAGTAGAAACAACCTGCTGGTATCCATAGATGATGCAGGCCCAGCCTTCTCGTGGTTACTGGGGTGGAAGACGGACCGCTCTGTCTGGCTTGTACAATCCAAGAAGTTTGAGGTGAAAGGGACCTTTCTGGAATAAGGTACCCTTCTCTTTTTCCCACTTTTCACCCAGAAAGTTTGTCCACACGCGATCCTTCTCCCTCACTTCCTTGAGGGTCCCTACTTGTCCATGCTAGTTGCTCACTCGGTTTACCTGTAAAACGAGGGTCTTCTAGAGGATGAAATGAAATAGCGCATGTAGTAAGTGTTAGCACGTTCCGTCTGGAAACAACAGACCGTTGGACTTTGTAGGTTGGATTTGTGTTCGTTGAGTGCGTTGTTATTATCTAATAGCATCAAATGGCAACAAAAGTTGACCCAGTAAATCAGATCCATTCCAAAATGCATATCTCTTAGGAAATTAGTTTTTAATGTCAGTGACATAAACTAATTTGTTCTGTTAATGTAGGGCTGTGTGAAATAGTTTTCAAAGGGATATTACATACGACTAAATGACACGATGAGTCTGGAGTGCACTTGATGGCAAGTATTAAGTGCTGGGTAACGTTAGCTGCTCTAGCAGTCTTTAAAAGGGGATCAGTGTCACCTCATAGGAAGGGCTTTTTTTTATGGTAAAAATTATAAAGTCAAAATACTGTAATGCCTTATTACAGTGATTCTTTCTTAAAACACTTTTTTTAAGATTTATCTTTGAGAGCGAGAGAGAAGGCATGAATGGGGAAAGGACAGACAGAGAGGGGGAGGCACAGGATCCGAAGCAGGCTACAGGCTCTGAGCTGTGTGCACAGAGCCCGACGCGGGGCTCGAACTCACGAGCCGTGAGATCATGACCTGAGCTGAAGTCGGACGCTTAATCAACTGAGCCACCCACACACCCCTGTTTGATTCTCTTAAACCAGTTGTTTAAAAAAAATTTTTTTAAGTAGCAGGACTGCTTTCCAAAAGAACTTTTACTTAGAAGCCCAGTGTTTCCAGCTGGATGTGCTCCGGTTGAAGTGGGACATCCGGGTCCTCCCCGCTCGCACCCCCACTGCCACTCTCACCCCCACCGCCACTGTCACCCCCATCGCCACTGTCACCTCGGAGAAGCCTCGGAGAGACTCTGAGCTTTCTGACGGACACTTTTCGCTTCCGCATTTGCAGCTTGCTCTGTCAAACACGAACAAAGCATATGGATCCATTTAGAAATTTCTATCTCATTCTCTGTGTAAAAGCCAAAAATCGGCTGGCATTGTTTTAGTGTGGATGATGGGAGCTGTTTACAGCGTCACTGGAAATGTTGACACTAGAACGATAAAAGTTAGGATCATTCTGTCTCCACTTCACTTTCGAGGTTGGTCTAAAAGGGAGAGAGATCTAAGAACTGCTGAGAGAGGTTTGGGATGAATGAGTGAGTGAGTGAATGAATGCACGAAGGAACGAATGAGTGTCTATACTCTGAGCCTTCACCGTGGCCCCATCTCATGCAGGACAAACAAGAGTGTAGTTCCTAGTCTCGGCCTTTGAGGACCATAGTCCTCCGGTGGCGAAACAGGTCTCCACGCAGAGCTCATGTGAGTCCCGTGTGGTCCCCCACACTGTTCACCGAACAGTAAGGGCTTAATGGAGGTTTATCGAATGAACAAAAACACGTGTCTGTCTTCTCTCCCAAAACTGCACACCCCTGGAAAGACAGGGACCAGGGGCAGCACGTGGCCAGTAAAATGAAAGCGTTTACTTACAGAATTAATCATTAAATGAATGACTGAGCATGAGTAGTGGCAGGGAAGGCTTGCACAGCCCAGCACGGGGGTTTCCAGATGGACACTGAAGTTACCTCACGAGGCATTTTTGGAGTTAGTGCCTGTTAAAGAACATGAGCAACAAGCTATAGGAGCTCAGAGGAGGGATTGTTTGACGGACCAAGATGTTCAGGATGGGTTCCCAGAGCCCAGGAGACTCGGGAGGGGGTGTGTCTTGACGGGGGGGGGGGGGGGCTACTCCGGTGTCACAAAATGGCAACTAGTCAGCTGCGGAAGATGAGGCGGGGACCGGGCCCCCGGAGGGAGGGCACCGAGTGGACAGCCCTGGGCCCCGAGTGCTGGGATCCGAGCACCGTCCTGGCTTCGCTGATTCCAGGCTTCGCGACCTTGAGGTGCTCCCACTTCCTCCTCCGGGAAGTAGAGGAAGACCGGTGTGCCTGTGATACCCTGCTTCCTGGTGTCAGGACCCGCTCAGGAACACCTGATGCCTGGCTCCCAATGCATGGCTTCCAGATGCCATGCATTTGTCGAATGACAGGGAACGTGTGTCATTTGTCGAATGACAGGGAACAGATGATCCTGTCTAATGAGAAGAATGGAGCCTGGGATGCCGGTAAACCTGTCGACACTTAGGGAAAGAAAAGTAAATAAGGAAAGCCACCAAATTTCATGGTCCGAAGAAAGGCTTAGGGGATCGTTTGGAAACTCCTTTGAGACTCTGAAGTTATGTCAGGAGTGAATAAGTCATGGGCTTTTCAGGCTGACACTATTTCTAAGGATGCTGCCTTCTTGAAAGAGGCAAACCACAAAGTAAACCGTCCAGAAAAGCTTCCAAAAAAAAAAAAAAAAAAGCTTCCCAAGGGAGGGACGCTTCCTTTGCTTTAACTGCTCGCCTCTTTCCTTACTAATGAATCATCTTGATTCCCTCACTGGTAATTTGTTTAAAATTTGGTCATAAGATGGTTACATTGACTGGGCTAATGTTACACAATAACTGAAAAAAAAAATAATTGAAAATAATAGGTGGCAGGCCACCAGCTGAAAAAAGGGAAAATAGGATTCTTTTTTAACTTGGTCGTATGAAATGGTAATGGCTTGGTCTTTATGATGTAAGATGGGATTTATTGTAACTTCTCCCTTCTCACTGACAGTTCCCCCCTTATCCTGGGTCTCTTTCCTGAAACCCGTCCTTCCTGCCCATCTTCCAGCCACTATCAGTCCTGTAGAGACTTTTATTAGAGTGTCAGTAGCACTGTATTGTGTAACTTACACATGTGTTTTCTTGACTAGACTGTGATCTCCTTGAGAGCGGGGATGGTCTATCTGCCTTGTCTCTGCAGGGTTCACACCTTCCCACAGTATAGGGGAAGCTCTCAACGAACAGAACAATTGCAGGTGAACAAAAAATGGTTTTGCTTGTGTAAGATGTGTGATCATCTTTTGTGCATGTTTTTCCGCTGTGTGGTAGACATTCCAGTACAGCCTCATTTTTAACGTTGACCTCTTAAAGTTAGAAGCAAATGGAAATCCAAATGAAAAATGTGTATTACAACAATTATGATGTTTCTCCCTGCCGAATTGGCACAGATTTTTAAAATTAATCTTACTCATTGCTGATAAAGGTACAGGGAAACAAGGGTTTTATGTTTTGCTGAAGGGAATATATATTGGCTGAACCTTTTCTGGAAGGCATTTAGGGAGCTATATTCAAAGGCCTTGATAGTGCTTATCTCTCTCACCTACCAATTCCATGCCTAGGAATTTATCCTAAAGAATAAATTACAGATTTGTCAAAGATACTATATAAATTATAATATATTCATACTTTGGGGTACTCTGCCTTGGAAAATCCATGCTGTGTTACTGATGGGGGAGAAACAGGTTTTACATCAGCACGTGTGATGGCTTAGTCCAGTGTGTGTGTCCGTGTGTTGGGAAAGACTGAAGGGCTGTGTACCACAACAGGAAAAATGGTGGCTTCTCGGTGATAGAGTTACCAGGAGGTGTAATTTTTACATCATTTTCTCGATTTTCTATGCTAACAATGAGTATGTATTACTTTTGTAATTTCAAGGAGTAAATAAAAGTCATATAAAGGCGCATACTTTGCCCTTTGCTGATTATACACACCTTCCCAGTGAAGGAAGACGGACCAGCCTTAAACTAGAAATGTTCACGTGGACCCAGGGCAGCAGGCCATTTTCCCCACCTGCCTACCCCAGTTAGCCATGGTGTCCTAAGATACGCTGGGGGCCCACACGAGAGGAACGCTCATTCATTCATTTACTCTCTCTCACTCATTCACTCACTCAGGAAACATTTGTGGAGGTCCTCACAGCTTGGGAGCTAAGGAGAAGTGTCAGATTCTTGAAGGCTAATTGTAGTTTGGGTTTCTGTTGGTTTTTGTTGAGGTCTAATTGGCATACAAAATCTTCATACTTTCTGGTGGACATCGCAGTGATTGGGTGTTTTTCGACTTCATGAAATGATCGTGGTGAGTCTCGTGACCATCCGTCTCAAACTTAACTGCAGTGGTCCCCCATGTTGTGCGTCACCGACCCATGGCTTGCTTGTTTTATAACTGGGAGTGTGTACCTCTCAATCCCCTCCACCTACTTCTACATTTATCTTTTAAACCGAGAATTTAATAGAGTATCCGGCCCAACCCTCTCTCTTTGGAGACAGAAAAAATGGATCCCAAAGAGATTTGCCCAAGAGTGAATGGATGGTAAATCGCGCATCTAGACTGCGGTCTGGAAATTCTCTTTCTAGGCCAGAGTCACTTGGGCTTCCTGTCTTGTAAAACACTCATCTGCACGATAGTCCTCCAAGTGAAAAAAAAAGTCTCGTACTTGATGCTTGCATTTCTTCTCTAGTATTTTTAGGTGCCTTAACTGGCTTCACTTTGTCTCACAGAATTTGTAGTTAACTAAAGCTTTCCTATCTGTGAAACTCCTACATTAGTCATTATTCAGCTGTTTCTCCCTCATATTTTTGCTTTATTTTGGCCTCATAAATACAGTTGGACAAAGCCAATTAAAACCTTTCACACCCTTGCCCCCCACCCCACCCCCGGCTGTGTGTTGTATCAACTTCCTGCTTTTGACTCTTGGGGAGGGGCCCTGCAGCCAGTCAGTACCCGTCTATCTAGCATATTTATATTATGCAAAAAGATTACAGATTTTGTCCATAGTATCACTGCGGAAACCTGTCATGACAGCATAGCACTGGGCCCCCTCCATTGTACCAGGTACATCATTCTCTACATGCTGCCTTCTCCCCCTCAAAAGGCATCCTTCCCCCGCCCCCCTCCCCCGCCTTCAAAACTCTCCCCCATCCTTCAAAACCCCTAATTCCCATGAAGACACTGCTACTTCTGGAAAGGCTTTCCTCAGCCACACCCACTCGCCCACACTGTCTCTTACCTCCTCTCGAGTTTGCATGTTGCTGCTCTGAGCTCCTCCGTAACAGACTTGGGATCTTTCGTTTTCTCCGCGTGCTTAGTTCAGCACGAGACCATCACAGGTCTTCAGACCAATCTCTCCTCGTTGATACAAGGAAGGAAGGAAGGATAGAATAAACAGATACATTTTCCTACTAGGTTAAAAAGTAGAGAAGGGTCCATTTGGAACGGATTGTTCTCTTGTGTTGGTTTCTCGTGATGTCTTTGCTGCTGTTCGTGAGGCTGGTGTAGGAATTTCCCCTGGGTTCAGATAAAGATCTCACGGGGCTGCGTTTTGGAGAAGCACATTTTTTTTTTTTTTTTTTTTTGAGAAATCGTGCAAAATGCACGGTCATCTCCAGCTGTCTACACACCCCCTCACGATACAGACTGCTTCGCTTACACACCTGTGTATGCACCCGAGCTCTGGGTCCAGAGACACGCACTCCCTTCCGTGCAGCGCGATCCGCACACGGCGTGGAGGAGCTGGCTTTGGTCCAGGTGGGGCCCCGGATTTGCTGGGGGGACTTAACACTGGCTGTTATCTCCCCCAGGCTTCAGTGTCTTATCTAGAGCGTGAAAGGTGGGGGTTCAATGATCAAGATGCTTCTCCGGTCCACGAGCCTCTCACATGCTGGCCTGGAGTACTGTGCCTTGACCTTTGGTGGTCTAAGAACCTGAAGACTTGTACTTGACATTGGAGCGCAGCATTCATGCCAGCTCACAAGCCGTCCCTGCGGCCCTCAGACCTGTCCAGGCTTCCCGGTGTTCTCGGGAGTTGGCCCTCACTTCCACAGAAGGCGTCCCCTCACTTCTGCGGCGGCTCTCGCTGCGGGTTTTTCTGACCCTGACCCTGGGCCTGTTTCTCTGTGCTCCGTGGGTTGATTCTGGTTTGTCCTCCGTAGTGGAGTTCCTTTTATCCACAGGACAGACGTCCAGGTATTTGCAAATAGCAGTAACGCCCCAGCCCCGAGTCTCTTCTCCAGGTTAGAAAATTCTAGTCTCTTTGCCTGTTTCCCTTATGACCAGATGGTTCTTTCTCCCTGATGCAGCCTGTTTGCGTCTGGCACCACCACAACTCCGCACGAGCATTCTTCGCCCGCAGCGCTGTTACCTCCGGCACTTGATCCTTGTCCCTCAGGACCCGGTCCCGGGCCCTCCTCCCAGCCAGATCTTGTGCTCTGGCCTCTGCCTCACAGGTGCTCCACTGTGCTTTACCCACCCTTTTCTACAGTGGCTTCTGTACCGTGTTCTCAGTTTTTCACGTATCTGGGTGCTCTGCAACAGTGGGGACCTAAATGGCTCGTTCGCAGTGCCCGGCACGTGGTGGGCACGCGTGAGCGAATGAGTGAGGGAGGGAGTCTACCTTCCAGCACGGAACATGGTTCTGGTAGGTGGGTAGTGGCTGCTCAAGAAGTGTTTGTTGAAGAACAGGTGAATTCGCAGACGCACCAATGAATACACTGTTGCTTCAATGTACTTCGTGACTCTTTGAATCCTCTTAAAATATTTATGTACTTTGAGAGAGAGAGAAAGAGACAGTATGAGTGAAGGAGGAGCAGAGAGGGAGGAGGGAGGGGGAGAATCCCAAGCAGGCTCCGCCCCCAGTGCGGAGTCTGACTCGCGCTCGATCTCACGACCCTGGGATCATGACCTCAGCCGAAATCAAGAGAGTCAGGTGTTTAACCAACTGAGCCACCCAGGTGCCCTGAATCCTCTTAAAATATTGAACCTAGATACAAACATAAGACTCCAGAAGTGATACAGCCAGTATGAGGAATAGCAGACTGGTTACCTCATTCTCGAAAATATTTTTTTTTTATTCTAAAAATGTTCGTTTATTTATTTTGAGGGGGAAGGGGGGTGGAGGGACAGAGAGAGAGGGAGACAGACAATCGCAGGCAGGATCTGTGCGGTCAGTGTGCAGCCTGACATGGGGCTTGAACTCCCGACGCTGGGATCAGGACCTGAGCTGAAATCCAGAGTCAGACACTTAACTGACTGAGCCACCCAGGTGCCCCGAAAATACCTTCTTTATTTTATTGCATTTTAATTTACTTTAATTCCAGTTAGCATACAGTGTTATAGTAGTTTCAGGCGTACGATGTAGTGATTCAGCACTTAGTACATCACCCCGTGATCGTTAGGCTAGGTGCCCTCCTTTATCCCCATCACCTGTCGCCCCCATCCCCCCACCCACCTCCCAGTGACCGTCAGTATGTTCTCTGTGGTTAAGGGTCTATTTCTTGGTTTGTCTCGCTCTTTTACCCATTGGCTGACTTGTTTTGTTTCTTAAATTTCACATGTGGGTGAAACCGTATGCTATTTGTCTTTCTCTGACTAATGTCGCTTAGCATAATATTCTCTAGCTCCATCCATGTCATGGGCATGGCAAGATTTCATTCTTCTTCATCACTGAGTAATATTCCATCGTATATACATGCCACATCTTCTTTATCCATTCATCCATCGATGGACACTTTGGCTCCCTCCGTATTGGGGTTATTGTCGCTGCTATAAGTATCAGGGTGCATGTGCCCCTTCGAATTACCGTTTTCATGATTTGGGGGTAAATGCCCGTTAGTGCAATGGCTGGGTCGTAGCATAGTTCCATTTTTAACTTAATTTCAGATTCACACTCGCAGAGAGGAGCCCCCTCAGCCAGGACCTACGTGGCTCCCCATCCTTGCTGTGGCTGCCGTGGCTGCTGTGGCTGCCGTGTCTCCCACGGCTTCTCTGCTGTCCCCCTCTGGTTCCCACCTTCTGCCTTGTTCGCAGAGCTTTCACCTTCTGGCACTACTCTTAGCTCTTGACACGTTCTTGGTTTCATTTTCACTTCCATGCTTTCTCCTTTTAGTACAGTTAGCTGTGCTCATAGTTTAGTGACTTCATTTTGAAGACCCTGTTACACTAATGAAATGCTTTTCCTTAACATGAAAAATTATCTGTAAGACTTTTTTAAAAAAGTGACTATTGGGATGCTTGAGTGGCTCGGTCGGTTAAGCGTCCGACTTCGGCTCAGGTCATGATCTCACAGTTTGTGGGTTCGAGCCCCACGTCAGGCTCTGTGCTGACAGCTCAGAGCCTGGAGCCTGCTTCAGATTCTGTGTCTCCCTCTCTCTCTGCCCCTTCCCGCACTCACACTCTGTCTCTCTCTCCCCCTCAGATGTAGATAAACATTAAAAAAATTTTTTTTAAGTGATTATTAACCTTAGTTATGTTTTAATTTTTTAAAAACTATGTATCTTAGAGACAGAGCACAAGTGGGAGAGGGACAGAGAGAGAGGGAGACACAGAATCTGAAGCAGGCTCCAGGCTCCGAGTTGTTGGCCAAGAGCCCGATGTGGGGCTCTAATCCACGAACTGTGAGATGATGACCTGAGCCAAAGTCGGATGCTTAACCGACTGAGCCACCCATGCACCCCAACCTTTGTTATGTTTTCAAGTGATATAAGCTTTCTTAGAAATAAAAGCTGTGATTTGATGCAGTTCCCAGTATAGACTCATGTGCAGCCTTCCCAGAACTACATAAGTTACTTCCAATTATTGAAATACAAACGCAGCAAATGCCTATAGTACAGGTGGTGGTCACTGAATGGATCAAAATACAGGAGAAACAGAAATACAGAGTATATTGTGTGCAGTAGGGATGAAAAGGCAAAGCAAAGTGACAGCAACTATTGCTAGGGGTGACATGAACTGTCTGTCCTGTTCCTTTGATTGGAAAAAGGCGTGAAAAGAAGTCAGCGGGGCTAACGGAAGAGCAGTAAATTGTTTGGACTTCTGATACATGTTTGTAACCGGAATGGGAAAGACAAAACAGGAAGTACTTCAGCAGCATTAACAGATCTTTATTGTTTTACTTGATGGGACAATCATATGTTGCTCACAAGCCCATTTCCAGAGGGTGATTAAATGGAAAGAATGACAAGTAGGAAAAGAAAACCACATGAACCAGATTCTGGCCGTGCCACAGCCTCCCCCTGTTTAACATGTGAATTTAGAAAATTTATCCAGTACTTAAAGAATAGAAATGGTTGAGGGGTGCCTGGGTGGCTCAGTCGGTCAAGCATCTGACTTCAGCTCGGGTCATGATTTCGAGCCCCCAGTCGGGCTCTGTGCTGACAGTGGGATTTTCTCTCTCCCTCTGTCTGTCCCTCTCCTGCTTGCTCTGTCTGTCAAAATAAATAAATAGATTTTAAAAAATAGAAATGGTTGAGAAAAAGCCCAACGATGTCTAAAAGTAAATGAGAGATCCGCAGAAATTGGTTATTCCAATCAGCAACTACTTCTCTTAAATATAAAACTCTGTGCTTCCGGGAGAATGGCCTGTCCATGTTTTTGTGGTGAATGAGATAAATATGTCAAGGGAATTTGCACATCCATTTTGTGAGGTTGGTCTGAGCTTTCCAAAAGTTAGGCCGAAGAAAACTAGTTCCCTGGAAACTAGAAAATCTGACCATTAATAGCTGGGAGTTCACTCCTCTGTTTGATTTTCGTAACCCTTATTTATTAGCAGTAGACAGAGCTGTGGAATAGAAGCCAGATGATTTGCCTGGATCATTCCCAGCGTTTGTCATAATGTTCTAATAAGATAAGTCATGGCAAGACACTGTATAGGATCTCAAATGCTGTGCAGCAATTTGAGAGAGGTCGTGAATGACAGCAGTATGCCGTGATGAGCCGTGAGAAGTGCATGAAGCTGTGCAGTCACACAATTCCTAAGTGATGGATGGCTCGACGTGATTAGGAGCTCGTCCGATAAATTTGTCACCGTGAAGTTCTCTACAACTGTAATTAACACATCACTGACCATTGCACTGACTTGTGAAGCCACTTAGTGGTTTGAACCTCTTCAGACACTGGAGGGACGAGTTGCTTGGTGTCTGTGGGGAAACCGAGGTGGCAGGAAGGCGTGCTTGCTTAGTGTCAGAGGGGAACGTGCCATTACTAAGCAAGGCGGAATCTGCATTTAAGTCGTTCAGTTTTGCTCAGTGAATTGGGGAGTAGATCAGAAGAGATGTTTGGAATTGTGAATACTATCCAGAAGAGTCTCCCCTAAAACACAACTGCATAAAAAAAAAAAAACAACCTTGATTTTTTTTTTCTGAAGTGCTGGGAAGTTTAAGTAGTAGAAGCTGTAATTCTTTTTAAATATATATATTTTTTCAACGTTTATTTATTTTTAGGACAGAGAGACACAGAGCATGAACGGGGGAGGGGCAGAGAGAGAGGGAGGCACAGAATCGGAAACAGGCTCCAGGCTCCGAGCCATCAGCCCAGAGCCCGACGCAGGGCTCGAACTCACGGACCGCGAGATCGTGACCTGGCCGAAGTCGGACGCTCAACCGACTGCGCCACCCAGGCGCCCGAAGCTGTAATTCTTAAACCCGCTTGACTTGTTACTGACAGGACTGGTCTGTTCCCATAAATGCAGGGTGGCAGCAGCTACCCCCCACCCAGCCGTGAGGTCATGGCTGTGCTCTGTCTGGCTTGCTTGGCTGTCTTCTGATGCTGCCCACTGTTTTGTCTGTTCCACCCTGACTGCCCTTCTCTTAGACACCAGTTTGTATACTTTGTTGCTCATCAATACGACATATTTAAAAAGTGTATACATAAGGCAAATACAGGTGAAGTTTGTGTTAAACGTTCAATAGGGATTTCCTGACCGTAACTTGTTTTTTTTTTTAATTTTTTAATTTTTAATGTTTATTTTTGAGAGAGACAGAGACAGAATGTGAGTGGGTTAGGGGCAGAAGGAGAGGGAGACACAGAAGCAGAAGCAGAAGCAGGGTCCAGGCTCCGAGCTGTCAGCCCGGAGCCCGACGCGGGTCTCGAACTCACGAGCCATGAGATCATGACCCGAACCGAAGTTGGACACTCAACCGACTGAGCCACCCAGGCTCCCCATCAAGGGCCGTAACTTGTAACACTCATGTTCCAACTGCTTGAAGGCACTGTTTGTGGAGAATAAAGGGTATTTTCCTAACGCAAACTTCTCTGATGCATAAAAATGACCAGATCTTTGCTTTAAGCTCGTTGATTTAGAGGGTCCTAGGCTGTTAGGAACCCTGACGATACCGTGGGAAGAGTTTCCATTTGACCGTTCGCCAGGGGATTAAATAACGCAAGTGCTGGGAATGGTGTTTGGTGCAGGATCAGTGTCCGGGAAGCCTTGGTCATTTTCTTCCAGTCGTTCCTTTAAACCGACCCAGGAGCATTCAGTGAGGAAGTGTGTTGTCTGCCTGAGTGCAGAAACGAACGACTCTTTCTGTGCTGGAATTCGTTTCCCCCCTTATTTGTGTCGGCCTCATCTCCTTGCTCTTGCCACCTCGTGTTACTGGTTTTTATCATTGAAAAACTAAAGGTGTGGTTCGGGGAGCTCACGATGCCTGCACGATTCCACCTTGGCACAGTTTCGCGGCCTGGCAGACGAAATAGGGTGCTGGGGTTGCCCGGCATCCCTCCTGCCTGGCACAGCCTGGATTCCATCTACGGGTCAGGCTCCACGGCCAGCATCCCTCCTGCCTGGCACAGCCTGGATTCCATCTACGGGTCAGGCTCCAGGTCAGGCTCCAGCCCTCCATTTCTCCCCAGAGCCATGCAGAGCACATGACCCCTCACTGAGCCAGTCCAAGGCTTACAGTCCACACCATACATTTATTGTATCGTATGTGTGTGTTTCATGTGCTTTTGTAGTTTCTTTCTAGCAATATTTTAGGTTCTTCGATGGCTTCATGGCATGTAGTCATAACCTAATTATACCAGAGAAGAAAGGTTCTCTCCTCTTCTTTAATAATTCGTTCTAATCATCCAAGTTTTAGTCTCTTAGATTTCTTCTTAGAGATGATTCTACTTCACAGCCTTTGCAGTGGATATTAGCATCTGGATGAAATCAAGAGGGAAATGTGGCAGCGATCAGGGTTAATTATTTGGATTTTTAAGAACAGTTCTTTCTTTCCTAGAATTCTTAACGAATTGATTTTTGTTTTTGTTTTTGTTCAAGGCATTTTAAGTCTTTGGAATCTGTGACTTGAAAAAGCTGTATCCCACTTTTCCTGAAATTTCCCCCCTTAGTAGAATAATTCACAACGACATCTGTGCAGCATGTACATCAGAATCACCCGGTGCTTTTAAACCACAAAGCCCAGGGCCCATCCCAGACCTACTGAAGCAAAGGTCTTGGTCGGAAGCCCAGTCTGCATGTAGCATGCTCCCAGGTGATCCTTAGATAGTTAGGAGTTGAGAATTGTTGTTTTGACCCATAATGTGCTAGAAACTGAATTCCTATTTTGCATTCCTTGTTAAGCTTTGCATTATGTAGTTTTCAAGATGTTCGGATAGGGCAATGCTTGGCCGGAAACTTCCCTCTCTCTGTGTGTGTATACAGACGCGCGATCTTGTCTTGTCATAGCCTGTTGATAGTCCCACAGTCCTACACGCTAATGAAACCCACCTCACCCTGTCCTGTTACTACAGGTTTGTCCGTATCCCACAGCCTCCACCGCCACCAGACGGCAGGTTTCTCAAGGACAAGTGTGCGTGACACATAATAGGTTAGATACCAAGTACATATTTGTTCTAAACATCAGTACATGTTATATTGTAGCCCATTGGCTTCATGTGTGTTAAGTATGTATTCTCAACGTGGGAACACACCTAGGCGTGGATTCACTTAGATGTCTTCAGTATCTTTTACCCTCTGTGTACATGGTGGTCATGAATGTGGGCAAACCACTTGTGTATTTGGCAAGAATTCATAGTTTTTGTTAACAGCTTAAAGTGAGAGCTGAGCAAATATTTAACTTCTATGTTAAAAACAGGAAAAAAATAAATAAATCAAGTCTTTGCCCAGATTTATTTCTGGAAGAATAGCTCAGCAGGGCTGAGCAAGGTTTTGTTTACAAGTCTGGTTTCCCTAGTTGGGTGAGCGTAGGCACCAACTGAGCCATTGTCCCCAAGGTTTTCTTATTTCTGGCCAGAAGACGAAATTCGAAATTCGCAAAACTACCCCAAACATGACCTGCTAAGCCAGTCACTCAGATATGGCCCAGAAGCTCTACTGTTGGAACCGAGATGTGTGACTGCTGAGTCTACCCAGTGGAAATTTCCTTGTTTTTAGACAGATGCCTTCTTTTTTTTTTTTTCTGAGTAAAAGGCAAAAGTGAGTTTGGATGGATACTGCGTTAGGTGCACAGATCACCGTAAAACAAGATCCCCGTGCGTTTCATCTGCACAAGCCACCGCCAGGCTAATAACCTCCTTTTCTGCAGTTCTGTCTGAGAATAAAACAATTCACTCAGCCGCGGACAAAGATCGGTGAAATCTCAGATGGAGAATTTGGTCAAACCAGGTTTCAGAGCACGTTAAACCCTAGGCTGGTGAACTGACTTACAGAGTTAAGCCTGAGACCAGCCCCCTGATCTGGTTCCTCCTCTTTCTGGACGGAAAGCCAGGCCCTGAGTTACTGTCGTATTTGATTCAGGCAAACTACCTCCCAGGAACGCCCTGGCCCCTCTCATAATTAAAGAGGAGAAGTGAATGAATACTGATTGAGCTCCTACCTTGTACTTAGTCCTTTGAAAATGTTATCTCATCCAATCCTTGTCATCCTCAGGATGGATCTTATAACACAGTGAACATATGGAAAGTTTTCTTCTCAAAGAGGTATACACTTGATAACTAAGTCCGTGGGTACTTAATGCCAAGATTTCTATTTTCAAGTCTGGTATTCTCATCACTATTCCAGGATTAAGTACCCCATAGTTAGTCGGTGAACTTTGCTGAAGGAACAAATGAGTTCTGTGGATGACTCATGAATATCACCCTGAATCTCTCAAAATTCTCACTCGCTTGCTTTCCCCTCTTATCGTCGTAAACACTTATTCACGTGGATTTGGGGATCACCCGACCCGACTTTCTCTACGAATAGAAGTCCCCTCCAACATGCCCCTGTTTGCCTTTTCCAGGGCAAAAGTTAATCCGTGAGGCAGCCTGTTCATTGTCGTGTGGTCCTTATCGTTAGAAAGGCTTTCCTTATACTGAGATAAAATCTGTTTCTGCGTCAAAGGATGGCATGGAATTGTGGGCAAAGCCCGGGCCTGGGGATTGGCACCCGATGTTTTCACTTAAGGCAAGCCCCAGCCGTTCCCAGCCTGTTTCCCTACCTGTAAAATTTCGGTAACTGGCACTAGGTATGAAAAGACCCGCCTTGCCTAACTCACAGGGTCGTTATGAGAGCCTGTCCTATGACGCACGGGACAGTCCTTTGCAAAGAGTAAATCCCAACAGAAAAGTTAGTTCCTATTTCACCGCCTGGGACTTCATAGAATGATTCTACTCGCTGTGAAAGAAAACAATGACACGCCTCATTACATCTTCTTTCCTTTGGACTAAAGAGCTCTGTTTCCTTACATATTTTTAAAAATAGAAAAGGGTTGGGTTTCAGGTAAACACTCCTCCTGGCTGCCTCCTGCCGGATCCTGTCTGAAATGTCAGGTGTTTGGGTGAAGTGTGTCCCAGGAGGGCCCCACGCTGCTGAGCCTCCCTGTCACCGGCCGGCCCCCCCCCCCCACCAGCACAGGCTGGGACATACCACCACTCGGTGACACACCAGCATTTCCATCTGTGACACTCACGGCCGAGCCGTGTCGAGAGTGTGTGCTGTGAAGAGTCAGGTCCACACGGCTGTCGAGCCAGGTCTTTGGGGCCCATGTGCGCACGGTTGTGGTTTCTCACCTAAATGTAGATACTTCATCTGCTGTGGTTTTAGCCCAACATTCCAAGTTATTGCCCTTCCGTTGCCCTCTTGGTCTCAGCTGCCAAGGTGGAGCTACCTGTGTGGGTTTTCTGACATCTGCCAGGATGAGAAGTCCTTTCTGTCATTAGCTACCTTCCTGGTAAAAATATGGAACAAGGTAAGACGCGGGAGGACCCGTGAGTGTCTCCTCCTCTCGTGAAAGATCTCCCTCTCATCTCGATCACTCTCGCAGTTACCAAAACATTAACTACAGTTATGGGTGGTAGAACGGTGTCCCTCTCACACACGGTGAGACCACAGATCGTGAGCTTGGACTCGCATCCCTGAGGCTTAACGTGGTGCCTGGCAGATAGTAGCTGCTTGATGGAAGCTTATAATTGGAGAGGGAGCGGACGGATGAATGGCGAGATACTAAGTTACCTGCTTTGGGGATGGTTGTCCAGCTAGACATCTACCCCTCTACCTGGGCCAACATCCAAACTACATTTCCCTCTTTATATCGGTGAAAGTACTAAGAGAGAGAGTTTGTCAGGCATACCCTACATCGATGGAAGTGTCCCCTTTATCTAGAGATGGCACAGCCCTGTTATTGAAAGAAAGTTGATCTGCTAATATGATTTGATTTCAGTGAACGCATCCATACTTGTTCATAGGTAACATCTACTTGTTTCCTAAGTGTTCACACACCTTCTGTTCAGTTACTGTCTCCTGACTTCTGCGTCATTATGTCCCGTACCCCCACATCCATCACCTTCCTCTCCCTTCCTGTGCCCCTGTTTCTGCTCCTTACTCCAGTCTTTTCAAGTTGAACAGTTGTCCTTAAACGCATTCTCGAAAATAGGCTTCTCTTTATCCTTAGTTCTCCTTTTCTTAGCCGTCTCTTTTCCTACCTGGATTCTTCCCTTCTTTGGACCAAAGTTGACCAAAAGTTTATTTATAAGTGTGTTGAATAAAAGTTTGTGTCCCAACATCTCATTAAAAAAAAAAAAAAGAGCTGATTCTTTCTACCTAAACAAAAGTAAGATTTCTGCAACCAGTACAACTCACATTTTGTTTGAATGGTGTTCACAGGTGAGTGGATCAGTGGTCCTTAAATGAAAGGAAAGTCTTTTCCTTCTGGAGGATTTATTGCAATTTGGGTGATCGTCAAAGACCCAAACAGGAATTCCCTGAGTGATTCTGATTTCTGATCTTTTATAAGGCTAGATCTGTTTCCCTCAGAAGACTAAGAATATTCTATTAAATCATCTGTCTTATTTACCACCAGCTTCAGCTCTTGAGTCACAGTGACGGCTTTGTCGTATGTGAAGGCAATTTGGGTTTGGGCAAGTTTTCTGGGAATGGAGTGAACTGGGGCCACTGATCAGCGTTTATGTTTAGCTTAAGGAAATGTCCTCTTGTTTGCTGAAATCCCGTACACAATCCCCTGCTATTTCCTGTATTTTGATAATTAGTAATATTTTCCAGGGTGGAAAATATGTGTCATTCTCTTGAAGTCTTATGTGATCTTAATCTGAAAGTAATTAGTATAGTTCATGTTTTTATATATCTTGGTACATTTTACCAATAGCCAGGCAAATCCACGGTACCATTAATATTATGTTACATTTTGAGCCACACGCAAGCTTTTCCAAACGTTTAGCCCTGATGGCAATTTGTTCTATGTTTGGGTTATTCTGAGCGATGCTTTTTATTTTTCGCTTCAGTAATACATGGATTTGCACTTAGAATATTGGTTTACCCCATCTGGGAGCTGTCATATGACAGGATGTGATGTGAGTCTTCATTTAGTAGAAAAGATACACAAGCCAAAAGTCCAAAAAGTGATGTAAAGCAAGTCTTAAAATTCAGTCCTGTCAGTTCTGCCTCAATCAGGAGCTGAATTATCATGTGATGATACAGGCGTTGCATCCGCTACCGGGCCGACTTAGGGTCTCAACCAACGTCTGACGAACCTCAGACGTGAGGTTATGATACCTCCTCTGGCCACTGCTGGAGTTTTATTAGTTTCCCTCTTTTTCTCATTTTTAAAAATCGTGATAAGTGTCCTCTTTAATTCCAGTCTCCTATTTCTCTCATCCCCTCACCCACTCCCTTCTGGTAACCATCCATTTGTTCTCTGTAGTTAAAAGTCTGTTTCGTGGTTTCTCTTTCTCTCTCTTTTCCTTTGTTCGTCTGCTTTCCTTCTTAAATTCCACATATGACTGAAATCGTATGGTATTTGTCTTTCTCTGACTGACTTATTTTGCTTAGCAATTACACCGTCTAGCTCCATCCATGTCCTTGCAAATGGCAAGATTTCATTCTTTTTATGGCTGAGTGATATTCCACTGTATACACACACCACATCCTCTTTATCCATTCATTATTCAGTGGACACATGGGCTGTTTCCATAATTTGGCTATTGTAGATAATGCTGTTATAAACATTGGGGTGCATGTATACCTTTGAATTAGTGTTTTTGTATTTGGGGGGATTCCTGGATCATAGGGGAGTTCTATTTTAATTTTTTGAAGAACTATACTGTTTTCCACAGTTTGCATTCCCACCAACAGTGTAAGAGGGTTCCTTTTTCTCCACGATTTTGCTGACACTTGTTGTTTCTTGTTTTTTTTGGTTGTGTGTGTGTGTGTTTAGTGTTTATTCATTTTTGAGAGACAGAACATAAGTGAGGGAGGGGCAGAGAGAGAGGGAGACACAGAATCGGAAGCAGGTTCCAGGCTCCGAGCTATCAGCACAGAGCCCGACGTGGGGCTCTAACCCACGAACCGTGAGATCATGACCTGAGCCGAAGTCGGACACTTAACTGCCTGAGCCACCCAGGCGCCCCTTGTGTCTTTGAGTTTAGCCATTCTGACTGCTGTGAAGCGGTATCTCAGAGTTTTGAGTTGTATTTCCCTGATGGTAAATAATGTTGAGCATCTTTTCATGTGTCTCTTGGCCATCTGGATGTCTTCTTTGGAGAAATGTCTGTTTAAGTCTTCTGCCCATTTTTTAATTGGATTATTTGTTTCTTGGATATTGAGTTGTATCAGGTCTTTATATGTTCTGGATACTAACCCTTCTTCAGAAGTGATTTGCAAATGTCTTCTCCAATTCAGTGGTTGTCTTTTAGTTTTGTTGATTGTTTCATTCTCTGTGCAGAAGCTTCTTATCTTGATGAGCTCCCAATAGTTCATTTTTGCTTTTGTTTCCCTTGCCTCCGGAGACTTATTTAGAAAAATGTTGCTATGGCCGATGTCGGAGAGATTACTGCCTGTGTATTCTCTTCCAGGATTTTTTATGCTTTCAGGTCTCACATTTAGGTCTTATATTTTGAGTTTATTTGTGTGTGTGGTGTGAGAAAGTGGTCCAGTTTCATTCTTTTGCATGTTGCTGTCCCGTTTTCCCAGCACAATTTGTTGAAGAGATTGTCTTTTTCTCATTGCATATTCTTGCCTCCTTTATCATAGGTTAATTGACCATATAAGTGTGGGTTTATTTCAGTGTTTTTGTTCTATTCCATTGATCTGTGTGTCTATTTTTACATCGGTACCATACTGTTTTAATTACTACCACTTTGTAATAGAACTTGAAATCTGCAGTTGTGATGCCTCCAGTTTTGTTTTCCTTTTCCAAGATCGCTTTCGCTATTTGGGGTCCTTGCTTCCATAAAATGTTAGCATTGTTCTAGCTCTGTGAAAAATGCTGTTGGTGGGGCGCCTGGTGACTTAGTCAGTTACGTGTCTGACTCTTGGTTTCAGCTCAGGTCATGATGTCACAGTTTTGTGAGTTCAAGGCCCGTATCGGGCTCTTTACTGTCATTGCAGAGCCTGCTTGGGGTTCTCTCTCTCTCTCCCTCTCTCTCTCCATCTCTCTCTCTTTCTCTGTCTCTCTCTCTCTGTCCCTCTCTCTCCCGCTCTCAAGATAAGTAAATAAACTCAAAAATATAAAATAAAAATGCTGTTGGTATTTTGATTGCATTGAACCTGTAAATTGCTTTGGGTAGTGTGGGCATTGTAACAGTATTAGTTCATCCAACCCATGAGCATGGAATGTCTTCCCACCTCTGCATTGTCCTGAGTTTCTTTCACAGTGTTATATAGTTTTCAGAGTACTTTCACCTCTTTGGCTAAGTTCATTCCTAGATATTTTATAGTTTTTGATGCAGTTGTTAATGGGATTGTTTTCTTTATGTCACTTTGTGCTGTTTCAGTATTGGTGTATAGAAATGCAACAGATTTCTGTACATTGATTTTGTATCCTGTGACTTCACTGAATTTGTTTTCCAGTTCTAGCAGTGTTTTTGGTGGAGCCTTTAGTGTTTTCTATATGTGGTATCATGTCATCTACAAATAGTGAAAGTTTGACTTCTTCTTTACCAATTCTGGTGCCTTCTATTTCTTTATGTTTTTGATTGCTGTGACTAGGACTTCCAGTACTATTTGGATAAAAGTGGTGAGAGTGGACATCGTTGTCTTGTTCATGACCTTAGGGGGGAAGCTCTCAGCTTTTCACCATTGAGGATGATGTTGGCTGTGGGTTTTTCATACGTGGCCTTTATAATATTGAAGTGTGTTCCCTCCAACCCTCCTTTGCTGAGGGTTTTTATCAGGAATATCAGGTACCTTTTCTGCATCTGTTGAAATGATCATGTGGTTTTTCTCCTTTCTGTTATTGATGTGATGTATAATGTTGATAGATTGGTGAATTTTGAACCACTCTTGCATCCTGGGAATAAATCCCACTTGATTACGGTGAAGGGTTTTTTTTTTTATGTGTTGTTGGAGTTGGTCTGCTAATATTTTGTGGAGGATTTGTGCACCTACGTTCGTGAGAGATGTTAGCCTGTCGTTCCCTTTTTTGTGGTGTCTTTATCTGGTTTTGTTATCAGGGTGATACTGACCTCATAGGATGAATTTAGAAGTTGTCCTTCCTCTTGTAGTTTTAGAAATAGTTTGAGAGGGGTAGGTATTAGCTCCTCTTTAAATGGTAGAATTGGCCTTTGAAGCTGTCTGGTTCTGGACTTTTTCTTTGGGGGGGGGCAGGGTTCTGGTTACTGATTCAGTTTAACTGCTGGTAATTGGTCTGTTCAAGGTTTCTATTTCTTCCTGTTTCAGTTTTGGTAGTTTATATGTTCCTAGGCATTTATCTGTTTCTTCTGGGCTTTTCAGTCTGTTGGCATATAGGTTTTCATAATATTCTGTTACATTTGTTTGTATTTCTGTGGTGTTGGTTGTTATTCCTCCTCTTTTATTAGTAATTTTGGTTCTCTTTTATATACATATGTATATATGTATATTTTATATATATATGTATACACACACATATATATGTATATATACATATATATACATATATGTACATATATGTATACATATATATGTGTGTGTGTATATATATATATACATACATATATATATATAAGTCTTGCTAGAGGTTTATCAATTTTGTTGATTTTTTTCAAAGAATCAGCTCCTGGTTTCATTGATCTGTTCTATTGGTTTTTTGTTTGTTTGTTTGTTTGTTTTTAGTTTAGTTTCTATATCATTTATTTCAGCTCTGGTTTTATTATTTCCTTCCTTTTTCTGGGTTTGGCTTTGTTTATTCTTCTCTTTCTAGCTCCTTTAGGTGTAAGGTTAGGATGTTTATTTGAGATTTTTCTTACTTCTTGGGGTAGACTTGTATTGCCATAAACTTTTCCTCTTAGAGCTGCTTTTGCGGCATCCCAGAGATTTTGGACTTTTGTGTTTTCATTTGTTTTCATATAAATTTTTATTTCTTCTCATATTTCTGGTTGACCCATTCATTATGTAGTAGCATGTTATTTAACCTCCATGTATTGGTGGTCTTTCCAGATTTTTTCTTGTGGTTGACTTCTAGTTTCAGAGCAGTGTTGTCAGAAAAGATACATAGAGACTTCAATTTTTCGAATTTGTTGAGACTTGTTTTGTGACTTGTTTTGTGACCTGTTCTGGGGAATGCCCAAAGTGCACTTGAAAAGAATGCATACTCTGCTGTTTTAGGATGGAATGTTCTGGATATATCTGTTAGATCCATCTGGTCCAGTGTGTCCTTCAAAGCCACTGTTTCCTTGTTGATTTTCTTGTTTTGATGATCTGTCCATTGATGTATGTGGAGTATTAAAGTCCCCTGCTATTATTATATTACTGTCAATTATGTTTGTTTTTAACTCTTTTATGTATTTGGGTGCTCCTATTTTGGGTGTGTGAATATTTACTATTGTTATATCCTCTTGTTAGATTGTCCCCTTTATTAGTATATAGTGTCCTTCTTTGTCTTTTCTCTTACAGTCTTGGTTTTAAAGACTATTTTGTCTGATATCAGTATTGCTACCCCAGCTTTCTGTTGGCATCTAGTTGCATGATAAATGTTTCTCCATGCCTTTACTTGCAATCTTTAGGTATCTTTCAGTCTGAAATTAGTCTCTTGTAGGCAGCATATCGATGGGTCTTATTTTTTGGTTCACTCTGTCACCCTATGTCTTTTGATTGAACCATTTAGTCCATTTACATTCAAAATAATTATTGATAGATATGTATTTATTGCCATTTTATTACATGTTTTGTTGTTGTTTCTATGGATTTTCTCAGATCCTTTCTTCTCTTGCTCTCTTTCATAGTTTGCTGGAATTCTTTAGCTATACACTTGGATTCCTTTCTCTTTACTGTTTGCATATCTGCTGCTGGTTTTTGATTTGTGGTTACCACTAGGTTTGTATATAACCTCTTCTGTATAAAGCAGTATCTATTAAGTTGATGATCACTTAAGTTTTTTTTTTTTTTAATTTTCTTTTATTCTTTACTTTTGAGAGAGAGAGACAGAGAGACAGAGTGCGATCAGGGGACGAACAGAGAGAGGGAGACACAGAATCCAAAGCAGGATCCAGACTCAGAGATTTCAGCACAGAGCCCAACGTGGGGCTCAAACTCACAAACTGCAAGTTCATGACCTGAGCCAAAGTCGTACGCTCAACTGACTGAGCCACCCAGACACCCCTGATGGTCACTTAAGTTTAAATCCTTTCTTTATTCCTCTCCCTGCCACATTTTAGGTATATGGTGTCATATTTTACATCCTTTTATTTTAAAGATCCCTTAACAAATTTTTATAGAAATATTTGTTTTTACTGCTTTTGTGTTTTTTACTTTAAAAAAAATATTTATATATTTTGAGATAGAGAGCACACAAGCAGGGGAGGGGCAGAGAAAGAGGGAGAGAGGGAATCCTAAGCAGGCTCCATGCTGTGAGCACAGAGCCAGATGTGGGGATGGAACCCAGGAATCATGAGATCATGACCTGAGCTGAAATCAAGAGGTCAGACGCTTAACCAACTGAGCCACCCAGGCGCCCCTGTGTTTTTTACTTTTTATAATCTCACTTATGGTCTTTCTTTTCCACTCAGAGTCCTCTTTAATATCTCTTTCAGGGCTGGCTTAGTGGTCATGAACTCCTTTAGTTTTTGTTTGTCTGAGAAACACTTTATCTCTCCCTCTATTCTGAATAATAGCCTTGCTACATAGAGTGTTTTTGGCTACAGATCTTTCCCTTTCAGCACTTTAAATATATCCTGCCACTCCCTTCTGGCTTGGCAAGTTTCTGCTGAAAAATCTACTCATACCCTTATGGGAATGGGGAGGGGGTGCGGTCTCCCTTGTATGTAACTGGCTTCTTTTCTCTTTCTACTTTCAAATTTTTTTCTTTAGGTCTGCTTTTGCCATCTTAATTACTATGTAACTTGGTGTGGACCTCCTTGGGTTGAATTTTTTTTTGGGGGGGGGAGATCTCTGTACCTACTGGATCTAGATACCTGTTTCCTTCCCCAGATTAGGGAATTTTCTAGCTAGTCTTTCTTTCTTTCTTTCTTTTTTAATGTTTACTCATTTATTTTTGAGAGAGAGAGAGAATGAGATAGCATGAGCGGGGGAGGGGCAGGGAGAGAGGGAGACAGAGAATCCCAAGCAGATTCTGCACTGTCAACGCAGGCCCTGATACAGGGCTCAAACTGAGGAACCATGAGATCATGACCTGAGCCGAGATCAAGAGTCAGACACTTAACCGACAGAGCCACCCAGGTGGCCCTCCAGCTAGTAGTATTTCTTCAAATACATTTTCTGCTCCCTTATCTCTCTCTTCTTCTGAGATCCCTGTAATGCAGATGTTATTACATTTGATGGAGTCACTGAGTTCCCTAAGTCTATTCTCCATTTGCCTAATTTTCTTGCCTCTCCTTTGGTAAGCTTGGCTACTTGTCATTACTGTTTACCAGGCCATTACTTCATTCCTCTGCTTCATCTAGCCTGCTATTTATTCTGTCAGTGAATTTTTAATTTCATTTATTGTATGCTTGATCTCTCTGATTGGTTCTTTTTTATCTCTGTGTTTGGGGTCTTACTGATGTCCTGCACTCTTTTCTCTGGTCCAGGGAGTATCTCTATGATCATTACTTCAAATTCTCTGTCAGGCATATTACTTACATCTGTTTCACTCTGGTTTCATCCTGCTCTTTTGTTAGGGAGGTGTTTCTCTGTCTCCTCATTGTATCTGACTCCCTGTGTCTGCTTCTGGGTGTTGGGAAAGTTAGCTATGTCTCGCTCTTAACAACAATAGCCTTATGAATAAGGGGGCCTGCCGTGTCCTGCAGTGCAGTGTCCCCTGTTCCCCAGAACCTGGCGCTTCGGGTGGTGTCTCCCATGCGTGCGTGTGCTCTGTTGTTGAGTCCTGGCCTCTTTTTCCTTCAGTCCAGTTGTCTGCAGAGGCTCTCTTTGCCTGTTGTAGGCAGTGTTCGGTCCCCAGCGCGGGAAAAGCGCATTCTGACAAGGTATACAGTGGTCTGCTTGCGAATGAGACTTCTGCGCCATCGCCAGAACTGAAGTCTGGCAGGATGCATGCCCAGGTCAGGAGAGGTGCTTTTGGCAGGGTTTGGGCTGGTCTTCTGGGGGAGAGGCCTCAGCACTAGGACTGAGGCCAGTGTGGCTGGGAAGGCAGATGCACTGAAGTGCGGGAAAGGGGGTGGCAAGGCTTTGGTGCAAGAAGGTAGGTAGCAGGTGTGTGTGTGGTGCTTGTTCCCACAGGTGACCATTGTTTATGCTGGGAGGGGGAGAGGAAGTGGCACCTGCCAGCTCCTTAGTTCCTGAAGTGCTTCCCCTAACCCCCACCCTGCGGTCCCTATCTGTCTAACCAGGCTCCCGGGTGAGCAAATCACTCTCCCTCCCGTCTGCCCCAGGTGTTTTTCGAACTGCTGCTTCTAAGCTGTATCTGTAAGGACTCTTTATTGTGCGGTCTTTGTGAGGGCAGGGACTCGGCCCCTAACACCCTCCAGCCTTTCCCAGAGCCTAGCCTACTGACTTTTGAAGTTCCAGGCTTGAAGTCCTGCTTATTGTAAAAATTCATGCAATTCGGCCCCTCTCACTCTCAAAGGCAAATATTACAGAGATTTGTTCTCCTATTTCATGGGCTCCCCGGTGTGAAAGTCTGTTTTTCACCCTTCTCGGCACCACCAGCTCCCTCCCCACCAGGATGGCCACGGTCCATTTTGCCCCCAGGCCACACCCTTCCTACCTTCTTCTGTGTGGCCTCCTCTCTGCCTTTAGTCGTAGAGTTTGTTCTGCCGGTCTTTAGGTCATTTTCTGGGTTATTTAAACTATTGTGAATGTTATCTAGTCGTGTCTGTGGGACACAGCGAGCTGAGGGTCCTCCTACCCCACCGTCTTCCCAGCTGACCCCAATCAATTTCACTTTTCAATCTGTTTTCCTATTAGACTGTGTGTCCTTTGAGTTCAGGGTCTGTGAAAAGTATTTATAAGAGAATCACAGTACCTAAGGGTCTGGTTTAAAGAATGCCTCTAGCAAACTGTAACCTTGAGCAATTACTCTTTTGACATCAGTGTATGGAACTATAAGAGGAAGAATAAACTGTCTTTTTTGTTGTTACTGGAGTTATCATAAATATAAAATGAAATAATATAGATAAAATGATTAAGATAATTTGAAATACAAAGAACCTATGCAAAAGGAGGAACCATGCATGAACGACTTAAATATTTGGCTGTAAGCAAAATTAAAAAGCAAAGTCAAAAATGTTGGTAATATCTAGGACAGATGAATTTATAAAATTCAGTTATGAAATACACAAATTGTAATAAATATATAAATGAAACTGCCATAAATATGGGAAACATTTAAAATATCATTTAACAATAGCACCAACAAATTTGAAACGCCTACACAAATATAGTTGAAAACTATAAAAAAAAAACTGATGAGAGAGAGAAACAAAAAATAAAAGACTTACATAAATGGAGAGAGAGAGTGAATGGGGAGATGTTCACAAATTGGAAGACAATTTTGTTGAGATGAATTTTCCTCCCGGACTGAGTGACAGATTCGATTCATTTCTAAACAAAATCCCAGCATGATATTTTTCCAGAAATCTACAAGCTGATTCTAAAATTTACGTAGAAAAACGAAAACACTAGGGCAGTCAAGACAGTTTTGGAAAAGACGAGCAAGGTTGAAGGATTGCCACTTCTTGATGCTAAGACTTATGATAAAATTGAGAGTAATCGAAGCAGCATGGCATTGGCAAAGCGTAGATCCAAGAAGCAAGTGGAGAAATAGAGTCGAAAATAGATCTACCCATATATAGTCAATAGGTTGTTTTTGGAAAGGCGCTGAGGCAATTCAATGGAAAGAAGATGGTGTTTTTATTTTTATTTTTTTTAATTTTTTTTTCAACGTTTATTTTTGGGACAGAGAGAGACAGAGCATGAACGGGGGAGGGGCAGAGAGAGAGGGAGACACAGAATCGGAAACAGGCTCCAGGCTCTGAGCCATCAGCCCAGAGCCCGACGCGGGGCTCGAACTCACGGACCGCGAGATCGTGAGCTGGCTGAAGTCGGACGCTTAACCGACTGCGCCACCCAGGCGCCCCTGAAGATGGTGTTTTTAAACAAATGGTGAGGGAACAACTGAACATCCATATGCAAAAAAAAAAAAAAAAAAAAAAAAAAAAAGGGTTCCTTGACTCATATTTTACCCCATAGGCAAAAATGAGGTGAAAAGACATTACAGACCTAAATGTGAAGCCCAAAGCCATAAAACTTCTTTAATAAAACATAGGATAAATTCTTCGCAACTTTGGGAGAGGCAAACATTTCTTAGATAAGACAAAAAAAGTAGGGATTATGAAGGAAACAATTGATAAATTCGACCTAATGAAAATTAAACACTTAGGTTCTTTGAGAGGATACTGTTGGAAAATGAAAAAAAAAAAAAAAGCCACAGACTGGGAAAAAAAAGATATTTACAAAACACACATCTGGTAAAGAACTAGCATCTAGAGTATGTAGGGATACTCCTAACTCAATGATAAAATACCAACCAACCTCATTTTTAAAAAATTTTTTTAAATGTTTATTTTTGACGGAGAGAGTGACAGAGCATGAGCAGGGGAGGGGCAGAGAGAAAGGGAGACAGAGAATCCGAAGCAGGCTCCAGGCTCCGAGCTGTCAGCATAGAGCCCGACTTGGGGCTCGAACCCACGGACCGTGAGATCATGACCTGAGCCGAAGTCGGACGCTCAACCGACTGAGCCACCCAGGTGCCCCCAATCTCATTTTTAAAGTAGAGAAAAGATTTAAATACAGAGAAGATGTAAGAATGGCAGATAAATACATGAATAAGTGTTCAACATCATTATCACTAGAGAAATGCAAATTAAAGCCACATTGAGATGTCATCGTGCACTTTTTAGAATGGCTAAAATGAAAAAAAGTCAAGAAAAAAGAAGAAGACAAACTGACCGTGTCAAGCACTGGCAAGGATGTGGAGCAACTGGAACTCTCACACCTTGCTGGTGGGAATGCAAAATGGTACAGCCACTTTGGGACACAGTTTGGCACTTTGTTACACAGTTTGATCTACATTTTCCCTCTCCTAGGTACTTGACCACAAGAAATGTAAACGTAGGCCTACACAGAAATATCTAGACGAGTGTTCATGGAGACTTTATTTTTTAATTCATAATCACCCAAAACTGGAAACAATCAACATGTCCATCAGCTGGTGAATTAAAAAGAAACTGTGGACATTCACAGAGTGGACACTACTCAGCAACAGAAAGGAAAAAAATACTGATACATGGATAAATCCTAAAGGCACTAGGCCAAGTGAATGAAGCCAGATTCAAAAGGCTGCATAGAGTACAGTATCATTTCTGTGACTTTTTTGGGCAAGGCAGACGATGGGGACAGAAAACACATCAGTGGTCCCTAGAGAGAAGGGTTGGGGAGGACAGAACAAGAGGGAGCTTTGTGAGGGTAATGAAACTATTCCATGTTTTGATTGTGGCTACGTGAGTGTATACTGTTGTTAAAATTCATAGAAAAGGGACATTATCACTTTTTCTAAATTATATCTCAGCCTAACTTTAAAATACAACAAAATAAATTTTTAAAGTCAAATGACAAAGTGGGCAAAAATATTCGTGACATTGACACAGACAAAACGTTATTTGATAAATAAAAACTCGTGTAAATTTGTAAGATGAACACACCAACTTACAAATGTCTAAAGGAATTCAATTAACAACTTACAGAAGAAAAATACAAGTAGCCAATCAACATAAAAATTTAGCCTTATTAATATAAAAGACTGTGAATTCAAACAACGTAATTTTTACTTATCAAACCGACAAAGATTGTGGAAAGAAAGAATTCGGGACTGAAGGTGCAGGGAAAGGCCACTCTCACCTACAGCTGATGAGGATATAAACTAGTACCGGCTTTTGAAAGGTAATTTAGTCATATGTTTGTAAGACCTTGGCAGTTTACAACAATTTCTTGCAAGAAATTTCATATCAGACTTTTAAAAATATTAAAATAGGGGTGCCTGGGTGTCTCAGGTGCTTAAGCATCCGACTTTGGCTCAGGTCATGATCTCATGCTTCGTGAGTTCGAGCCCCGCGTCGGGCTCTGTGCTGATAGCCCAGAGTCTGGAGCCTGCTTCAGATTCTCTGTCTCCCTCTCTCTCTGCCCCTCCCCTGCTCATGCTCTGTCTCTCTCTCAAAAATAGATAAACATTAAAATAAATAAATCAATATATATGTAAATAATAAAAAATAAGTATGAATAGTACGACTCCATTTTTATAAGTTGACTTATATAAACATCTAAAAAATATATATACCTCTAGTTGTTTCTAAGTAGTGAGATGATTATGATCTTTAAGATTTTCTTCTTTCTTTTAACATTTTATTTATTTTTCAGACAGAGAGAGAGTGAGCATGAGTGGGGGTGGAGCAGAGAGAGAGGGAAACACAGAATCTGAAGCAGGTTCCAGGCTCTAAGCTGTCAGCATGGAGCCCAACCAAGGGCTTGAACTCATAAACTGCAAGATCATGACCTGAGCCAAAGTCAGATGCTTAACCGACTGAGCCACCCAGGCGCCCCAATATTTCATTTTTATGAAGGGAGACTGAGTGGCTCAATTGAGCATCTGACTCTTGATTTTGTCTCAGGTCATGATCTGACAGTTTGTGGGATCAAAGACCACATGGGGCTCCGCACTGACAGCACAGAGCCTGCTTAGTATTCTCTCTCTCTCTCTCTCTCTCTCTCTCTCTCTCTCTCTCTCTCTCTCAAAATATGTAAATAAACTTAAAAACAAGATGTCCTTCTTATGATTTATCTGGATACTATTATATGTCTTCAGTGAATTGGCATTTTATTAAAATATATTTAATTTAAACAATATGAAGAATTGGGACACCTGGGTGGCTCAGTCAGTTGAGTGTCCAACTCTTGGTTTCAGCTTAGGTCATGATTCCAGGGTCAAGCCCTGCATCAGGCTTCATGCTGAGACTCTGTCTCTTCCTCTCTCTCTTTCTCTCTCTCTCTCTGCCCCCCCCCACCCCTCTCCCCTGCTTGTATTCTCTCTCTCTAAAATAAAAATAAAATAAAACACAATATGAGGAATCATGAATTAATTAATGTTGATGTCATCTAAGAAGAATTATAGAGTGGAACTGGTCATGAGTCTGAAAACTTTTAATAATGTTAATAATTGCCCCTATTCAGTTAACAGTTACTATGTTCTAGACATTGCAAATTCTAGAGCCTATCAAGGAGGCATCATTATATTCTAACTTTAAGAATGTGGCAAGGGAGGCTCCACCTGTTCATGGTCCCCCACCCAATAAAGGGTGGAGATGGGGTTTGAACCTGATTTGTCTGAGAATCAAGCTCTTGACTTTATGTTGCCTCAATTCTCAGTTAAACAGTTAATAGTGAATTTTAATAGGACTATTTGTCTCTTCAACAAATGTTTTTGGGAAAACAGGACAGCAGCATGCAAAACGATGAATCTGGACCACTTTCTTTTTTTTTTTTTTTCAACGTTTATTTTTGGGACAGAGAGAGACAGAGCATGAATGGGGGAAGGGCAGAGAGAGAGGGAGACACAGAATCGGAAACAGGCTCCAGGCTCTGAGCCGTCAGCCCAGAGCCTGACATGGGGCTCGAACTCACGGACCGCGAGATCGTGACCTGGCTGAGGTCGGACGCTTAACCGACTGCGCCACCCAGGCGCCCCATGGACCACTTTCTTACACCATACGCAAAAATAAACTCAAAATGGATGAAAGACCTAAACATAAAACAAGAAACCATCAAAATCCTAAAGGAGAAAACAGACCTCATCCACAGCAACTTCTTAACTTGACATGTTTCCAGAGGCAAGGGGAAAAAAAAGCAAAAATGAACTACTGGGACCTCATCAAGATAAAGAGCTTCTGCACTGCAAAAGAAACAATCAGAAAAACTAAAAGGCAACCGACAGAATGGGAGAATGTATTTGCAAATGACATATCCGATAAAGGGTTAGTATCCAAAGTCTATAAAGAACTTAACAAACTCAATACACAAAAAACAGATAATCTAGTGAAGAAATGGACAGAATACATGAATAGACACTTTTCCAAAGAAAACATCCAGATGGCTAACAGATGCATGAAAAGACGCTCAACACCACTCATAATCAGGGAAATACAAATCAAAATCACAATGAGATACCACCTCACACCCATCAGAATGGCTAACATTAATACCTGGAAACAACAGGTTTTGGCGAGGATGCGGAGAGAGAGGAACCCTCTTGTACTATTGGTGCGAATGCAAACTGGTGCAGCCACTCTGGAGAACAGTATGGAGGTTCCTCAAAAAGTTAAAAATAGGGGGCACCTGGGTGGCTCAGTCGGTTGAGCGTCCGACTTCAGCTCAGTCATGATCTCACAGTCCGTGAGTTTGAGCCCCACGTCGGGCTCTGTGCTGACAGCTCATAGCCTGGAGCCTGTTTCAGATTCTGTGTCTCCATCTCTCTCTGAACCTCCCCCGTTCATGCTCTTTCTCTCTGTCTCAAAAATCAATAAAGGTTAAAAAAAAATTTTTTTTTAGTTAAAAATAGAACTACCCTATGACCCAGCAATTTCACTACTAGATTTTTACCGAAAGGAAACAAAAATGCTGATTCAAAGGGCACATGTACCTCAATGTTTCTAGCAGCACTTTCGACAATAGTCAAATTATGGAAAGAGCCCATATGTCCATGACTGATGAATGGATGAAGAAGATGTGGTGTATATATACAATGGAATTTTTTTTAAGTTTACTTACTAATTTTGAGAGAGAGTGTATACAGGGCACATGCACAGGGGAGGGGCAGGGAGAGGGAGAGGGAGAGAATCCAAAGCTCTGCACTGTCAGAGTGGAATCAGACTCAAACTCATAAACTGTGAGATCATGCCCTGAACCCAAATCAAGAGTTGGACACTTAACCAACTGAGCCACCCAGGTGCCCTATTTTTCTATACAATGGAATATTACTCAGCCATCAAAAAGAATGAAATCTTGCCATTTGCACTGATGTGGATGGAACTAGAGAGTATTATGCAAAGTGAATAAGCCAGTCAGAGAAAGACAAATACCATATGATTTCACTCAAATGTGGAATTTAAGAAACAAAATAGGGTGTGCCTGGGTGGCTCAGTCACTTAAGCGTCCAGCTCTTAGTTTTGGCTTTGATCTCATGATTCTTGGGATGCAGCCCCATGCTAAGCTCTACAATCACAGCATGGATCCTGCTTGGAATTCTCTCTCTCCCTCTCTCTCTACCTCTCCCCCATTCATTCACCCTCTCTCTCTCTCTCTCTCTCTCCCCCTCTGTCTCTCAAAATAAATAGATAAACATTTAAGAAACAAAACAGATGAACATATGAGAAATTGGGGTTGGGGGAGAGAAGAGAGGAAAACAAACCATGAGAGACCCTTAATGATAGAGAACAAACTGAGAGTTGCTGGAGGGGAGGTAGGTGAGAGATGGGCTAGAGAGATGGGCATTGAGGAGGGCACTTGTTGGGATGAGCACTGGGTGTTGTATGTAAGAGATGAATCACTGGTTTCTACTCCTGAAGCCAATATTACAGTGTATGTTCACTAACTGAATTTCAAATCAAAACTTGAAATAAAAACAAGGAAAGATAGATAGATGATAGATGGATAGATAGATACATAGGTAGGTAGGTAGGTAGGTAGGTAGGTAGGTAGGTAGACAGATAGACAGATGGATGGACGAATGGATGGGTGGATAGAAAGGGCTCTTTGGTTGCCAGTTACTTGATTTGGTGCATTATCTAGACCTCTGTGCTCCTCCTTGACACCTGTTCCAAATCTTTGCCCTCCCTGGTGTGGAAAGTTTGTTCTGTGTAAAGCTTCTATGAGAGATCTGATGCAGACACATGTTGAAATTTTGTCTGTATCCAGGGTCTGGGTTATCCATTCGTGTTTGCATCCACGTTATTCCTGTCTCCTTTTATTGTCAGTCACCGAGAAAACTTTAGCATCAAAGCCATGGAAACACTATCTTTCTCTTAGAACTCGATGTACTTGATTCTGATTTTTTACATAAGCTTGAATTATTTTTTTTCTTATTTACCAATCTAATCTGCATTCATTTGCGGAAAAGTTTGCAGCCCTCGTATCAGTTTATGGGATTAACTGACACGGGTGGCCCTGGAGAGTGGGGGCGTCCCGCCGCTCGTTTGCACACCTTGTAAGCAGTGATGAGGTCAGGGCGGTGAACCCTGGGGCAGGCCTGCCGTCCAGAGCATGGGGGGTTTGGAATGGGGGTGCTCAAGCTAGTAGCTGCCTCCTCGCACTCTACCACTTGCTTTATTTTCTCTGTGGCATTTACTACACCAGTGATTATATCTTCATATTTATGTGTTTATGCTCTGTCCCTCTCCTTGTCTCTAGGAAGCAGGAGCCCAGGGCTACTCAGTACCGAATCCTCAGTACCTGAAGAGTACCCGGAATACAGTAGACACTTAGCACTTGCTAATGAATGAATAAATACATAAAAGAACCAGGACGTATTAGCTGGAAGACACAGAGAGGAGATAAGAAGGTTGTAGGGGCAGAAAAACTAAGTAGGGAGGTTGTGGGGGTTGGGTTAAAAAAAGTTTTCCCCAGGGGCTCCTGGGTGGCTCAATTGCTTAAGTGTCCAACTTCGACTCAGGTCATGACCTCACGGTTCGAATCCAGCGTCGGGCTCTGTGTGACAGCTCGGAGCCTGGAGCCTGCTTCAGATTCTGTGTCTCCCTGTCTCTCTGCCCCTCCCCTGCTTGCACTCTGTCTCTGTCTCTCTCTCTCTCTCAAAAATAAACATTAAATTAAAAAAAAAAAGTTTTCCCCCAAATGACCGCTCTGCCACAAACGAGATTCCTACAGCGTTTTCCATATTTAAATGTAGCAAAGGCCCCATTAGCAAAAATGCAGTTGTGGAGGTTAAAACGTACACAGTCAGCATTGATTTCACATAATTATTGTATTCTCAAAATTGGGGGGGGGGGGGGAATGTCAAAGTCCTTAGGTGACCTCAGCAATCGTGTCGTCGGATTCCAGTTAAGACGGAGCAGTTCAGCGGCCTGCTGTCGCCTGTTGGCCGGGCTTCCCTTCTTCCTGCTCTCTTTGCGAAGGTCTACAAAGTGTGATTAGTAATCGGAATCCAGGGGGAGAGCCAGAGAAGGAGGGCGTGTGACGAGCAACTTGAAAGATTCGGGAAATCTGTGTGCCTGTCCCCTGCCAGGGTCTCCGTGGTGGATCCGTGCCCGAGTCCCTTTTATTTCCGGGTCGTCGCACCTCCCCGCAGACTGCAAGCCGACGGTTGGTGTCCTTCCGTCTGCAGACATGACCCAGCCTCGCGCAGGTCTGTTCACGGTGGGGAAAGGTGAACTGACGTCTCGGAGCTCCTGTTTATGACACACGTTGCACCGAGATCTCACGCGGGTCCTCCCCTTAATCCTCACGATAACTCTGGAAGGGAGGTATCGTTAAACCCGTGGAAGGGCTGAGAAAACCGAGGCTCGGAAAAGTCAACTAAATTGCCTACAGTTTACACGGATAACACGTGACGGGTGCCCGAGTCCCACCCGGTGTGCCGACATGACAGCCCAACTCTGTTGGTTTGGGGCTGTCTGTGGACTCGACGTTCTCACCCGAGCCTTCCTGTGTGAAATGTGTTCTCGCCTAAACAGTTGTGTTTAACAGAGCATTACCGAAGCTGTACATTTTCCACCATTTTTGCTAACAGTTTTTCCCTTCAGTGAAGCCCCCTCCCCTTTTTATCCATGTGCATAGGAACTGGGTCCTTTTCCTTCAAAGAGTGAGTGATCTGTGCAGACTTTTGAAATGCCAGAGGAATCTAGACAGAATTCAAAAAGGTTTATGAGAAGTTGTTAATCTCAAAATGACATTGCTGGCCCTTTTCCTTCATTTCCTCAAGTGTGTGGGCCTGTGGGGTCGCAGTGAACATTGGCCAGCAAGGAGGTGAGTAGGTAGGGGTGGGTATCCCAGGCAAGGCTGGAGACAGGAGAAGGGGAGGCTTTGAGGGCGATTCACACCCTCACTCCATGCCCAAGGGTATTGTGTTCATCTCACCCCTGAGCAAACCCTGGAAGAAGCTTGCCCAGGCCCAGGACAGTGAGGAGTGTCCTCGTATCCCACCCATAGCCATGGGGTCTTTCCAATTGTGCACACCGCACTTTGATGCCTTCCTGTTTCTTCTGTGCCATGTGGTTCCCTCTCCCCCCGCACTCCCTGGCCATTCCACATTTTCAGGTGAAAGATGCAGTCTTATTAAAATATTCCTCACCTCCTCAAAGCAGCTCGTCCATTTGTACTCCCATAATCTGTACTAGGAACCTTCAAACCATCTTTGACTCTCTCCTGATGCTCATATATCCAATTAGTCATTAAGTTTTGTCATTTCTACTTCTCAGGCTGGTACTGAATCTGCCCCATCCGTCTATGCATACATCCACTCACCCACCCGTCCGTCCATCCATCCATCCATCCATCCATCCATCCATCCATCCATCCACCTACCCACCCACCCGTGTACCCATCTATCCATCCATCCATCCATCCATCCATCCATCCATCCATCCATCTATCCATCCACCCACCTACCCATCTGTCCATCTATCTATCCACCTACCCATCCACCTGTGTACCCATCTATCCATCCATCCATCCGTCCGTCCATCCGTCCACCCGTCCATCCAGCCACCCACCCACCCACCCGTCCATCTATCTATCCATCCATCCATCCACCCACCCACCCATCCATCCATATATCCATCCATCCATCCATCCGTCCATCCACCCACCCACCCACCCACCTGTCCATCTATGTATCCATCCATCCATCTACCCACCCACCCACCCACCTGTCCATCTATCTATCCATCCATCCATTCATCCACCCACCCACCCATCCGTCCATCTATCTATCCATCCATCCACACACCCACCCACCCATCCGTCCATCTATCTATCCATCCATCCATCCACCCACCCAGCCACCTGTCCATCTATCCATCCATCCATCCATCCATCCATCCATCCATCCATCCATCTTGTGTCTGTGAATTGTGTTTTAGATATTGTATAAGGCACTGGGAATTCAGAGATTATTGAAACATGAACCTTGTGTTTGCTTTCAGAGAGCTTACGTTACAGCTCGAAACACAAGCCAAACCTCATGGCCTGAAAGATTAAGTCCCTATGTTTCAGTGTGATGGTATTCAGGGCCCTCCAGCCCCAGGACTGCTGGGCCTCTCCAGACTCCTGTTGTGCACCTTCCTCCCCCTGTGCAGCGTTCACATCTGACTGTCTGTGACCTTCCCCATCTCCACCCTTCGTTCATGCCCAGACTGTGTTCCCTGCGGCTTTTCCTCACGAACATCCTGCTCGTCCTCCCAGCCTCCGCTCAAAGGCCGGCTCCACTTTGATGTTCTCTCCACCGCCCACTCGGAATTAATCGTATTTCTCCCTGTGAGCGCACAGTACTTATGCCTCAAGAACAGGATTTAGTTCATTCGCGCGGGAATATTAATAAATATTAATATTAATAAATAATAAATATTAATAAATATTAATAAATAATAAATATTAATTAAATGTTAATTATCTTGTTGCTCTCCCATCAGATTATAGATACCTCTGGGGCAATAACTGATTCATGTGTCTTTTTATTCCCTCTACTGCTTTACATGGGAAGAGCTCAGCACATCTGTTGGCTGCGACTGTAAAGAGATAGATAGATCGATCGATCGATCGATCTTCATATATTCATATTGAATTATCTGGTATCATCACACACAATGTCCTTTTATTCAATAATACAGTACTTTCACAATAATTCTATGCCTTAGAATTATACACCACTTCTCCCACCTCATTCTTCTCCTACCTCCTGCCTTTTTTGGTGTATAAATCTGTCCTCATCAAATGAATCTGGTAAGAGGGAAAACTTGCCTAACTGTCATCGTTGCTTTGAAGGAGAGCTGTCACATAGCCTGTCAGCCTGGCTTCAAATCCTGACCCATCATGTGACCTCGAGAGCTAAATTTCCTCCCTGGGCCTCGTCTCCTCCCTTGTAAAAGGGCAGTCAGTAAGGCTTACTCTGTGGGATGGTTGCAGGAATTAACAACACGTGGACCACATCAAACAGAGTGTGGAATATAGTCAGCACCCAATGACATTAGCTCTACTATGATTTCCAAAACAGGGCTGTGATGGCATTTAGATTTTATAAGAACACAAGTCACAGTAATAATGACTCGATAGGGCCCTTCGTGTGTATCAAAACATTTCCTGGGTTGCGTCATTCAGTTAGTGAGTAATTTTTGGATTCGTTTTCTCAATATTTTACACTTTAAATGAAATGTTGTCCAAGAATTAAGACTTAAAAATTGAAATGTTAAGCCATTAACTTTCAGCTTTATTGCAACAAAACTTATTCCTACTTCTCCCTCTCTAGCCCCTCTCCCTTCCTTGGCTTTCTTGTTACATCTGCTCACTTTAGCTGTGTTTACCCTGGTGAGAAGATCTTTATTCCTTTCGCTTAAATCTGTTTATCACATTTTTAACAACCGGTTCCAAACTCTGCTGCTCCAAGTCTTCTCTGACTGATTCCAACTGACTGAGAAAATCTAGGGGTAGAGGCCGTTTGCAGCTTGTACCAGCTGCCAACACTATTTAGAATCTGTTCACGGTAATATTCATAAAGATTTTAATTCTAGCTCATACACCCTCTCTCTGCAACGAGGCAACTGGTTCTCCAAGCACTAGGTCGCTTTTCCCTGGGACTTTTCACACCGCTCTTTGCAATGAGCAACACTTGAGGCGATTCCACTTAAGAATAAAAGATCCTGCAAAAAAACAAACAGACACACGAATGGTGACAAGAATGGGAGAAGGGTATCACGTGAGTGCAGTTGGATGGATGCTGCAGACGTTTCTCACCAAACCCGTTTGACTTACGGCACAGACGCAGAGAATGTGGACTCATGAATTGAACGTGGGGAGTGAAAATCAGCTGAGCTCTTCGAAGCCGATGGTCTGTCGTATCCCTCATGTGCCCGCTCGTTCAGAAGGCTTTCACAGCATGTCATTCCAGGCTCTATGAAAATTCAAAGTGAATACGGCATCGTGTTCACCTGTAAGAAACGTGCAGTTGAGTGATGGTGGGAGAGGGGAAGAACGACTCAGGGGTCACTTGGCAGAAAGAAATAAGCACAGTAAGAAAGGCGGCTTGACAGCATCTTTAAGGCAGCTGCAACTGACCATCTGCTCCCACCCCCAAACCTACTGCCTGTGTTGGTGTCCGTATTCTTTGACTTCTGTCCTTGTCACTCTGGAGGAACTATCCATGTTCCTAGCGGAGCCCGGCCCCTGTGGGAACACGGTGGGTATCATCTTCTCCTGCCTACTCAAGGGCGGGACTCCAGCGGTTTTTACCCTCTACCTTCTGCATCATTAATTTTTTACACAGCTTTTTGGAAATATAATCCACAGTGGAGATATAATACAGTGGACCCGTTTAAAGTTCACGAGTCCATTGTTTTTGGTGCATTATGTCATTAATATTTAAAATTGTGTTGGCTTCTCTAAAGAAGACATCCAGATAGCCAACAGGCACATGAAAAGATGCTCAACATCGCTCCTCATCAGGGAAAACAAATCAAAACCACACTCAGATATCACCTCACGCCGGTCAGAGTGGCCAAAATGAACTAATCAGGAGACTATAGATGCTGGAGAGGATGTGGAGAGACGGGAACCGTCTTGCACTGTTGGTGGGAATGCAAACTGGTGCGGCCGCTCTGGAAAACAGTGTGGAGGTTCCTCAAAAAATTAAAAATCGATCTCCCCTATGACCCAGCAAGAGCACTGCTAGGAATTTACCCAAGGGATACAGGAGTGCCGATGCATAGGGGCACTTATACCCCAATGTTTATAGCAGCAGTTTCAACAATAGCCGAGTTATGGGAAGAACCTAAATGTCCATCAACTGATGAATGGATAAAGAAGTTGTGGTTTATATATACAATGGAATACTATTTGGCAATGATAAAGAATGAAATATGGCCTTTTGTAGCAACGTGGATGGAACTGGAGAGTGTTATGCTAAGTGAGATAAGTCATACAGAGAAACACAGATACCATATGTTTTCACTCTTATGTGGATCCTGAGAAACTTAACAGAAGGCCATGGGGGAGGGGAAGGAAAAAAAAAAGTTACAGAGAGGGAAGGAGGCAAACCGTAAGAGACTCTTAAAAACTGAGAATAAACCGAGGGTTGATGGGGGGGGTGGGGGAGAGGGGAAAGTGAGTGATGGACACTGAGGAGGGCACCTGTTGGGATGAGCACTGGGTGTTGTATAGAAACCAATTTGACAATAAATTTCATATTTAAAAAATTCAATGTATGAAACAAAATAAGCCATTTGACTAAACCATTCATTTCAGTGGCATTAATATCCACAAGGTTGTGCAAGCATCACCATTATCTCTTTCCATGTTTTTTTTTATCATCCCAAACAGACTCTATCACCATGAAGCAATAGCTCTTCATTCTCCTCAGCCCTCAGCCCCTGGTAACCTCTAATCTATTTTCTGTCTCTGTGAATTTGACATCTGTTTTAGATGATTCTTTTTTTTTTTTCAACTTTTTTTTTTTTTTAATTTATTTTTGGGACAGAGAGAGACAGAGCATGAATGGGGGAAGGGCAGAGAGAGAGGGAGACACAGAATCGGAAACAGGCTCCAGGCTCTGAGCCGTCAGCCCAGAGCCCGACGCGGGGCTCGAACTCACGGACCGTGAGATCGTGACCTGGCTGAAGTCGGACGCTTAACCGACTGCGCCACCCAGGCGCCCCTTAGATGATTCTTATAAAAGGAATCATACCGTATCTGGTCTTTTGTATCTTGCTTATTTCACTTAGCATGACTTCAGTGTTCATTCATGTTATAGCATTTATCAGAACTTCATTCCTTTTTATGGCTGAAAAATGTTCCATTGGATGTATATGCCACACTTTGTTTATTCATTCATTTGTTGGTGGACATTTTGGTGGTTTCAACATTTTGTCTATCGTGAACAATGCTTCAATGACCATTGGTGTACAAGCATCTGTTTGAGTCCCTGTTTTTAATGCTACTTGGTAGATACCCAAGGGTGGCATGGCTGGGTCTCATGGTAATTCTATGTTTTGCTTTTTGAGGCACCACCAAACTGTTTTCCACAGTGGCTGCGCCATTTTGCATTCCCACCAGCAGTGCATGAGGATTCCAGTTTCTCCATATTCTAACAGACACTTATTGCTTTATTGATTACAGCCATTTTCATAGGTATGAAGTGGTATCTCATTGTGGTTTTGATTGCATTTCCCTAATGACTAATGATGTTGAACATCTTTTCATGTGCTTATGTCCCATTTGCATATCTTGCTTAGAGAAATGTCTATTTGAACTTGATTCCCATTTTTGAGCTGAATTGTCTCTGTTGTTGAGTCATGTAGCTATTTATATATTTGCGACATGAAACCCTTAGCATATATATGTGATTTGTAAATATTTTCTCCCGTTCTGGAGGTTGTCTTTTCACCTTCTTGATAATGCCCCGGGTGCACAAAGTTTTTAATTTTGATGAGGTTCAATTTTTTTCTTTTGTTGCTGCTGCATATCTAGATACGGTGTCATATCTAGGAATCCATTGCTGAATTCTAGGTCTTGAAGATTTACCCCTTTGTTTATTTCTAAGAGTTTTAGGAATTTTTAGGTCATTGATCTGTTTCAAGTTAATTTTTGTATATGATGTGAGTTATGGGTCCAACTTTCTTTTCTTTTCTCTTTTCTTTTCTTTTCTTTTCTTTTCTTTTCTTTTCTTTTCTTTTCTTTTCTTT
>NW_024412468.1:1473927-1475725 GCF_014898765.1 Herpailurus yagouaroundi | reverse complement strand
TTTCTTTTCTTTTCTTTTCTTTTCTTTTCTTTTCTTTTCTTTTCTTTCTTTATTGCACATGGATTTCTAGTTGTCCTAGGGCTGTCTGTTAAGGAGACTGTTCTTGCCCCAATGAAGAGATTTGGCAGTCTCACCGAAAATCAGTTGACCATAGATGTATAGGTTTAATTCTGGACTTTCAAGTCTATTTCATTGATGTACATATCTGTCCCTGTGCCAGGATCACACTATTCTGATTCCTGTAGCTTTGTAACAAGTTTTGAGATTGGGAAGTTTGAGAACTCCAACTTTATTCTTTATCAGGATTGTTTTAGCCATTTGGAATTATTAGAAATTCCATAGGAATTTAAGGATTGACTTTTCCATTTCTGCAAAACAGGCTGTTGGAATTTTGAAGAAAATTGAATTGAAATTTTTGGGTAGTACTGACATTAACTTAACAACATTAACTTTTATATCCATGAACATAGGGTGTCTTTTCATTTATTTAGATCTTCTTTCATTTCTTTCAGTATCGTTTTCAATGTATAACTATTTTATCTGTTGGGTTAAATTTATTCCTAGGTATTTTATTCTTTCAGATGTGATTGTAAATGGAACTGCTTTCTTAATTCTTTTGCAGATCCTTCATTAATGGCATATAGAATCACAACTGATTTTGTGTGTGTGTGTTGACCCTGAAACTGCTGATTTCATTTATTAGCTTAAGTAGTTTTCTTGTGGATTCTTTGGGATTTTTTATAGAGATCATTTTATCTGTAAGTAGAAATAATTTTACTTCTTCCTGACTTTCTCTGGCTCCAACTTCCAGTGCAATGTTGAGTAGCAGTGGTGAAAGTGGGCATCCTTGTTTTGTTCTTGAACTTAGAGAAGAAAAACTTTCAGTAATTCACCATTGAGTGTGATGTTAGATGTGGGCTTTTCACAAATACCCTTTATCATGTTAAGGAAGGTCTATTCTATTCCTAGTTCATTTCTATTCTTAGTTTTCTGAGAGTTTTTAGCATAAAAGCTGTTGGATTTGGTCGAAGACATTTCTTTGTCAACCCTGATGATTATGTGTTTTTCCCCTTTTTCTGTTAACAGGATATATTACATTCGTTGATTTTCTTAATTTGAACCACTTTGCATTCCTGGGATAAATTACACTTGCCCATGGTGCATAATCCTTTTCATATGCTGTTGGGTTCGCTTTCCTAATACTTTTTTGAAGATCTTGGCAACTATATTCAGAAGGTTGATCTGTGATTTTGTTTTCTTGTGATGTCTTTGTCTGGTTTTGGCACCAGGGTAATGCCAGCTTCATAGAATGAGTTTCCTCTTGGGAAGAGTTTGAGACGGATTGCTGTTAACTCTTCTTTAAATGTTTGGTAGAATTCGCCAGTGAAGCTGTCTGGTTTTCGACTTTGGTTTGTTGAAGGCTTTTGATTACTGATTCAGCTTCCTTACTTGTTATAGGTCTGTCGAGATTTTCTATTTCTTCTTGAATCAGTTTAGGTAATCTGTGTGTTTCTAGGGATCTACTCATCTCATCTAGATTATCTAATGTGTTGGTTTACAGTTGTTCATAGATTCTCGTACAGCTCTTTTTATTTCTGCTGATTGGTTGTAATGTCCTCTCTTTCATTTCTGATTTTGGATATTTGCATCTTCTCTCTCTTTTTCCTTTTCAGTGAACATTAGTTTTTAGTCCTTCTCCCTCTCCCTCTGCCTCTCTCTTCTCCTCCCTCCCTCACTCCTTCATTCATTTTTTCCTTCCTTCCTTCCTTCCTTCCTTCCTTCCTTCCTTCCTTCCTTC
>NW_024412468.1:1445705-1473917 GCF_014898765.1 Herpailurus yagouaroundi | reverse complement strand
TTCCTTCCTTCCTTCCTTCCTTCCTTCCTTCCTTCCTTCCTTCCTTCCTTCCTTTCTTCCTTCCCTTCCTACCCCCTCCTTCCCTCTCCCCCTTCCTTCCTTCCTTCTTCTCTCTCTCTCCTTCTCCCTCTCCCTCTCTTCCTCTCTCTCCCTTTTTATCTTTCACCTTTCTCCTCCTCCTCCTTAAATATTCATATCGGAAGGCAAACGGGCTGTGTAGTCTCCCACCTCAAAAATACAACGCTCTCTTGACCATTTCCTATGCAGCCTTTTCCCAGTTCTCTTTTCTGAAAAATTCCCTGGGTGACCTATACCAGCTGTCTCAACTCCCCCCCCTTCCATCCCCCTCACAGCTGCATTAATCAGGTTTACATTGAAACTGCTGGTCTGCATTACTCATGCCCACCACGTTGCCAAATCCAGTGATCACTTCTCCCTCCTCATTGTGGCTTATCAACAGCATCGGGCCAAGGTGACTACCTTGAAAGACACTTTTTTCCTTCACTGGGCTTCCCAGACATTGTGGTCTCCTGGTTGGTCCCCCACCTCATCCATCTCTCTCCCGGGCTCCCCTGCAGGCCCTTCCTTATCTTGCTGGCCACCAAATATCTGAATGCCCCATATTCCCGTGCTCAGACCTCCACTCCTCTCCCTCCCTTCATCGCCCCTCCAGCCACATCGCCCTGTACGCCATCTGCACACAAAGTAGAAACGGACATTTCTAGTTCTGACATCCTTGTTTCTAAACTCCAGGAGTGTATATCTGGCTGCCTTTCCAGCTCCCTATTTGTATAGCCAACATCTTAGACTCAGTCACCTCCGATCTTCCTCTTCATACCTCCTTTCTCTGCTGGGGAAAGCTCATCTTCCCCATTCGGTAAACGCCAACCCCACCCTCCTATGTATCTAAGCCAGAAAACCTTCAAGTTCCTCTTGACTCATCTTTTTCTCTCAGACCCTGCCTCCGATCATTTTACGAAAGCAAATCCCTTTCGTTTTACACATAGGGAATCTGACCGCGGTCCCCCAGGGTGGTGCTGTCACCCCAACCCCAGCTGCCAGCCCCTTGCCTTACGGCAGTAGCCTCTCAACCCAGCTCTCTGCTTCAAGGTTTCCTTTCCAGTAGTTGGTCTCCACACCCACGAGAATTCCTTCCAACCCTAAGTTGGCTTAGTTTTTCCTCTGCTCAGATTCCTCCAATTGCTCCTCTCCTGCCCTGAGTAAAAACCAAAGCCCCGCCGAGCCCTACACAGCCTGCCCTCTGTTGAACCTCCAGCCCCAGTTCCCACTACCCTGTGCCCAGCCCTCCAGACACCCCGATGCTCCTGAGGTGCCCCGCGGCCCCGGTGCTTGCCCGTCCCTGCTGGAAGGCTCTCTCCCCACAGCCCGGCTCAGCCCTTCTCCTACAGGTACTCGACTGCAGCCCTCCCCTCCTTGGACCCTCCGCGGCCCTGCCCTGCCCTGTCATTGCGCAGTGGTCACCGCCTGTCCTGCTGTCCCTTATCATGGTCTTCGTAACAGGGCCTGAAGCTCCGAGAGGGCAGGGATATCTGCCTGGTGCCTTTTCTTTTTTCTTTCCTTTTTTTAAATACCCATATCTCCGGCAACTAGAATAATGCCTGGCACAATAAATACATGTTTGTTCAATGAACAAATACGACGTCTGTTCACGTCCCAATGGCACGGCTGTTCATGATCTTTGTCCCAGCTTTTCACCCCATTGGGGAACGAATGTCCCCACTGTCCCGTTCACCTGGAAAGAGATCCCTTGAAGAGGTAAGTGACTTACCAGGGCCTCTGGCAGGACTGAGCATGTTCTGTCCACCTTCCCGGTGGTCCAGGAGAGGTGGCCAGGGCATGAGGGAGTGACGCATCTTTATGTAACTCTCTCTCAAACCACTTGGCTTCCAACATCAGAGAGGAAAATCGGTTTGGGTTTGGCAATTCAGACTCGCTGCTCTGGTCCCACTTCTCACGCTCTGTCTTCTCTCTGTGTCACAAGTGATGTGCTTTCCCGGCCACGATGAACAGACCCATCTTTATATTTCTTAACTGAGCACAAAACCACTTCATGCCCTGCTGGTTCCTGGGAACATCCAGGCAGTGCCGGGCAGGGCTGTGAGTCCGCGGCCACCGGGGACACACAGCTGCCACTGGAAGGGAGAGAGGGGTCACCAGGCCAGCGTCCTTTCCCCGCTGAGGACCCGGGGCCTGGATGGGGCGGGGGGCAAGGACACGCAAGCCTTCCCTGCGGGCCGTGTGGTTCCTGCCAGCGGAGCTTGGTGCTGATTCTTCTTCGGAGATCATGGCAGAATCTCTTTCCTGACTCCTCTGTCAGGTTTTCATTAGTCTGGAATGAACGCTGATACACTTTAAGGGTTCTGGGTTTCCTGTGCCCTGATCCTCAGACCCTCGCGTCAAGGGGGGCCGTCCTGTCCCTGCTGCCGAGAGGGAGAGACAAGTTCCAGATGCCCCTCCCCTGCGGTCACCACTGACAGGGACGCCATGTGACCGGCATGGTCATGAGCCGACCTCACATTTGGGGAGCACGTGGGGCTTCATGAAGGTGTGTTTGTGCAAGAGTCCCTGGATTCCCTTGGCACCACTATAAAGGAGGCAGCTTGGTAACGTGATCTTAATTTTACGGAAATGCTGGGAAAACTAAGGTTTCTTTAGAGTCACTTAACCAGCGGACGGCAACCCAAAGAGGTTTTCACCCGAGTTCGGTTTGTTTCCATTGCAGTAAAACTGTGGTGTTTTGGACGGAGTCCTAGCCAGTTACCACCACCGGTCAGGGAGCTTCGGGCTGCTGTGCGCACTCATTTCGACACGTCCATCGTGCACTTCCTGGGGGCCACGCATTTTCCTAGGCGCCGGGGACATGGGATGGTCGTGATTCTTGCCTGGCTGGCATTGTCAGACAAGACGGACGTGCCACCACAGGAACACGACAGTGTGATAATTTAAGTAGTATAACAGACATTATGCGAAGGCAACACGAACATTTAGAGTAAAAACCAATGAGCAGTTTCACAAATGAGATCGGAGTAACGGGGAAGCAGTCAGTGGGGAGGAGAGAGGACAGCCCAAACAGCGGGACGTGCCCACCCAGATAAGCAGGAGAGACCCAGCCTGGCCTTTCAGCGGAAAACAAACCAGCAGGTAGGAGGGCCACAGGGAGGGTCCGTGCTGACGCTGCAGAGCCAGCCAAAGCCAGGTGTGTGAGGACGTTGCTCGTGGGGTGTGTCAGGAAGGAATCTGATGACTCCGGCCAGGGGGAGAAGGCTGGGAAATCCCTTCAGACGGCGGCCGGGAGAAGGTTATTGCACGGCCCGCAGGATGACTCAACCTCTTGGACACCGTGGAAAATGCGGAGCATCTGCTCTGAGACCCGTGAAAAGCCCCGAGGATTGGAAAGGAAGGGATGGTCTCTGAGACAGGGAAAACCGCGAAACCAGAAGTTGATCTGTGTAGTGCAAACGTCTACAAGTTGCCCGCTGTGTCCATTGGATTCATCACGGAACAAAGAGCGGGAGCACCTCACTGCTCTCCGGAGCAATTAATGGGTGGGTTTTCTCCCTATGCAAGAGTCGCACAGAGTGCAAAGTTATTCCCGAGAGCTCTTAACTGGCCCAAACGTGTTGCTCCAAGCCAAGTAATTTCACAAGAACGTTTCAAAAAACCCTTTGTACGTGAAAATAAATAGTATTTTATGGAGCTGCGGGTACATTTTTATGTGTCTCCCATGATGTGGACGGGACCCTGAAAGTCTGAATGCCCAGGATTTCCAAGGTCTTGAAACAGCCCCGACCTGCGGGAGACGAGCCACAGAGTCCTGAGTTAAGGACACACGTATGGGGGAGCGACTGTAGCGGTGGGGGTCGGACAGGGTTTTTGTTGTTGCGACTGAAGAAGAAAGTTTGTTCGGGCAGAAGGAAAGATAAACCAGAAATTCATATGTGGTCTTGGTTCTCGATGGCCGGCCGGGATCTTGGGGAAACCGCTTCTCTGTGCCTCAGTTTCCTCTTGTGTCAAAGCACGGTAGGTCTAAAATCAGCAGGCATGTGGCCCACAGAAAGAATTGGCGGATATATGTCTCTTTCACTTTATTTATTTACTTTTTTAATTTATTGTTTAATATAATTTATTGTCAAATTGGCTAACACATAGTGTGTCAAGGGTGCTCTTGGTTTTGGGGGTAGATTCCCGTGGTTCACCGCTTACCTACAACACCCAGTGCTCATCCCAGCAAGTGCCCTCCTCAATGCCCATCCCCCATTTTCCCCACCCCGCCCCCGCCTCCCCATCAACCCTCAGTTCGTTCTCTGTATTTAAGAGTGTGTTACAGGGGCGCCTGGGTGGCGCAGTCGGTTAGGCGTCCGACTTCAGCCGGGTCACGATCTCGCGGTCCGTGAGTTCGAGCCCCGCGTCGGGCTCTGGGCCGATGGCTCGGAGCCTGGAGCCTGTTTCCGATTCTGTGTCTCCCTCTCTCTCTGCCCCTCCCCCGTTCATGCTCTGTCTCTCTCTGTCCCAAAAATAAATAAAACGTTGAAAAAAAAATTAAAAAAAAAAAAAAAAAAAGAGTGTGTTACAGTCATACATACATTCAGGCTCAAAGCTCAGATGGTGCCTGAAGACTTGTCAACACAGAAAACGCGGTCCCCAGCTGTGCCGCTCCCCACCTCTGACTCCTGCTTCCAAGAGGCAGCGGTGTTCAACGCCTCTAACGGTTTCCCCTGGTTGTCCCATCTTTTTTTTTTTTTTTCCCAGTAGTAAATTTATTCTAGAAGCACTTAATCTTTCAACATTATACCCTACAAGGGCCAGAATGCAGGCGGGACATGTGCGACCCTGGCTTCAGACCCAAAACTTAGTAATCAAGATAAATAATATTTTAACGAAATATTTTAAAACTGCAAGTGATGCCAAAAATCCATGATGAAAATATCACGATCGTCCACAAAGGCAGGATCCCAGGGCTGGGGTTGGGGCAAAGTGAGCGGAGCCAACCCGTACAATCGTGGGGTCAGAGTCTGTCTGTACCAAGACTTGTCATGTTGGCTAGTCCACCAATTAGAATTGAGGGCCCTCGTGTCACGCTCTGTCTCCCCTTTTCCTCCCCCAACCCAGTTGACCTAAGGCCGTACCTTGCAACCAGCTGAGGGCCTTTCTAGGTTGTCAAGGCCCAGACTGTATCTCTGAGCAATGAGCTCAGAGGTCTGGGGCGGAGAGTTCCCTGCATGGTTCCAACATGCAGCTCAGGCCACCCACCCCCCGCCCCCCCCGCAACACAGTGGGGTTGTCATTCTGGTGGAGTCACTGAGACGTGCGTACACTTGGACCACCCACAAATTGTGCACAGCTGAGCCCCGTAATGGACTATGACTATGATTATGTCCTGATATCGTACAAGCTTTTTATCTTTGCCGGCAAAAACAAAATTGCTTCACTTTTACATCTTCTTAACTTCTTATGTACTAACCACTAATCTATCCAGAACCATCTGGCAGAGCCCCAAAATGTTTTTAAGTCAACCACACCAGGTAAGTTCTCAGGAGCATGTTTGTTCCCCGGGGACACCCCCCTGGAGTCACTCCCATGGCCCACTATGGCCACGTGTGCAGTCATAATTCTGGGGTGTCCCTCCCCCTCCCCCCATGTTAGGGCCCCTGCTCCCAGGGTCCCATGTCATCTCTATGCTTGTCATCTCCCTTCTGTTCTGGAACATTCCCCTGTATTATTTCCCTGAGGACTCTTTCCTCTGTGGTTTTATATCCCTAGAACTGCCATTAGCTGGTTGTCGTCTCCTGGATGGATCTTGTGATTTTTCTCATCTTTGTGATCGTCTGTCGCTCTTCTCTTCCCTAGGAAAAGCCCTCAAATCTCCTCTCTCAGTACTCCTATTGACTTAAATCTCAACGTTAGTATATTTTGATCTCCCGGTCTTTTTTCTGAATGCTCCCTTTTTTTCCTTAGCATCCACTCCGTGTTTCCTGGACGCGAGAGTCACCACTCCCAGATGGCAGAACCCTTTCATGTGCTCATTACGATATTCTTTTCAAGTTTCTGTCTGCGTTGTCTATTTCCTCACGTTGTTTCCTCATTCGTAAGTTCGGTGCCCGGCTTCCACACTAGACCCTCCGCTTAAGTACTGGGCAGTTCTTGGCTCTGCATTTCTTCTTACCAGCGACGCCCTTAGAAGCAGAGCGGACTCCGTGTGAACAGAGTTGACGGGTGGAAGGAGGAGGCCGGCCGCCAGTTTCTCCTTCCTCTGCCTCGTCCTGCCCTCCTCCCCTTCGGATGTCACTGCCCATAGGCCCCTCCTCTGGGAATCAGCCTGACCGACAGGTTGCCCGGGGCTGAGGGCAGCATTGAGACGTGGGTGCCCGGGGGTGGGTCTCCGTGTCTCAGCGTTCAGGAGGCAGGGTTCGATGCAATCTCTCTGTCATCAGCAAAATACCAATGACAGGGCAGGCTCTACCCCCGGAGCTTGTATTTGAGTTGTTCCAGGAGACCTTGCCTGACTAATTCTTAAAACCTCACCCGTCGAGTCTCACCCACGGCCAGAGAGGAGGGGGAGTCCACTGTGCTGACGTAGCTGCAAGAGGAGGTCATGGGGCCACGAGGGGCCGAGTCCTTCCCGTGTCCTGGGGGCCTCAGGGGAGGCTGCCGAGTAGTGGTCTCCGAATTTGGTGAACGTAGCATGTGAAAGCTTCGGGAAAGGCAGCTGGGAGTGTGGACACATCCTGTGCCTGTGGGCAGGGGTGTGCATCAAGGGGGTGACCTGATTTGTTGTGCCTTTTGCTCCAGGGACTCTGTAAGTCCGGGCCAACCTGCCAGAGAGACGGCGATCGTGTGGACAGATTCTTAACTCTTCAGCTTCCTCCTCACTCGTCGGGGTGATCTGTCCTGAAAATTCCCCATTCCCTGTGGTCTGTTCCCATTTTTGAATGCAAAGTCTCTCGGTTACACTTAAATCTTAGTTTTACTGGCAATATACTTATCGACTGCTTTCTGGAAAGGTTTCTGCAGAAAGCGAATCCCAGAAAAAGCAGTTTTTGCTTTTCTCAGTTCCCAGTGGTCCTTCCTTTCTTACCCGGCTTCGAGTGCCCGGACCCTCTCCACTCACCACGCCATCAAGCGTGGCCGGACCCTTACTCTCCCTCGATGTCGTCGGTGCCGGACACAGGGTCCAGCCTGCAATGAGTCTTCCCCTACGCTTCTTCTGCCCCGGACAGGAGCTCCCTGTCCACGGCCCCCGTGAGGAATAAGTTCCAAATTGTGAGAAAGGGAGTTATCTTCAGGGGGCAAGAGAGCCCTTCATGGGGAGAGCCCTGAGCAAGTGTTCTTCCCTCGGAAAGCAGTTCATGAGTCTAAGAATGCTCGCCCGCACAATGGTCAGGGGAACCCCATAAACAGGGGTGCTGTGTCATTTGTGGGCGGAGCAGGGATCTCACCATCAGTGCCCGGGAGCTCGTTGCTTGTCCGCACTTGAAGGCGGTGACTTCATCATCGTTACCCAGACCCCGGGGTTGAGGTACCTGGGGGGGGGGGATGGGAGGGGCGTCCCGTGGGCTTCGTAAGTGGGAAAAGTCATCACCACTTTCCCAGGAGGGGAAATCCTGCAATTCCAAGTTGTGGAAGCTCTTTCTCTCAAGCGTCGCTCTGGTTCCTCAGCTGGCTGACCGCCTCACCCCTCTGCATCTGCTTGCTCACCTGTGAACACATGCCGGAATTTGAAGATTCGTGTGAAAAAGTGTAAAATCTCTTATTCATAGTTTGTACTGAATATATGTCCAAATGACAACATTTTAGCGCTATTGAATGAAATGTGTTATCAAGATTAATGTCACTCTTTTTTTCTTTTCCTTTTTCTTTATTCATTTTTATTATTTGGTTATTTATTTAGTTAGTTAGTTAGTTGTTTTGACGGAGAGAGAGAGAGAGCATGCCCAAGCAGGGGAGGGGCAGAGAGAGAGAGAAAGAAGGAGAGAGAGAATCCCAAGCAGGCTCCGTGCTGTCATCACAGAGCCCAACACAGGGCTCAAACTCACCAACTGTGAGATCAGGACCCGAGCCTAAATCAAGAGTCGGACGCTTAACTGACTGAGCCACCCAGGTGCCCCCCCCCCACATTTCTTTTTTTTTTTTTTTTTGCTTTCTAAAAGTGAAAACTAGATAACTTAGAATTGCACGCATGACCCTCGTTATGGATCCCCCTGTATTTCTATTGGCCAGCGCTGCCCTATGTGGTGTATAACGTCCTCTTGGTCCCCCGACTCTATGACTCTAAATGTTCTGATTCCTGCTAGTTACTCAGCAGGAGGAGAGCATTTTAAAAGAATTCTTGTCCTCGAGAAGCTTATAACCTCACTGTAAAGGCTAAGCTTTAAAGCTGAAACAAGTTCGTGGACTGGTTGGAATCATTAGCACCTGCTAGAAAGCCGCTCTAACAGGTGGCCCAAAAAACACACGTGGAGCACTTGGAGAGTAATTAGTCTGCGTCTGTTTAAACTAACAGGATGTAAAGAAAAGCAAGGTGGCCCCAGATGAATCCACTGTTCCACTTTAGGGAACTCCTAATGAACCTTGAATTTTCAAGAATTCTTCTACCAAGAAGGTGGGACCTAATCTCTTTCCAGGCCGGCACTGTCTACAGCCTCTGGTGTGTGTGGTGCCTTCTAATCGAGAGCGGAAAAATTGGAGAAATTTCCAGGCGTAAAGAATAAAGAGGCAAAAGGCCAGTACATTAAAATAATGACTGGAGAAATGAAATCTAACCTTAAGAAAACATTACCGGTACCAAACAAGCACACATTTAGAAATTTGCCGTGGCATCATCACGGTCACTGATAGTCCGAACACCAAAGGGCTAAATTCATATTTCGGCGGAAGAAGGGATACAGGCAGCAGAAAAACCATCTGCACGGATACCACACAGCGATCAACTCTAAATAGTAAGGATCAAGTGGGATCCACAGTAGGGTCAGGTCCTGGACGATCCTTCCGGCAACCTTCTGGGCTTAGGTTGAACGCGTGAGACATCTTAAACGCTTTGTGGACCGGGCAGATTTCCTCAGCTTGACACTTCTTCTCAGGAGGCGGGGACAAGCAAGTCGCTGTGACCGAGCTGAGTCCCTCCATTTAAAAGCAGGAATACATTTGCTCATTTAGATCAAGACCTTTCAGGTGCCTCCAGTCCCTTTAATAATCCTCATTCCCTGCACGGTTTAGAGCACTTTGTAATCAGGTTCCTAGTCAGCAGAGGAGAATGATCATTCGCATCTACTCCGAAGGGAAATGAGCCAAGTGTAAGCCGTGTGCCTAGTCCAGCGAAATCATGTTTGTTCTCACGGAGCCCTTGGCTCTCTACCCGGGTTCACACCCCACTCAAGGATTGTGATGACAAAGTAATTTTCCGGGAAGGGCAATGCTGGGCACCAGGGAGCCAGCGAGGTCCCCCTCCCTCGCTCTCCTGGGGGGCGCTGGGCTGGGACTCGTGATGCGTCTGTCTGTCTGCTCTTGGAATTGACACTTCTCCTGTGGGAGGAAAGGGCATACGTTATCCCCACGTGTGAACTCTTTGAGGCCGGGAACTCGTTTGTCTTTCCAGAAACTAGGATAATGTTTGGCACACGTTGAAATTCACTGAGGGGTGAATTAAAAGTGATTATGTAAAGACTTTTTGGATACAGCCACTTGAGTTCCTGGAATGAAAGCTCAGAGAGGGGTATTTCTGAGGCTGAGAACGAAGGGGACGAGTTTAGGTGTCTTCTAAAACGTGAGGAAGCCTGTGAAGACAGCTGGGGACATGGACTATGGTCTGACTTACTTAAGAGAAAACATCAACAGGAAGAATGCGGCCAGCTGCCTGTTTTGCATGTTGCGACGACAGAGCACAGACATCATTTCAAAGAACAACTGCCTGCAGATATTCTTCTGAATAAGCAGAAATGGAAGATGAGGAAAGCGTCTGAAAACACCTCATCCTGGGATTTTCCACAGCTTCCCCAGCCTGAGAGGTTTCAAGAGAATTGTGTAGTGTGGTCTTGGATGTCTGCATCCAAAATAACGGCAGCCTATTCTTGAACACAGAGAGGTGATTCAGGATGCCCAGTCAGTGAAAAGTGGCCCGCCTTCTCAGCTTCTCGAAATACGTGAATTAAACTGATCACAAAACCGGTTTTGTTTCCAGGAGCTAATAGGAACGTGTCCCTTAGCACTCTCTCCTCTGGGTTTTGCTCCTACTTACCTTCTTGGGAAGTCCTCTCACAAGTCAAGAGCGGTGGTCGTTTTTACTAAACCCAGAAGCACTGTCTTGGTCTTTGGTTTTCCGTGACCTTGCCTGACCTCCCCTTGGTACCACTGACCACCTGCTCCTTCTTGAAGCCTCCTCTGTTCTGATGTCCACGACACCACACATTCCCGTCTCTGACTGCCTCTCTGCCGATGCTTCCTTTTTGCCTCTTGACTCATTTCGTTGCTCTGGGTGCTGGCTCAGGCTCCGTTTGGACCTTCCGGCCTCTGCTTTCTTCAGTCTTCCCAGAAGAGCAGATCCACTCGAGCGTCTGCCCCTCCCTGTGTTACGTGGATGCTTCCAGATCTGTGTTGCTATGCGGTCTGTGCTTCCGTAGGAATATTTCCTTTGCTCAGGGGTCCCTCCGTTTGACCTAACGAGTGTCCAGCAGGACTCTTTGCCTTAACCTCTAAACCAACACCCAGTTCTGTTTGTTCCCTCTGAGTCAGGAAAACCAAGCGTCATCCTTCACGACCTGCCAGGTGCCCAGTCCTGCAGACCTTTTCTCTGAAATGTCTCCTGTCTCTTACTGTCTCTTTTGTGTGCACCAGCACCACACAAGTGACACCCGGGCTTTTGCACCAATCTTCCGACCAGTCACGCAGGATTCATCCAGTTGATGAATAGAGATCTGGCTCTCTTCGTCTTTCTGGTTTACTTGCATCATGATCCCCACATGATCGGAAATCTGTACTGACTTTATTTCCTTCAGTAGAAAATCTCAGCCCCTCTTTGTGTTTAATGTTGGGGTACAGGGACTGGATGCAGCTGGTTTGGCAGAAGTAGAGAGAGGGAGAGGGGAGGAGCAAATGCACAAAGAAGGCCAGGGAGGTCTTGAGGAGCATGAGGACCATGCTGAAGATTCGGATCTTTATCCTAAGGACATATGGAGGCGCTAAACACATGTTAAGATGCGAAGGATGCGTGTTTGTGTGTGTGTGTTTGTGTGTGTACATACATACGTATACATATATGTATACACACCCACACACACTTTATTATTTTTTTTTTAATTTTTTTTTTCAACGTTTATTTATTTTTGGGACAGAGAGAGACAGAGCATGAACGGGGGAGGGGCAGAGAGAGAGGGAGACACAGAATCGGAAACAGGCTCCAGGCTCTGAGCCATCAGCCCAGAGCCCGACGCGGGGCTCGAACTCCCGGACCGCGAGATCGTGACCTGGCTGAAGTCGGACACTTAACCGACTGCGCCACCCAGGCGCCCCGTCACACTTTAAAAAAGGCACCCCAAATGCAGAGCAAGGACACACTGGAAGCAGAGAACCTAGTTCGTCAGGAATCCATTGCCCTAGTTCTGGGGAGAGGTGATGGTGGCCTGGCAAGGGTAGTGGTGGGAGGCAGAGAGAGAGCTTGATGGATTTGAATTATATAAAAGGTGCAGTTTCAAGGCACTTAGAGTTTAGAACGTGGTACCAACAGACCCAAGTGGCCACCCAGTGAGAAAGGGCGGAGACTCAAGTGGATTCACCAGTGTGATAAGGGGGGTGCCATCAACCACGGTTCAGGCAAGTTGGAGGAGGTCTGAACAGAGTCTTTGAAGATAATGAGGCTTTAGAGACCAGGAAGAGAATGAAAACTCCAGGCAGAATGAGCACCTTGAGAGACAGGGACGAAACAGCACAGTGTTCGGGCACCTGCATTTAAATTTGACATTAGGACGCAGCGGTAGGTAGGAGTGGTGGTGACAAAGGCTTTGTGTGCCTATCACGTGGCCCTGTTTGGACTTTATCCTCTGGACTTGGGAGTCATCAGAAGGTTTGGGGGCCGTGAGGGGTCACGATAACCCTTGCACTGGGGGCCATCATTTCAGTAGTGAAGAGAATGAGTTAGAGGAAGTGTTGACTGGGGCCAGGGAGACCAGGAGACCGGTGATTGTCCAGGTTCGAGATGATGGGGACAGGAGTGAAGGCAGTGGCAGGGGAGAGCAGAAGGAAAGAAAGAAACAAGAAAAATGCAGATGGCAAAACCGACAGGTGTTCTGAGTGATTACTTGTGGGGGGACTACGGGGAGACAGAAACCCAGGCTCCACTCCAAGTTTCTGGCGAGGGTCCCTGGGCAGGCGGAGGGCCCATGAACCAGGCAGAGGATAATGAATTCCATCCGGAATCTGCGGGTGGATGAGCTCCTGGAACACCATGTGGAGATGTCCAAGGGGCGGTTGAATACATCCGCCTGAAACCGAGGAGGAAGAACTGGACTGGACACGCACACACACTTCCCAAATATAGAAGCTAAGTGAAGAGGCTTCCTGGGGTCAGGAGTGCTGCCGCTTCTAGGAGATTCCCTAGTGTCTCTTTTGAGTGCTTTGGATGTATTGTGGACACTCAGCGAACGGCTGCGTGATACATGGATCAAATTCAAAGTCTGGGTGACTCATCTGAGCCCTTAAAAACTTTTAAAAACAGCACCTCCGTTGTTATCACTGAACTGTCCTCTTCATTAGATTATATACCCCTCAAGGGAAGGGACTGCGTCTTATTCATCAAATCTTCACTTACTAGATTACTTTTTCATAGAAATGCCGTTTAACGAATACTTGTGGAATGAATGAACCAATAGATTTTAGTCACAAGATGTGGCAAAGAGCTCCCTGGACAGGTGAGGCACTTAAGTGAGTTCAGATATGTGAGCTCTTCACCGACTACCTTCCAAAATGCGTTCAGGCAGGGAGTTCGAAGAACATTTTTAAGGTGCATTATTCTGGGAGGCAGGGCTTTGGGTAGTGACGGCAACTGGAGGGATGTACCGTGAGTTCAGTTGTTTTATGATCTCCCGTAAGCATTTTGTCCCCAAAACGTGCGTTATAGCTTTGTCCAAAGACCTCTTAAACTCTGTCAAATTGTCATCCTGAGAGCAGATAGGTTCCGCACAGGTGTTAAAGCCCTTCCGGATAGAGTGTCAAGTTCATACTGGAAAAAGTAAACGGAAAGCAAACCAGCAGGGGGAGCCTCGGGGCATTTCAGGTGCAGACGCATGATAGATGCCTTGCACTGCCCCTTTAGTTTTGCACAATATTAATGACAAACCTTCAGGGAAGAACAAACGGCTTGTCATCAAAGTTGTTTATAGTTGCTTGACAGGTACTGTGCTTCCTTCTCTGTTTACGATCTGCAGCATGTGCCTGTCTCTGTGGTTTTAAAGTCTCAGACAAACACCTTAGGCCAAATCAGAACACATGCATAAAAGAAATACTTGGTCTGTCGCTCTCTTCTGACTCTGGGCTTGGTGGATTTCAGATGTTGGAGTTTGGGTCACAGGCTTAAGGGAAAGCCTGAACGCTCTGACATAGTCTGAGGATGAGTGTCTGGATGGACCACATTCTCCAAGGAGGTCTTCCTAGGGTTGAGAGGACCTGGGTGTATCATAAGCACTCAATATGGTGGTTGGTGATGACACATCATTTCATTTAGTTCTGAAAGCAACCCTATTAGGTAATATTTATTACGATGTCCTTTTTTTAATGGTTTTTTTTTTTTTGAGAGAGAGAGAGAGAGAGAGAGAGAGAGAGAGAGAATGTGAGTGGAGGAGGGGAAGAGAGAGGGAGACACAGAATCTGGAATAGGATCCAGGCTATGAGCTGTCAGCGCAGAGCCCGACATGGGGCTTGAACTCGGGAACACGAGATCATGACCTGAGCTGAAGTCAGACGCTTAACTGCCTGAGCCCCCCAGGCACCCACGATGTCCATTTTTAAGTGAGGAAACCAGAGTATAGAGAACTACGACCCATGCCTAAGTGCACACAGGAAGAGTTAATTAGAAATTGGGTCTGCTTCCTTCTAGAACTATTTATGAAGCCATTTACTTAACAAATGTCTATTCAGCACCCTACTCGATGCTAGGCACTGAGGTAAAATATTGAGCCAAAGAGATGTGTCCCAGCTTTCAGGGAATTTACAGTCTTAACGTGGCAGAGATACAATCTAATCATACACAAGTATATAATTGTGGTAAATGTTATGAAGAAAATGTATAGGGAGATATTAGAGCACTTCTAACGCACGTAAAGAATTACCATAGCACTTGGCACGATGGTACCGTTCAAATATTTAGCACCAGTATAGCTCTGGCAGTGGCCAATCAGAATATGTGTGTGGCCATCAGAACAGAGCCGGCTGGTGCTGCTGTTGTGACATGTATCCGGCGAGTGTCTGTGGGACGTACCCACTGAGTGTCTGTGACACGTACCCGCTGAGCGTCTGCCCTACTGGGCACGTGGGCTGGAACTGTGGTGCACTGGCTGATCACCTGGTCTTTATCCCACGTCCCTAGTGCAAAGCCTTGTACTCAGCAAATACCAGCTGAACTAGTATTTATTCATTTACCTACTTAAATACGTTATTTTAATTCCTGGAGCTCTCCTCAGCTCCACTGTAAAGATGAGACATTTTGTTCTCTCTGTTTTCGTTCATATTCTAACCAGGTCGTCCCAGAGTCCAGGAAGGATCTGGCTTCTTGCATCAATCATTTTAATGAATCTGGACATTTCTTGGGATTAGAGATACTTATCTAGTAGGGTTTGTGTAAAATGTGCTTGGTACATAGTAAGCACTGTGTAGGTATAGCTAGCATTATTCTTTTATTGTTGCTGTTATTATTATCTCACTATTTATTTACTACTTTTGTAGATGATAATTTATGTGAAAATTTATGAACATTGTACTCAGAATGATGAAATGCATCTATTATCTGTATTCAATAAAACATCTTTGGTAGCCATCTGGAAAAAAAAATTAGCAACTTGAATCTACTACCTTCACTTAAAATAACTTCCAGATGGTGCAAAGATTAGAAAGTGAAAAACAAAATCATAAAGGCAATAAAAAATATATAGGATAATATTTAACATGATTCTGGAATGGGGAATCTAAGTTGAAATAAATCTCAGAAGCCATTAAAAAAAAACCCACTAGTACTGAATTCAACTGCATAATATTCAAAAATGACTCACTAAGGAAAAGGCAAATAACCACAAACTAGCTTAGGAGATATATCTATATATCTATATATCTATATATTTTTTAAATTATACAACTGGCTCTTTAACTAAAATTTTAAAGATTACTATAAATATTCAACCTCACTCATAAGAGAAATGAAAATTAGGTGACAGTGAATACCATTTTACAACCATCATATGGGCAAAGATTTTTTTTTAATATGAAATTTATTGTCAAATTGGTTTCCATACAACACCCAGTGCTCATCCAAACAAGTACCCTCCTCAGTACCCATCACCCACACTCCCCTCCCTCCTACCCCCATCAACCCTCAGTTTATTCTAAGTTTTTAAGAGTCTCTTATAAAAAATAAAAACACCATGTTGTGTTAGGGGTTAAGAACAAGGGACAATAGATATTCCCAAATATTTGGGGTGAAAGAGTAAATTGGTGGCACATCACTGGAAAGAAATTTGGCAGTCTCTACCAAAAACAAAAACGCAGACCCTTTTGACCCCAGCAGCTCTATTAGTAATTTACCCTAAAGACAATTATTTTCACAAATGCACAATGAAGACTGCATTAGTATATCCGCGGCAGCATTGTCTGCAATAACAAAAATGGAAAATGGCATAAATATCCATCAACAGAGGTCTGGCTAAATTTATAGTGGTTCCAAATATGGGGTTCTGTATAGCCCTTTAATAAGACTAGAATTAGTCATTCTCTACTTGTAGAACCTACAACCTGCAAAGTAGATATTAAAGTAGAAAATGCAAGATGCAAAACATGGTGTGTAACATGCTACCGTTTGTGTGAAAATGTATTGTCATACATACTTCCATAAATATAGAATGTCTCTGGGTAAACAATCCTATCAACAAGAACATCTCTGGCTCCTCTGGAGAGGGATCCTGGGTGAGTGATGGCGACACAAGGATGGGAGGAAAACCCAAGATCTAATATTTCACTGTATTCCCTTTGTACCTTAAAATTTTCCTTGTAGGGGGCGCCTGGGTGGCGCATTCGGTTAAGCGTCCGACTTCAGCCAGGTCACGATCTCGCGGTCCGTGAGTTCGAGCCCCGCGTCGGGCTCTGGGCTGATGGCTCAGAGCCTGGAGCCTGTTTCCGATTCTGTGTCTCCCTCTCTCTCTGCCCCTACCCCGTTCATGCTCTGTCTCTCTCTGTCCCAAAAATAAATAAACGTTGAAAAAAAAATTAAAAAAAATTTTTTTCCTTGTGAGTATGTTACTAATGTAAAATTAATTAAAAACTTATAATCTCCATCAACAGCCACTTGATTGGGGTTTTTTAAGTAATAGAATCTTAGATGTGGAAGAGATTTTGGAGGGTACCTCATCCAGTCTTTTCTACCAGTGCAAGAAGTCTTTCCACCACAAGGGCACAACATGGCTTTTCTTCATTGAACATTTTACTAATGGGAGCCTAATCCTTGTTGAGACAGCTTGTTTGACTTTTGGATACAAACGTCCATTTATTTTATGTTTGTTTTCCAGAGGATTATGCAGGTGTCCTTTACCAGCTGGAGAATCCTTATTCTGTGCTAAATATAATCTGCTTCCTATTCTGTTTCTCATATGAAACATGGACTGATTTTCAGATCCCTGTTCAACCCGGGAAGATGTTCTCTCATTTTCTGGGGTATGCCTTCTACACTCTGGTGCCCTAACTGATTTCATCATTCCAGAGTGCTCAGGTTAGCAGCCAATAGGTATATTTTGATCTAGACTCCACACTTCTATGTGTTCAGTCTAAAGGTATGCTAATTTGTGCCACCAACATTGCCAAATGGTTCAAGTGAACTTTACAACCAAGAGCAGGCAATGGAAATGAAAAAGACAACCCACAGACTGGGAAAAATACTGACAAGTCATATATTTGGTAAGGGGCTGGTATTTAAGTTGCAAAAAGAACACCTGCGGCGAGGGAAGATGGCAGCATAGGAGGACGCTGGGCTTACCGCGTCCTGCTGATCACTTAGATTCCACCCACATTGGCCTAAATAACCCAGAAAACCACCAGAAGTCTAGCAGAACGGACTCTCCAGAGCCAAGCATAGATGAGAGGCCCACAGAAGAGGATAGGAAGGGCGGAGAGACGGTGCGCGCTACACAGACTGGCGGGAGGGAGCCGGGGTGGTGGAGGGGCAGCCAGCCCACCCTGCAAGGCAGAGCCCCCGAGTCTGGCTTGCAAAAGCAGAGGGGCTGGACGGAGTGTGTTCTGACAGCCAGCGGGACTTAACATCTGGAATGTTATAAGTCAACAGCTCTGCTCTGAGAGCGGAAGAGCTGGAGGACAACGGGAGGGAGAGTTGTCGAGCCCCGGATGACAGGGCGCGGCTTGGTGGGGAACAAAGGTGCTGGGAAGTGCCATCTCCCTCGCCCATCCCCCACTCAAAATCCCAAAGGGAACCAGTTCCTGCCAGGGAACTTGCTTGCAACGCGCAAACACCCAACGCTGTGCTTCTGCGGATCCATCCGTCTGATGGGTCTGCCTCTCTCCTGGTGCCACAGGGCCCCACCTGAAGTGGACCACCGAAGGCAAAGCGAGCTGAGTCTGCCCCTCCCACCTCTGTGCACCTTGCATATCCACCTCAGCTAATACGCCAGATCCCATCGAAGCAGCACCACAGGCCTGGCAGTGTGCAAGTAGCCCGGACGGGGCCACACCACTCCACAGCGAGTCCTGCCCCTGGGAGACGGGAAGATAAGGTACACACCAATAGGACTATGGCCCCAGCAGCGGGCTGGGGGCAGACATCGGGTCTGACTGCGGCCCCGCCCACCAACACAAGTTTTTCCAGACAGCATGGGGAAGTGCCCTGCAGTTCCATGCCACTCCAGGGACTATTCAAAATGACGAAACGGAAGAATTCTCCTCAAAAGAAACTCCAGGAAGTAACGACAGCTAACGAATTCATCAAAAACAATGTAAACAATATAACAGAAAATGAATTTAGAGTAATAGTCATAAAATTAGTCGCTGGGCTTGAAAAAACCATAGAAGACAGCAGAGAATCTATTGCTACAGAGATCAAGGACTAAGAAATAGTCATGAGGAGCTGAAAAATGCTATAAATGAGGTGCAAAATAAAATGGAGGCAGCCATAGCACGGTTTGAAGAGGCACAGGAGAGAATAAGTGAATTAGAAGATAAAATTATGGAAAAAGAGGAAACTGAGAAAAAGAGAGATAAAAAAATCCAGGAGTATGAGGGGAAAATTAGAGAACTAGGTGATGCACTAAAGAGAAATAATCTACGCATAATTGGTATCCCAGAGGAGGAAGAGAGAGGGAAAGGTGCTGAAGGGGTACTTGAAGAAATCATAGCTGAGAACTTCCCGGATCTGGGGAAGGAAAAAGGCATTGAAATCCAAGAGGCACAGAGAACTCCCTTCAGGCGTAACTTGAATCGATCTTCTGCACCACATATCATAGTGAAACTGGCAAAATACAAGGATAAAGAGAGAATTCTGAAAGCAGCTAGGGATAAATGTGCTCTAACATATAAAGGGAGACCCATAAGACTAGTGGCAGACTTATCTACTGAAACTTGGCAGGCCAGAAAGGAATGGCAGGAAATCTTCAATGTGATGAACAGAAAAAATGTGCACCTGAGAATCCTTTATCCAGCACGTCTGTCAGTCAGAATAGAAGGAGAGATAAAGGTCTTCCCAAACAAACAAAACTGAAGGAATTCATCACCACTAAACCAGCCCTACAAGAGATCCTAAGGGGGATTCTGTGAGCGAAATGTTGCAAGGACCACAAACTACCAGAGACATCACTACAAGCACGAAACCTACAGACATCACAATGACTCTAAACCCATAGCTTTCAATAATAACACTGACTGTAAATGGACTAAATGCTCCAACCACAAGACATAAGGTTTCAGAATGAATACAAAAAAAAAAAAAAAACACACACACACCCATCTATTTGCTGTCTACAAGAGACCCATTTTAGACCTGAGGACACCTTCAGATTGAAAGTGAAGGGATGGAGAACTATCTATCATGCTACTGGAAGTCAAAAGAAAGCTGGAGTAGCCATACTTATATCAGACAAACTAAACCTTAAATTAAAGGTTGTAACAAGAGATGAAGAAGGGCATTATATAATTACAGGGTCTATCCATCAGGAAGTGCTAACAATTATAAAATGTCTATGTGCCGAATATGGGAGCCCCCAAATATATAAAACAATTCATCACAAATATAAGCAACCTTATTGATAAGAATGTGGTAATTGCAGGGGACTTTAATACTCCACTGACAACAATGGATAGATCATCTAGACACAGGATCAATAAAGAAACAAGGGCCCTGAATGATACACTGGACCAGATGGACTTGACAGATCTATTTAGAACTCTGCATCCCAAAGCAACAGAATATACTTTCTTCTCGAGTGCACATGGAACATTCTCCAAGATAGATCACATACTGGGTCACAAAACAGCCCTTCATAAGTATAAAAGAATTAAGATCATACCATGCATACTTTCAGACCACAATGCTATGAAGCTTGAAATCAACCACACGAAAAAGTCTGGAAAACCTCCAAAAGCATGGAGATTAAAGAACATCCTACTAAAGAATGAATGGGTCAACCAGGCAATTAGAGAAGAAATTAAAAAATATATGGAAACAAATTAAAATGAAAATACAATAATCCAAATGCTTTGGGATGCAGCAAAGGCAGTCCTGAGAGGAAAATACATTGCAAACCAGGCCTATCTCCAGAAACAAGAAAAATCCCCAATACAAAATCTAACAGCACACCTAAAGGAAATAGAAGCAGAACAGCAAAGGCAGCCTAAACTCAGCAGAAGGAGAGAAATAATAAAGATCAGAGCAGAAATAAACAATATAAAACTGTAGAGCAGATCAATGAAACCAAGAGTTGGTTTTTTGAAAAAATAAACAGAATTGATAAACCTCTAGGCAGGCTTCTCAAAAAGAAAAGTGAGATGACCCAAATAGATAAAATCATGAATGAAATGGAATTATTACAACCAATTCCTCAGAAATACAAGCAATTATCAGGGAATACTATGAAAAATTATATGCCAACAAACTGGACAACCTGGAAGAAATGGACAAATTCCTAAGCACCCACACACTTCCAAAACTCAAACAGGAAGAAATAGAAAACTTGAATAGACCCATAACCAGCAAAGAAATGGAATCAGTGATCAAAAATCTCCCAACAAATAAGAGTCCAGGACCAGATGGTTTCCCAGGGGAATTCTACCAGACATTTAAAGCAGAGATAATCCCTATCCTTCTCAAGCTGTTCCAAAACCTAGAAAGGGAAGGGAAACTCCCAGACTCATTCTATGAAGCCAGCATTACTTTGATTCCTAAACCAGACAGAGACCCAGCAAAAAAAGAGAACTACAGGCCAATATCCCTGATGAATATGGATGAAAAAATTCTCAACAAGATACTAGCAAATCAAATTCAACAGCATATAAAAAGAATTATTCACCATGATCAAGAGGGATTCATTCCTGGGCCGCAGGGCAGGTTCAATATTCACAAATCAATCAACGTGATACATCACATTAATAAAAGAAAAGATAAGAACCGTATGATCCTGTCAATCGATGCAGAAAAAGCATTTGACAAAATTCAGCACCCTTTCTTAATAAAACCCCCCAAGAAAGTTCAGGATAGAAGGAACATATTTAAACATCATAAAAGCCATTTATGAAAAGCCCACAGCTAACATCATCCTCAATGGGGAAAAACTGAGAGCTTTCTCCCTGAGATCAGTAACACGAAAGGGATGTCCACTCTCACCACTGTTGTTTAACATAATGTTGGAAGTGCTAGCATCAGCAATCAGACAACAAAAGGAAATCAAAGGCATCAAAATTGGCAAAGATGGTCAAGCTTTCACTTTTTGCAGATGACATGATATTATCCATGGAAAATCTGATAGACTCCACCAAAAGTCTGCTGGAACTGATACATGAATTCAGCAAAGTCGCAGGATACAAAATCAAGATACAGAAATCAGTTGCATTCTTATACACTAATGAAGCAATAGAAAGACAAATAAAGAAACGGATCCCTTTCACAAGTGCACCAAGAAGCATAAAATACCTAGGAATAAACCTAACCAAAGATGTAAAAGATGTGTATGCTGAAAACTATAGAAAGCTTATGAAGGAAATTGAAGAAGATACAAAGAAATGGAAAAATATTACATGCTCATGGGTTGGAAGAATAAATATTGTCAAAATGTCGATACTACCCAAAGCTATCTACACATTCAATACAATCCCAATCAAAATTGCACCAGCACTCTTCTCGAAGCTCAAACAAGCAATCCTAAAATTTGTATGGAATCACAAAAGACCCCAAATAACCAAAGTAATATTGAAGAAGAAGACCAAACAGGAGGCATCACAATCCCAGACTTTAGCCTCTACTACAAAGCTGTCATCATCAAGACACCATGGTACTGGCACAAAAACAGACACATAGACCAAAGGAATAGAATAGAAACCCCAGAATTAGACCCACAAAAGTATGGGTCTAATCTTTGACAAAGCAGGAAAGACTATCCAATGGAAAAAAGTCCCTTTAACAAATGGTGCTGGGAGAACTGGACAGCAACATGCAGAAGGTTGAAACTAGACCACTTTCTCACACCATTCACAAAAATAAATTCAAAATGGATAAAGGACCTGAAAGTGAGACAGGAAACCATCAAAACCCTAGAGGAGAAAGCAGGAAAAAAACCTCTCTGACCTTAGCCGCAGCAATTTCTTATTTGACACATCCCCAAAGGCAAGGGAATTAAAAGCAAAAATGAACTACTGGGACCTTATGAAGATAAAAAGCTTCTGCACAGCAAAGGAAACAACCAACAAAACTAAAAGGCAACCAACGGAATGGGAAAAGATATTTGCAAATGACATATCAGACAAAGGGCTAGTATCCAAAATCTATAAAGAGCTCACCAAACTCCAGACCCAAAAAACAAATAATCCAGTCAAGAAATGGGCAGAAAACATGAATAGACACTTCTCTAAAGAGGACATCCACATGGCCAACAGGCACATGAAAAGATGCTCAACATTGCTCCTCATCAGGGAAATACAAATCAAAACCACACTCAGATATCACCTCATGCCAGTCAGAGTGGCTAACATGAACAAATCAGGAGACTATAGATGCTGGCAAGGATGTGGAGAAACGGGAACCATCTTGCACTGTTGGTGGGAATGGAAACTGGTGCAGCCGCTCTGGAAAACCGTGTGGAGTTTCCTCAAAAAATTAAAAAGAGATTTTTCCTATGACCCAGCAGTAGCACTGCTAGGAATTTACCCAAGGGATCCAGGAGTGCTGATGCATAGGGGCACTTGTACCCCAATGTTTATCGCAGCACTTTCAACAATAGCCAAATTATGGAAAGAGCCTAAATGTCCATCAACTGATGAATGGATAAAGAAGTTGTGGTTTACATATACAATAAAATACTACTTGGCAATGAGAAAGAATGAAATCTGGCCCTTTGTAACAACGTGGATGGAATTGGAGAGTTTATGCTAAGTGAAATAAGTCATAGAGAGAAAGGCAGATACCGTATGTTTTCACTCTTATGTGGATCCTGAGAAACCTAACAGAAGACCATGGGGGAGGGGAAGGGAAAAAAAAAAAGGCTAGAGAGGGAGAGAGCCAAACCATAAGAGACTCTTAAAAACTGAGAGCAATCTGAGGTTTGATGGGGGGTGGGAGGGAGGGGAAGGTGGGTGATGGGTATTGAGGAGGGCACCTTTTGGGATGAGCACTGGGTGTTGTATGGAAACCAATCTGACAATAAATTTCATATTTAATAAAAAAAGAACTCCTGCAACTCAATAATAAATAAATAAATAAACCAATTAAAATGGGCAAAGGATTTGAATAGATATTTCCCCTGAAAGATTATACAAGTGGTCAATAAGCACATGAAAATATGCTCAACATCCATAGTCATGGGGGAAATGTAAATCAAAACTATAAAACACCACTTCACATCCACTGGAATAGCTGTGATAAGAAAGACAGATAATAGCAAGTGTGGAGAGGATTTGGAGAATTCGGAGCCCTCATACATCGGTATTGGGACTGGAGAGCGGTGCAACCACTTTTGGAAAACAATATGGCAGTTCCTTAGAAACTTCAAGCGTAGAGCTGCCCTATGACCCAGCAATTCCGCTCCCAGGTGTTTGCCCCAGAGAAATGAAAACACATGTACACACAAGAACTTGCATATCAATGTTCACACCTGCATTATGGCCAAAAAATGGAAACACCCCAGATGTCCATCAACTGATGAGCAGGAAAACAAATATAATATCCTCCTAAAATAAAATATGATTTGGCCAGAACAATGAGTGATGTACTGATGTATTCTACAAGGTGGGTGAACCTTGAAAACATTATACTAAAAAGCCAGTCACAAAAGATCATACATTGCATGACTTCTTTTATATGACATGACCAGAACAGGCAAATCTGTAGAGACCAAAAGTGGATTAGTGATGGCCAAGAAGTGGGGGGAAGAGGAGGAAGAGTGACTAATGAGCATGGGATTTCTTTTTGGAGTGATGAAATCTTCAAAACTTTGATTTTGGTGATGTTTGCATAACTTTGTTAATATACTGGAAACCACTGAATTTTACACTCTAAATGGGTATACTTCATAGTATGTGAGTTATAGCTCGATAAAGCTGTTTTTCAAGAGTAGAACATGTAGTTCAGGGATCCTTAGGGATCTTGTGCCATGAATTCCATTGGCAACCTAGTGTTGGATCCCTTCTTGGAATATTTTTAAATGCAGAAATAACATTTTTTAAACATTTTGTGATTTTGTTTATTTGTTTTTTTAGAGAGAGAGGGAGCATAAGTGGGGAGAGGGGCAGAGGGAGAGAGAGAATCTCAAGCAGGCTCCACGCTCCGTGCCCCTGCGGCGGGGCTCCATCCCGTGACCCTGGGATCATGACCTGAGCGGAAACTAAGTGACCCTTAACCCGCCGAGCCACCCAAATGCCCCCCAAATAAAGCACTTTTAAATGCAAACATAAAATAGTACAAACAAAGGCGATCAGCTGAAACGCAGTGAATGGAAGGACATAGTGCTACGGAGAAGAGTAAATCAGGGAAGGATAGACAGGACGAGTGGCAGGGCTGGGGGTGGGGCTGGAATTTAAGACAGGGTCATCGGAGAAAGTCTTCCTCAGCCGCTAGCATTTCAGGAAGAGCTGAAAGAAGCCATGTAGCAAGCCATGCCAACCTTGAGGAAGAGTGAGCTGGGCATCAGGGAGGAAAGCCAAGGGCAGAGGCCCTGAAGAGGGGCGTGCCCGTATCCTGGGAGGGGAAGACCTGTTTGGCAGAGAGGAAAGCTGGGGGGGGGGGGCGCGGGGGATCTGCAGGGGATGAGGTCAGAGAGACGCCCGCCGGCCACATCAAGTGGGATCTTCCAGCCCCTCGAGCACTTTGCGTCTCACTCTGGTGAGACGGAAAGCCACCGAGGAGTCTGCGCGGAGGAGCTTGTGTTACGGCCGTTCAAGGGTCCCTCCGGGATGCTCTGCCCGGTAAACAGGAGACCAGGCCTGAATGAGGCGGATCAGCGGGAGAACTGTGGCGCCGATCCGGGCAAGAGGGGTGGGGAGGCGGGGTCCAGGCAGTAGCAAGGGCGGCCACGAGGAGGGAGCCGATTCCGGCCATGAGATTTAAGGAAGAGCTGGTGACTCATCTGCTCATGGCCACAGCCCGCATTCCCACCCCGAAGGGAGCAAATGAGCAAATGAGAAAGCTCAGTGGAATGGGTCGTAAATAGCCCTTGTAAAGCACCCATGTATTGTATGCATTTAATGTCGTATTATATCTTTTTATAACATGATATATCATGGTATATTATATATTATATATATTATATATTATATTATTATTATTAACATATTATAATAATATAACATATTATTATAATTAATATATAATTATATATAATATATATGTTATGATATATATTTTTATATCATGTTATATTTATTTATTTATTTATTATTTATTTATTATTTATTAGAAACATATATTATTTCTAACACCAAAGAATTTTAGGGACAGACAGGTGCTCCCCGTTTGCCACCTGGGTGGCAAAATGGGGTGCTTGGAAGTACGAATCTGTTGCTGGTTGAAGGGTCATGGGCCTGAAGTTGGGTAGACGGGACTTGTCTGCGTTCTTACAGCTTCATCTACATGGTGTGCGACTCAGACTTGCACCTCAAGGGCTCTGCTCTCACCTGTAGGAGCATCATGGCGATTCAGTGAAATTGCGTGAAAGAAGTGTCCAGCCCAGTGCCGGGCATGTCAATGCACCCTCACGTTCGCACCTTTTCCTTTCCCGGTCCAACACAGCTCAGCTTGGCCCAGAACCCTTCCCATACACACACTGAGCCATCTAAATCTTTCCCTTCTTTTCTTTTTTAAATTTTAACTCCAGGGGCGCCTGGGTGGCTCAGTCGGTTAAGCATCGACTTCAGCTCAGGTCATGATCTCACACCCCGTGGGTTCGAGCCCCGCGTCGGGCTCTGTGCTGACAGCTCAGAGCCTGGAGCCTGCCTCGGATTCTGTGTCTTCCCCTCTCTCTGCCCCTCCCTTGCTCATGCTCTGTGTCTCTCTCTGTCTCAAAAATAAGTAAAAACACTAAAAAAAAAAAAACCCGAAAAATTTAACTCCAGTTAGTTAACATACAGTGTGATATTAACGTTAGATGTGCGATGTAGTGACTGGGCACTTCCGTACCTCACCTGGTTCTCGTCACAGGTCCCCTCCTTAATCCCCATCGCCTCTTTCCCAGCCCACACCACCTCCCCTCTGGTGATCATCAGTGTGTTCTCTACAGTTAAGAGCCTGTTTCCCCGTTTGTCCCCACCCCCATATGTTCATTTCTTTTGTTTCTTAAATCTCACATCTGAGTGAAAATCCAAATCTTAAGTGTGTCTATGTCACATATATAATTTAAGAAAATGTATTTCAGAAACAGGAGAGCAGAAAGTAAGTATTTTTATGATGTATTTTTCCAGGAAGAATGTTTGAGTCTGATAAGAGCTAGCGTATCTAGTTTATTATCAAAACCAAACATTTTATTAGGATTTTAAATTGAAAAGAAGAGCGATCTTCCAAAAAAATTCATAGTTTCATTAATTATATTCCTCTTGGATAAAGATCCTTTTCCTGACAACTAAGATTTTAGAAAGGTAAAGCCAAGTTTAAACTTGTGGTGCATTGGGGAAGTTCACCTTCTGGAAATAAAGTAAGAAATGTGCCAGCCATCATTTAAAAAAAGCCACCCCCCTAGCACGCAGACCTCAGCAGTTTCCTCTCACATTTGTGCACATACCAGACTCAGACAACGCTCTCCACCCTGCCCTCCCAACACACACACATTCGTAAACATGCCCTGAGGAGGGCTAAGCCTTGCGTCCCCAGAGCGTTTTATTTGGCTCCGGTGGCTTGTAGAATATGACACCAGAGCAGTGTCCCCTTCCCTACCTTTCATTTTCAAAGGCTCCTGTTAGAAAGCTGTCTTCCTGTTATACCCAGGTAATAAATTAATGAGTGAAGAAATTAATGTATCTAATGATCTTTTATCGGCGCAAGTTCAAAATCCTTGCTGGGTAGAGATTTTTTCCCCAATTACTAATTTTTTACCTCAGTGCCTCAGTTTCATGACTGTTGACCACCTGATCCTTTTCCTGATGCGACAGTGGACCCCACTGCCACCGGGAGATTCTGCTGGTTATCCTGTGCACATGACTCATCCACCCCTTCCTTTTAGTCATTTTTCTGACCATATCCTCGCCTGACCTTTTGTTATGTCTGTACTTCATGCCATTTCCTTTCTGGTTTCAAAACACTTCTCAAAACTTCACGGGACCTTCCCAGATTAACCTGCTCCTAATAATTCCAATAACCCCTTAGAATATAAGCATCTGTCTTCAAAAGTGCTGCTCTGATCACATCAAGGAGTAGGTGATGTTTCTACAGAGAACTGTGGGGCTGGGATGCATCTTAGAGGGTTGTCTGTTGTGGCCCCTTAATTTTCCAGATGAGGGACACGGAGGTCTAGTGATCCAGCCCTGTGACTCCTAGGCTCCTTCTCTCCACCACCCTGGCTCTGGTTCACATTCACCTCCCTCCTCAGTAGTTACTTTAATCTGGTCACCAGCACAACTCAATGAGTCGGATGACAATATCGAGAGTGTCTATCTCCCATCGCTCACTAGCTGTTAACATTTGGAAGTCAGGTCTCATTTCTCGGTCCATGAAATGAAGATAGTGTTAGTACCCACCTTACGGGGCTACTGGGAGGTTTAGACGGGGTGATCCCTGTACCTGAGAAATAGCAGGTGTCCAGTAAACCTTAGTGGAGGTCGTCACGATGGGGTCTGTGGTGGTGAGTACAAAATATCTGTACTGAGCCAGTTTTGTCAGTTCTCTGGGACTTCCGTCCTGCTTCTCCTCTGACCTTGCTTAAACTTCCTCTCTTCTTTATGAGGCTCCCATGCATGCAGATTTATATGCTTACTCTCAAGTATTTGGGGAAGGTCCAGAACAAAGGGAGCGGTCAATGTGAGGGCACAGAAGCCACGAGTAGGTGTGGACCATCCGGCTGTGATAATGATAGAAAAATGGTTGAGATTTGGTTCTCAGCACAGAGCACGGGAAATTTAGTTCACACGTCAGATATAAAACCCAAAGAAGGAAGCATAGTCATGTACCCAGTCCTTAAGCAACTGGAGGGCAGAACTGATTGGGGAATGAAGAGCTAAGCCTGGAGGGGCCACGAGGGGTCTCCGGGAGGGAGCGAAGGACAGCAGGTGCCAGACAGAAGGCTCTGCCAACATGGGGGGGTGCTCTGCCAACAC
>NW_024412468.1:1425484-1440705 GCF_014898765.1 Herpailurus yagouaroundi | reverse complement strand
GGCTCCTTGCTGCTCCCCGACTTTCTTCCTCATGGAGGAAGTCCTGCTCACTGGGTGCCAGTTTTGGTCCATGTATCTTAGCTGGAAGGAGTGCACCCACCAGTGGTCCTGAGGGTGCCTGTTTGGTCTCTTGTCTCGTTTCCTGTCCACTTGGACCAGTGGGAGGTAAGACTTGAAGTGTGTGTGACTACTTTGCAGGCTCAAGCTTCCCCTCTGTTGGGCTGTTCCAAGGTCTAGACTACAGGATAAAGGAATGGCAGAATGCGGTGAGAAAAAAAAGAGCTGCACCCAGTTTGGCTCTCAACCCAGTCTTTGTTGTTGATACAGCTGACATATTACCTACCTACTTTTTATTGTTGGTGCTATTTCTGTTTGTTCTCGCTTCGCAGAGGAGACGTGCCACTTACTGGGCTTCCTTCATTCCTGTCTTCTCAGCATTATTTGTTAACTTTCAGAGCCGAGACTGCGTCAGAGTCATCTTGTCTCTACTGCATCTGGCTCAGGGATTAACATGGTAGGTGCTCCATGTGTGTTCTCTGGATGGAATGAAGCAAATGTGACCTTTAACCTGTGCTGGAGCACGGGGCGCCTGGGGGGGCTCAGTCGGTTGAGCGTCCGACTTCAGCTCAGGTCACGATGTCACGGTTCGTGGGTTCGAGCCCCACGTCGGACTCTTGTGCCGACAGCTCAACTGACTGAGCCACCCAGGCGCCCTCAAAATTTTTATACCATTAAGCTTATTTGTCTTTTTCCATCATGATTTCTTCTTTTCCCTCTAGGCTGAGAGATTCATCCTTTTGAAGAGGTCTGACTGAATGTTCAATTCTATATTTTTCCAGATTTTCTATGAATTGATCCATCAGGAATTTATTTTTAATGGCTAAAGGTTTGTTATAAGGTTTCTTGTGGGCAAATGAGAAGTTATAATTCCTGGTTCCTCAAAATGAGGAATATGTAGACTGCTTTTAAAGGGAAAAACATTTGGGCTCTTTAATGATGTTTTAAATTATTTTTATTGTGTGATTTCCTGTTATAGATAAATTGTGACCCTCCCCCCCTCCCCCCAATCCATATGGCAAACTCCTGATGCTGGTACTTCTGAGTGTGGCCTTATTTGGAAATAGCATCGTAGAGGATGTAATTAGTTAAGATGAGGTCATGCTCACAGGAGCAGGGTGCGTCCCTACTCCAGTGTGACTGGGCATCCTTCTAGAAAGGGGGAATTTGGGCGCAGACGTGCACTCAGGGAGAGCCTCATGTGAAGACCAGAGTTACACTATCATAAGCCAAGGAACTGCGAGACTCAGGAGACAGAGCCGGAACAGATCTTTCCCTGACGCCTTCAGGGCCGATTCAGGGCCAACGCGTTGGTTTGGACTTCTAACCCCCTGAACTGTGAGATGCGATGTTCTGTAGCCAGAACTGCCCAGCCCGAGCCGCTTCATTAGAGCTGCTCTAGCAAACAAGTACATTTATGGCTGCCCAGACTGGTACCGGTCACACACTCCAAGTGCTTATGGCCCTTTCATACCCATCAAAGCAACACAAATGTACAACATGCACGCACTTAACGTTATAAGTCCAACCAGTCCTAAATAATCTACATTAAATTAGTGTGAAAGTTGGTATAATTTTGCCGCAACCATGTCATGACGCCCCTTCTATGTTTCTGACTTTCCTCAGTGTACGGGGCGGGGATGCATTTCTCTCACCTTTCTGCTCCCCTCGAAACTTCCTCCATAATGCTCCTGACACTGTTTGGCCCTGTTCAATTCTCCCTGTTCTTTTTTTCAACGATTCTCAGTCATTTGTAAGGACAGCTTCAAACACGGGCCCCGAAATCCTGCCTAGTTCTTGGTTACGAGGCGGCCAGTCATCCAGATCATCCAGGATATACTTATGCTGATTACTTTTAGGTACCCATTAAAATGAACACACACACAAAATCTCTCGGGGACCTTGCAGTCCCCTAAGAACAAACCAGCGAGCATGCAGTGAACTCAGTTTGACCACAGTGTGGTCCCGAAGGTTTGCACTGGGGGTGACTCTGTCTCTTCCTGACTTTTCAGTTCGTGAACGAGATCATTGGGACAGAGATACCTGGTGTCATCGCTCTGCTGTCCTCGTCTGTGTTACGTTGACCTCTTCTTGTCCTACTCCCTGCTCAGAGAATCCTCAAGATGGTGTGATTTCTCTTGCAAACGCAGCTTTCTTGCTGCCAGTGGTCCTAAAAACGTGAGCCATGAGTGGGGTTTAATGCAATGTTCTCGTAACCTAGTGTAAGGGTTTTTTTCTTTCATCACTTCAGTTCAGCCAAGAATGTGAGTTGCAAACTAGTCAAAAGCCAACAGGAAAGGATGGATTTGTACAGAACTTACTGAAAAAAACAACAACAAAAAACCTCCCAACAATGTAAATCTAGACTCTGTGGTCTCACTTCCCAAAATGCGCAGAGCAGGAACCGGAAGCCAAGGAAACCACTTCTCACGCTCTGTAATTTGGGAGAAGACAGAAACTAAATTTCACAGTGTTTGGACACCTTTGCTCAGCTATATCCTAAGCACATTTTTTTCCCCTTCAAGTTTCTGGGAAAACTAGCATTCTTCTGAAGTAAATGCAAGATTTTGCCCAAACCTGGGCCTCCCCCAAAAAGCGATCTAAAGAACTTATTCCCAGGTTCTTGTAGAAATAAGCATTCAGTCATAGAAACATTGCAAAGTAGTTTTAGCAGTGTTTGCGAGTGGGCCAAGCACACAGGGAACATGCTGATGTATCCCCCTGTGTGATGCCACATCCTGGGAAAAGATGGGGGAAGAGAGGTCTGCAAGCTTGGGAGCTCTCGGCCGGGTATCTTCTCAAGATGCCTCTGAAGTCGAGAGGATTCCGTAGTCTGAACCAACTAGACCCTGCTCTCGGCTCCATATGGGGAACCAAGAGGGAGTATGTGACCCTGGGCTGGAACTCGGAATGCGGGAGATAGACAAGTTACTGTGTTTTCCCAGCTCTTGTTTTCACACGTGTACCTTAGAGAAACTGACCGGCCTGATGGGATGTTGTGAAAAGTCAGTGAAGTAAAGGATGCACAGGGCTTCCGCCTCACACACACGTACACGTGCAAACACACACATTATATAATCCATATACAGGCTCACCCGCCACCGGCACTGACCCTTTTTTACCTAGGAAACATGGCAATTTCGTATGTTTTGACCTAATGTGTGTAGAAATAATGATGGGCAGTAGTGAGAAGGTAAGAAGGACTGCCTCTTTGAGCTAAAGAACTCACACGTCTACGGTTGAGGACGTGGCGGAGGGTGCCTGACCCAATGTGACACACACACACACACACACACACACACACACCGTAGTGTGCGAAGAGAAGACACAAAGGCGGAGCAGTAGACTCCTGTCTGTCCCTAGTACACGTTTAACAAAGGGGACAAGAGAACTGAACCAGGAACTAGGGCCATTTTGCTGTATAGACGTTGTGTTCATGTCAACTCTTCAAAAAAGAAAGTAATTCATAAGATGAGAACGAGAATACGCCCGACCTGCCAAGGCAAATTGAAAATACACCATGACTTTGCCTGAGTACTTGTTTTTTATTTCCTTAATTAACCCTGAGGTATTGTCAAATGTTGATGCCAGGATGTGAGTCATAATCCTTTGCTCTGTAACCTTTCTTTGCTATCTCAATGGAATGGGCCAGCCCCGAGACAGGCCCCATTAGACTGTTTTTCAGGTCTTCAGACTTGCAATGAGCAATGTCCTATCAGTTGGCCACCCCCGTGTTCAGCCTCCTGAAAGTGACTTGCCACCCCCAGGTTTTGTCTCCTGATTGATGGTTCAGATCCTGGCTTTTCCCCCGGGGGACTTTCCTACCCAGTGGCTGAATGGATCTCTTGTGGCTTTGTCCAGTGAGAAGACAGGTGACCGCTAATGGGAACTGGGTCAACATGGTGAAGATTCAGGTCAGGAATGTTTTGTTTTTCGCAGTTAGCAGGGCTAGGGCTAGAATGAGGTCAGGAGATCAGTGTAGTGTCGGTATTGAATTCTTACCCTCTGGGCTTAAAAAAAGAAAAGCCCAAGGAATGTGGCCTCCCAAGGGCTGGGACAAGAGGTGAACCGTCAACAGGAAGAGCTGCTGGGTGGTTTACACCCCAATTTCCATTAGCTTCATGAGTTGTCTGGAATCAGGAGTTCAGAGAGACCCTCCAATGGTTTAGCAAATACAGAAATTTCGTCAGGTTTCTTCCCAGACAAACAGAGACCCATTGCATTGCTCAATGTCTGTATGGTGACAATTATATGCTGTGGTGTATGGGAAAGAGGAAAAGCCATAAGTGGGGGGCATCTCATCCCGCAGTACAGTGATGCCAGGTTTTCGTGGCACAGTGGCTTCCAGGAACCTAAAGAAAAATATTATGCTAAACTGTTTCCCTAAGGTGACACTTTCTTCAAAACAGAAGCAGTGAAATGTTTGACTCAGTAACAATATTCTAGACCTTGTAATGGGACCTCGATGAATGTTTCATGCTTTTTGCTTGTTGTCAGTCTCGTGTTTTTCTCCTGGTCGGTTTGTTGCTGGTGCTTTTACAGAGAATGGGACCTGGGCGACAAGCCCTCTTTATTTTGACTTGGAATTTTTTTCTGCCCGGAGTTGGAAGAGCTCTTACCCGGTGATTATTTGGGGCAGGTTTCCCCAAAGGCTGACAGGTAGCGTTGTGTGTCATTGCCACGGGGGATGTTAATTTTGATGTGGACACATTTGGCTTCCTACAAGACAAAATCTGATGTAGGGAAGACATGATCAAGCTCAGAATTATGCAGCACACTTAGGTGTGCATTATGTCTTCAAGACAGCTACTTGTGATCGTGGTAAAATGCGTTAGTGTATACCGGGGGGTGCGGGGTACTGGGGTAACACCTATTAGGGAATCGTGAATCTGGGACACGTTTCATTTTTTCGCAGCTTGGCCGTCGATTCGGGCTGTTGTTTGCTGCCTCAGGACTCTCAAAGCAAACGGGTAAGCGAGTCACCCGCATACATTGTCGATCATGAGCACAAAGCGACTGGACTGGTGTTTACCCCCGACCAGATCGATGGCGCTGACCGAGTGTTGTGGAGAGATCTTTTGAATCTCCCAGTCTTGAGTGTTTATCTCTTCGTATTCCCCCCCTCCGATCTCTAGTCTCAGGTTTCTTCCGTGAGATACGCTCCCTCCCGCCATATTCTTCCTTTCAGGTTCAAAACACCGTAAGATACCGATTAAGCCCGTGGGCTTCGGTGCCAGAGAGAGCTAGGCTCAAATCCTATACCTGCACTCGTTAGCTTTGACACCTGTGACTGACCTCTCCGAATTCCAGTGTTACTATCCATGAGAAAGGGACGAAAGTAATAACAAAGTGCAGTTATATGCTGTCATGTAAATAGAATGAGATTCTCTGGCCTAGTGACTAAATAAGCATCAGCGGCTATGTCATCACCCTTTTTTAATTTCTATGAGCGTGTCTAACGCAGCACCGCTGTGGGGACACATTAGACAATGAGAAAATTCCTCAGCACAAACGAGCCTGGTGTAAGGGCTGTCTCTCTGGGAATTGTTAACCTGACCCTCCCTCTTTGGTCATCTTACCCCATCTTCTGTATTCTAACAGGAAGACCAGCCAGCCCCAGTGAAGACTGTGAAGCCGCAGAATCTTAGGGGAGTTCATGACTATGCCCAGAGTGGCCTGCCCAAGACTGACGCCCAACAGAGTCATTGCCACACCTTATGTCGACCGCCATAACGTCATCTGGGCCGCCTGCTTTAGCAGGACCCTGAGCCAAAGGGAGCCATTTATAGGCTTGCGGAAAACTTCATGCAGGAGGAGCGATTCTATGTTGGAGACTGTCTAAATGAACCAATCGGATTCTCTCAGAGTATATCAGGGAGGGACAGAGAGCTCGAGGGGGAGGGAGAGAGAGAAGGAGGGAGGGGAGAGAGAGAGAAAGAAGGAAGGAGAGGGAGAGGGAGAGGGGAAAGACGGAGAGAGACCGTCAGTCTCTGGGTAGTGCTGGCCCTCACAGGCGACCACGTTCTGTAATTTCCTTACTTCCTTTCTTTGGCCACAGACTGCCATCGCCTGTGGGCCTCCGTGTTCAAGCATCTGGCAGGTACACCTAGCTGACCCTGACCTTCAGTCACCTCCCGGATTGGCCTTGGCTGAAACCCCCCTGCACTGTGCGCTCAAGGTACAGACTGGGAGGACAAAGGTCAAGGGGGAGACTCCGGTGACTGCCTTAAAACAAGAAAGCACGTGATTTATCAACCGGAAGACATCTCGTTTATCTCCGTACACGGCCGCGTGTGCCGTTTTGGCCACCTAAAATGCTCTTGGCCCTTTTGTCCGGCGGTCCGAGCCCCCCTCCAGATCCCCACAGAACGTGATGGGAATTCACAGCCTCCAGCCGGCAGGCCTGCCCCTGCGTGTGCCAGCTCTTGGTTATTCCTGCCGTCCCGTATCAAGGAATGTGGTAAGAGAAATCCTGCTTTGCAAAGAGGATTCCGTCCACCCGCGTTTTCCCTTGCTTTGTGTCTGAGAAGCTCCGTCTTCTCTTTCGTGCGTGGCTTCTGAAACCTCAAGTCCCGCGCTTCGTGCATGATTGACGCCCCACGTGGGGTGACCAGTGTTCGCTGTAACAGATAGCAGCAGTAAGCGACGCCAACGACGTAACGTGGGGACCCTGCCCTGTGTCAGATACGCTGCTTGGCTCTACTTACCTCGTCTCTGTTCCTCATGTTGTTCCTGAAAGAAGGGTATTTTTCATTCCTAGTTTGCAGATGGGGAAAATGAGTCAGAAAGGTTCCGTGATTTTACCAAAGTGGCACAGCTTTCGAGTGCCCCGATCGAGAGTAAACTCGGTGCCTGCTTCTCTTGCACACTGATGGCTCACGTTTTCCGTGCTCTTCTGAGGGGACTCTGTGTCTCAGGTGCTGCTGTGACTTAGAGACCGAAATGTGAGCTTAACAACCTTATACGTTGTTTTGAAACTATTCTGCCTTTCTGAGCTAAGACATCTCTTCCTTCAGTGGCTTTGAAGGAAACAGAAAATCGTTGATTTGTTATCTAGAGTTCTCTCCCTATTTTGCAGTTCTGGAAAGTCCAGTGGTGATTCAGACACATAAAACCAACCTCAAAGTTTCTACTAAAGGTGTGCAGCTCTGTGCTGCCTACCCCAAGGGCGCGGCCCACAGAGTGTTCATACCTGCCTTCAGTGCAAACCACAAATACTGTCTCGAGCCGAAGTCACACAACGTGACTCATATTGTGCGGTGACTCTGGGTGCCTTGAATCTTATCAACGTACAAGACATTATAGACAGCTTTTTCAAACCGTACGTGTTCGTGTCAATAGTATGAAACCAATATTTAGGTCACGAACACTCTCATCAAGAGGGTTACTGACAATTGGCTTACTTCTGGATTGATCATTTTGACTTGAGTCTGTTGATGCACAGGGTCACATCCGTTTCGGGCGTATGACACAGTGATTTGCACATGTGTAGGCTATGCCGTGCTCACCACCCGTGTGCCACACCTGTCACCGTGCAACACACTTCGAGTACCGCGGACTGTGCTCTCCGTGCTGTGCCTTCCGTGCCCCTGACTTCATGGCGTGACTGGAAGGCTGGGCCTGGCACTGCCCTCCACCCATGCTGGGCAACCCCCACCTCCTTCCCTCTGGCAACCCTCAGGTTGTTCTCTGTATTTATAGGTCTGAGTCTGCTTTTTGTTTGTCTATTCGTGGTGTTTTTTAGATTCTACTTACCAGTGAAATCACATGGTATTTGCCTCTCTCTTGGTCTGAGTTGTATCACTTAGCCTAATACCCTGTAGCTGCATCCATGTCGCAGCCCGTGGCACAATCGCATCCTTCTCGCTAAGGATGCATATCTCTGTGTGTGTGTGTGTGTGTGCGCGCGCGCGCGTGTGTGTACGTACATTATCCATTCCTCTGTTGATGGACACTTGGGTTGCTTCCATATCCTGGCCATTGTAAATAAGGCACACAGAGGGGTGCATGTATCTTTTTGAATTAGCGTTTTTGTTTTCTTTGGGTAAATACCCAGTAGTGGAACTAATGGATCATATGGTAATTTTACTTTTAATTTTTTGAGGAACCTCCATACTGTTTTCCAGAGCGGCTGCACCAGTTTGCCTTCCCACCACGTGTGCAAGAGGGCTCCCCTTTCTCCGCATCCTCACCAACACCTGTTGTTTCCTGAGTTGTTCATGTTAGCCACTCTGACAGGTGTGAGGTGATATGTCATCGTGGTTTTGATTTCTCTTTCCCAGGTGATCAGTGATGTTGAGCATGTTTTCATGTGTCAGTTGGCCATCTGGGTGTCTTCTTTGGAAAAATGCCTATCCTGGTCCTCTGCCCGTGTTTTAATCGGATTGGGTTATTTTCTGTTGAGTTGTATAAGTGCCCTATATATTTTGGATATTACATTAATTACAACTTAAATGGAAATTGGGCCTAGGTGATTTTTATGTTTTAAAAAAAAATTTTTTTTTAACATTTATTTATTTTTGAGACAGAGAGAGACTGAGCATGAACGGGGGAGGGTCAGAGAGAGGGAGACACAGACTCTGAAACAGGCTCCAGGCTCTGAGCTGTCAGCACAGGGGCCCGATGCGGGGCTCGAACTCATGGACCGCGAGATCGTGACCTGAGCCGAAGTCGGCGCTCAACCGACGGAGCCACCCAGGCGCCCCGGTGATTTTTATGTTTAATCCATCTATCGACCAAGTCCTTCTTGAGCACCGACTTCATAATTCAAAACTTAAAAAAATAATTACAAATAGTATACAGCCCATGGGAAGACGATTATGAATCATCAGGAGGTTCACAGAGGACTCTCTTCAGACAGCGACAATCAGTCTCTCAGACTCCTGCTGATTACTCGTGTCCTGACCAGGGAGCTGTCTCACAGTCCGCCGTCGGTTTTCCTGAAGCTCACGTGTACGTGCACCACACGGGCGGCCACACTTCTGTGGCAGGGCATGTAAATACGCTTCTGCACAGGGAACGTAGGTCAGGCTGGTCTAGACGGGACCTCAACATCTTCTTGTGTCTCCTCTGCTCTAACGTCCCTTACCCTGAAGACCATCTTCACACCATAGCAGCTCAACGTGGACCCGAAATATTCACCAGCAGCTGACGGGTCAGCACCTCAGTGTTCATATGGACCGAGGAACGCAATTGCTAGGGACAAATACGACTAATGGAAAATTCTATCCAGTAATCTGCATGTTCTTTTCCACTGACAGATACATATGTGAGAAATAGAACCAAGAGTAGGGTTTTTATAGCTTATCTGAAGGCAGAGCAAAGGGCCCTGCGTGACCTTACTTACGGGATGCCTCCTTCAGACCTGATCTTCTCCCTGACAGACTAGGCACCCGGGCCGAAGACCGCAGCGAGTGCTGCAGGCAAATCTGCCTATATGTAAACCTTCCTCTTTAAAAATGATATGGAAGGAATAAGATTTGTAAGGCCCAATGGAACCCAAGAGATTAGGAGGATCCGTTAGCGCGTGAGAGGTTTCAATAAATTTCTAAAATGAACAAAATGAGAATACTTGGTTTGTAAAATTCTGTTTAATACTCATATTTTTAAAAATGTGTTCAGAATTCATAGCATTTAAAAATCATTGAAATTAAATAGTTAATGCATTTTACTTTAAATTTTTAAAACAAATTTTTGGGGCGCCTGGGTGGCACAGTCGGTTAAGCGTCCGACTTCAGCCGGGTCACGATCTCGCGATCTCGCGGGATCTCGTGATCTCGCGGTCCGGGAGTTCGAGCCCCGCGTCGGGCTCTGGGCTGATGGCTCAGAGCCTGGAGCCTGTTTCCGATTCTGTGTCTCCCTCTCTCTCTGCCCCTCCCCCATTCATGCTCTGTCTCTCTCTGTCCCAAAAATAAATAAACGTTGAAAAAAAAATTAAAAAAAAATTTTTTTTTCAACGTTTATTCATTTTTGAGAGACAGAGACAGTGCGAGTGGGGGAGGGCAGAGAGAGTTTAAATTTTTTTTTTTACATTTATTTATTTTCAAGAGACAGAGAGAGACAGAGCACAAGTGGGGGAGGGACAGAGAGAGAGGGAGACACAGAATCCGAAGCAGGCTCCAGGCTCTGAGTAGCTGTCAGCACCGAGCCCGATGCAGGGCTCGAACTCACGAACTTCAAGATCATGACCTAAGCCGAAGTCAGACACTGAACTGACGGAGCCACCCAGGCACCCCAATATATTTTACTTTAAAAATTTATGAACATTATAGAACATAAAATGTATTAACACTGAAATATGTGTTATCTTTCCAAAATAAATTATCAAAATAGTTAAAAAGGGTATTATTAAAATAAAAGACCAAATTATTTGCATAGCCTTTCATTTCACCATTTATAGATCAAGTTTCCCCGCATTGATTTTCAATATTCTCATCTTCAGATCCTACATTTTGGGGGAAATCTTCCACTTTGATGTTGGTTATAATTCAATACATTGTCTCCATTAATTATGTGAGGTCAGTCATGGGGAATAATAATAATAAAGTGCTGACATTATAATAATAAAATGCCTGACATTTTAAAATTTGTTGTGTCATTTTCTGGGTTATCATTTATGATGATGTCACTGTCACTGCAACGGAGAGAAAGAGGCAGTGCCTTGTACAGTTCGAGGAAATGTGCATCTGACCGTCCGCCGTCCCTTGGGACGGCAGAAAATAGGTTGAGAATGGATGAGTGAACCCAGCTCTCACCAGCAAGCCATGTGTGACCACCACTGGTTTCTGGGAACCGCTTCCTGATTTCGTGCCTCACTTTGGAGGAGAGGGTCATCTTAATTTGGGGGCTTGTGACCTGCCTCTGTCCCTATCAACTGACGTGTTTCTGTGATAAGATCCTGGTTAATGATGGGGCACACAGGTTCAGATCGTGTATTTAATCCGGATATGGAAAAATACCCTGGGAGCAAATGAAATAAATAGGACGAATATTTCCATTTTTACCAGTTATGCAACATATTTGACCCTTCGAGCTGAAAGCACTCGCAAGGTAGTCAGCCAGCGGGTGTAAAACTTTCCAAAATGTGTAAATGTGTATATCATTGGAAGAAGAATAGATCAAATTCAGTATTTAACCTCTTTCTTGATCAATCTCATCAGCTGGACATTTGCACTTAATCATTTGTGTTTGTCAGTGTTTTGGAAACTCTGGAAAGAATTTTGGTTTTGGAAAAACTTGACACATAGCCTTAACGATGCTTTACCGGGCAAATGGCTCATTTCCTACATCTGGATGAAGTTATCCCATTGAGGGCTGGGCCCATGGTGAAGATGGTCCTCGCAGCAAGGTGATTAGATGGGGTCCATGTTGAGCCACACTAGCAGTGACACTTGCTGGGACAGTTCCTCGAGCCCTGCAGTCCTGTCTAGTTCCTATCCTCACCCGGGTGCTGGGACGGCCCCACTCAGGTTCTTGGCCACTCTCCAGTGAGTAAGAGGGAAGACAGAAGGACAGTGTTTGGCCCTTGGCTGTTTTGGAATAAATACCATTTCTTTTCTCCCCTCCCTTCCTTCCCCTTCCCTTCCTCCCTCCCTTCCTCCCTCCCTTCCTCCATCACAGAGCAAATAACAAACTCCCTGTTGCATAACCAAATTTACAGAAAAAAACCCCCCAAAAAAAAAAAAAAAAAAAAGCAGAGCTATGTTCTACAATTTAAGGTCATGAAACAGAGACTGAAGCCTCTGTATTTATTGATAAGCTTCTCCTTTGGATAAAAACAAATGTGCTAGACTTGCCCCGTCCTTGAACAGAAAGTAATGCAAACAAAATCTGGACAAGAAACAAATCATATGCTAAGTTTTGACCCTGTAAAAGCAGCTCAGGGAGGCGGCTGTTCAAGTTCTCTCCCCCCCAAACCCACACCCCCAGACAAAGGTGTCTGCAGGGTGTGGGACAGCTACGTGCCACAGCCCCTCTGTGCTGGGTTCCTTCTCAAGCGAGCTAAATCACACCTCAAGGGAAGCAAACAGTTGGGACTGAGATAACTCAGCAAGAAAGCTGCAGACAATCACCCTGAGCCCACTCGTTTTATCTGTGTCCACTCATTTTCTTTGCATCTGTTCATCCACTCGACACATCTCAATTGAGCTCCTAACGTGTGAGAAGCATGAGCCAAATCCTTAAGGATGTAAAGATCGGTAAGAAACTTTGTGTTCAATTTCAAATGCATCTGAAAGATATTTCTCTACTGGTGAATGCCCTTTAAAGTAAACCTGCATCGACTTAAAGGCTGATAACATAGTTAAATACATACATTTAAATCCATACATAGTTAAACACATGACATGGTTACATACATTTACACACATAGTGTGTGTAAGTCTCAGCAAAATGTTGGAGAAAGAAACACGTCAGTGTCTTTATGTGCTAACGTTTCGTCGTACTTGAAAGGGAAAGTGAGTGAGCGTTCAGGAGCTGATTCTTTCTAAGAATCTATAAATGTAAAGATTTTCAGCTTTTTAAAACAGTATTTCTTTGAGATGGTGACTCAGAACTCTAGGACCACCTGTTCAGTCTTCTAATGTATCACTTACTGGTCGTGGGGTAGGTTGAAGACTGATTTATTAGTTGTTCTCAGTTATCTCTGGCCTGACACCTTGATGAAATTAAAACAAAATTCACATGTTTTATCATAACTGGAACTTTCCCATTCTTACTTAACATCACTAATGTCTCACAGTGGTTACATCTTGGATGATGACAGTACAGTTTGGATTTCTTTTTAACCAAGAATACCTGTAAACACATCAAACTTGAGGCCATCTTTACTATACTGTGGTGTATCTTAGATTTTTGATTCCATAAGGAAATAAAAAAGAATCATCAAAAGGATAGATGCTCAAAGCGCAACTGTCTTTAAAAGGTGACACTCGGGGGCTTCCTGAAACGCCTCTGTGTGCACGTGTGTTTGTCAGAATAGCGAGTGGCATTCCAGGTCTTTGCTGTCAAAGCATCAAGGTTGTGGAGATGAGACCCAAGCCAATTGCTCTCGAGTTTTCCGGGACACTGCCGGCATCAACACCTTCTTTGGAGACAGAGAGGAATGGTGAACGGATTGTCTTTATTGAAGACTTCCCAATTTTCTAATGCACTCTCCTCGAAGAGATAGGTTTTGTTCTTGTTTTGACAATTCTCCCAGCTGCTTTCTGAGTTGTGTCCCTGTTACAACATGGAGCTTCCTGTCCCATTTGGCGGGTCCTTTGGACAGCCGGCTCCCGCCTTTCCTCCAGGTGCCCCCCTGGGAGACAGGGTTCACTGGGATGACGGTGAACTCCAGGCAAGTGATTCCTCAGGTAACGGTGAACGTTCTTTGGTTAAGACTGTGTGATCCCGGTCACTGGGCTTGGGTAGTCACTGAACATGGAGAGTGGTCAAAGTTAACAGAATTCTCTCCCTCGGGAGAAAATTGCTTTGCTCGTTTCCTGTACATAAGGGGCCAAAACATTGTGTTTTCCATCTCCTTGTCCCCAAACAACAATAAAACAGAATCAACCCACATGCTCTCTGGGGTCTTGGAGGGTCGAGCTGACATCACAGGAGGTGTGTGGTCACACTAGAAAGTTCATCCTGACCCGGTTTCCACCTGTGGTTGAAAACAGTGTGACAGAGTTTACCAATTGTTGGTCATTTAAACTTCATGCGGTGAAAATTATTTATAGCGATTTGCTAATAGAGCATGTCGTCATTCAGATATAAAACAAGGATATTTATTGCATGTTTTGCTGCTATCACTTTCCTTCCCTTCATCAAATATTGACTAAATATTATATTATTGAGAGTTAGGCAATAGAGGCATTAAGTGTCTCCCTTCGACCTCTCTACTTGTTTGTTAGAAACAGAACATGTGATTGTGGCCCCAGCTGGCACAGAAGACACATCCCACATAGTAACCTAGCCGGCTTCAGGAAACCGGGTGTAAAAATTTCCCTAACTTGGGCAAGCGTGGAATTAGGAAGGTGTGTGTGTGTTTATCCACCGCATACTAATATTTATATTTGCCAAGTGCTTTCTGCCAGAAGGCTTTCCTGAATCAACAGAAATTCTTGCAATTGGCATGTGTATCATTTTTATGCAAATGTTAGTGTTGCTTTAAAACATGGCACCAAAAAACCGAACTTTGGAGAAACTCCGTAGTCCCTCAGTTCGGGTTTTAATCTCTGCGGACAGTGTACACTGAGCATTTACTAACTGCCGGGTGCTGTGGGTATTAATAATATAGGCAACAGCAAAAGCTAATTGAAGTCTTATCATGTGCCGTGTGCTTGACAACTAAATCCGGTCACTAATCCTATAAGGCTGATTTTATTATCCCCCCTGCACAAATGACGAAATGCATTCTGGCCTCCCTGGCTAAAGGGCCCATACCTGTTACCAGCACAGGGCTGGCTGCTTCTTTTACATACTTCAAACGAATTCAGTTTGTTTAAATATAATTTAAAGCTTGTGGTGCCCATGTGGTCCACTTTTTCGCTGGAAGTAAAGCGGCCATGACCGTTCTCTCGTTCACTACTGCCTAACGACTGAGCCGTCCGGACGCACACCTCAGCGATGCAGTGTCAGCGGCTCCAACCTGCACCCCTTGGACGCTATGCCGGGTCAGGGTCACTCCCGCAGGCCACCGAGGGGGTTGTCCTTACAGGTTTTGCCTTTTGTCCCCCTGCCCTAAATGTGCAATATGGGAGGGCCGTAACTAAGGCCTGGAAAAGACGTCTGAAAGTATCTTTTAGAAGAGCTGGTTTTGGGTGGCTTTTGTGTAGATCATCCACGGTGTGTCTGTGGACTTATACCTGTTGGCTGTTGCTACGCTTGGATTTGGCCACGCCGTGGGCTTCCGTCACTGCAGGGACCCACAAGGCTCAGAGGTACCGCTCGGTGCACATGCACCCTGGCAAGAGAAGGATCTTCTCGGGGTTGATGTCAAAGGCCTCTAGCTCTCTGTGGTTTGCTACCGTTTGACTCTTCCCATTCTTGAAGATTCATTTCCCTTGCGAATCCCCTAAAACAGCTTCTTCCCCGGTCTGTGTGCCGCGGGGCCCCAGTGCTGCGAGGAGCTACCTGGAAAGCGTGTTCCAAGCTCTCGCGCCCTCCTAGATTTGCACGCCGTG
>NW_024412468.1:1339155-1425474 GCF_014898765.1 Herpailurus yagouaroundi | reverse complement strand
CGTGTCGAAGCCCTGAGGAGTCCTCCAGGAAAAAACTACTCATGGTTGTGTGACTGAATACCTCCTAAACTTGCTCGGCCATAGAAATTCCCCTCTTCCTTTCCTCCTATGATCAATATTAGCAGAACACCTCTGACATCGCATGGAATTGGGGTTCAAAGCACCCCTGTGGGAAATGAAGTCCTAAGACATACACCAGTGAGGAGTCTTTCTCCCTGACTTTGGGACGTCTGGATCTGAGGGAATCAGGCTTAGCAGCTTGACCTCCATTTATTTTTCCTCCCAACTTTTAACTAGTCTCAAAGAACTTATTTTGTACTCATCAAATGATCTTTATACATCTGGTCTAAGCCTCTCCGAGTCTTTTTCCCATCTCGGGAGTGCATGGCTGACTTAATGTGCAATGTTTTTACTGAGGAACACGGCCTCGGTCTTTGGCCAGACCAGGATAAGATGTTCCTTGCTCGTACGCTTTGGGGATAAGGTAGAACAGAATTATATTTGACTTCAAAATAAAACCTTTATTTCATATGGTTTTCTCACTCTCTGAAATTTAAGAACAGGGAGCTATTATTATCCTTATTCATATCTGAAAATAAATCTATAATTCCTACATGAAGATGTATGTTACATTATACAAGAAGACACAGTAAGTCAGTGCTGATTGGGACTGAAAACGTACCTCTGTTTCCCATTTTATTCCTCCTTTTGTCACCTGTATCAGTCGGGATCCAATCAGGACCAGAAGCCACTCTAGGCATTACACAGAGGACTGAGTTTCACAGGTGACGGGAGAGCTAAGAAGATAAACAGGAAAGAGTGAATCAACCTAGAAATTATAGAAACATCAAAAACCCCAGCAGCCCCTGGGGCCTCGGGGACCTGGGAGCAGGTGACATGACCAAGTCCAAGGCTGAGCGATCTGCAGGTGGGGGGCATGGGGGGTGGGGGGGCCTACAGATGTCCAGGGGAGGGGTGGGGGGGCGGACCTGCGGATCTGTAGGTGCGGGTGTCGTTCCAGGCTTGGTTGTAAACATACCTCCTTGAAATATCTCCCCGCGGACACTGGTGATGATGTGGCCCCTGTGCTGAGCCCAGGTTTTGCTGGGTGCTCTGTGGTTACTTACCGTGAATTAGTTAAATGTATCAAGCGCTTACTATGTGCTAGGCACGGTCGCAAACGGTCTCCAGTCCATACGTCCTTCAATGATCATGTAACCTGTAAGATAGGTCCTGTGATGATCCCATTTGTAAAGCGAAGAAAATGCCTTTCCTCCCCACTCTGCTCCAGCCACACTGGCCTTCCTGACGCTTTCCTCAAGTATGCCAGCCGCATTCTCACCTCAGGGCCTTTGCACTTGTCTCCTTTCTGCTGAGAACATTCTTGCCCCAGATCACTCAATAACCTTCATCTCCCTCAGATTCTTACTCACAAGTCCCTTTCTCAGTGAGCCCCTCTGCCACCTTCTATAAATTGCAACACTCCCCCTTGACCCCCGACTCGCTCTCTCTCTCTCTATTTCCTGCTCCGTTTTTCTCTCTAATTACCTCTCTCCCCCTACTAGAGTGTTAGCCGCTTAAGGACCGGGATTCTGACGTGTTTTGTTCACTGCTGTTATCAGTGACAGCCAACAGGTGGCACGTGTGACAGGGCTAATGCATGGCAGGGTTGGGATTGGGGCGGGTGTAACGGTCGTCAAGGCCCCTCTGCATGGTCTCCGCAGACTCAGCGAAGAGCTGAATCGACCAAGAGGGAAAAGAAACCAACACCCATCCTGCAGTCTTTTTCCATTTAGATGTCAGCTTATAATGTTCCTTGCCTGAGACGTGTTTTAAGTGCTTGGTCATAACCTTCCCGCCAAGTTTAAGGCCTTTCTTTGACTCATTGTCATTAACAGGGAAAAAGGTGGGGGCCCTCACATCGCGCTGGTGGACGCCCCAAGGAAATGAGTGAAGTTAGTGCACACCTGAGGCCCGGACGCTGGCCCCGATCCTAAGGCCGGGATGACTGCCTTCTTCCTGCGCATGGAGGTGTGAAACCAGCCTGGTAGCGGGACTCACGGGGAGTCACCGTTGACAGTGTATACTTCCTGCCTACGGTTTTCCGGAATTATCCAACTGGAGCTTATGAAAACTTTTCAGGTATTAACCTCTTTAACACCTAGTATTATTAAGATACATCGTGTGCAGTTTTGAGCTCCTTCTCAGTTTTGCGACAGGTTCAGGGAAGGGCGAACCAGGCAGCACGTACCTGATTCATTCCCGTCGCCTTCCTGGAATTGAAAATAAAGGCAGATTCAACAAAGCAACAACATGGCAAGTTTTTCTATTCCAGAAACTACTGTTTAAAAAAAAAAAAAAAAAACGTTTGAGATTGACTATTGTCTAAATAAATCAACTTTCAGAATATATATGTAGGGGATTATCTAAAAAATCTCGAGGTATTACGGTAATATTCCCTTCTAGGTTTCTCCTTAGTTTCCAGCCACCATGAAATGAGTTTATTTACTTTTTTTGTGTATTATTTTTTAAATCAGAAATTCTGTTTTTAAAGGCATGGAACCCATGCCGTGGGGCTGCAGGGGGGTCAGAAAGTAGGCAACCATCGGATGTGTTTCCACCAACCATTGCTTCCTGCTTCTGCACACTCAAATCCTTAACTTGCAGAAGAACGAAGACACCAAGCGTCACCACCAACATTGTCGATTTACCAAGCTCTAAACTGAAACCAGACTTTTTGTCTTAAAGATTGTTTGACTTCTAGAATTTTCAGAACTGTAATCCAACGCAGCTGACCCTTTGTTCCGGTTTTCCTGTTCTGGAACCTTCCTGTGCTTTACTCAGGGGTTGGTCATGGACATCTCTGGTTTTGTCCTGGGTGATGTCTTGAGCTTAGATAATGATGTAGGTCTTAAAAAGTCCCATATTGTTTCTGTCTGAATCAGCAGGAGATACACATTTCTCACTGGGTCGTGTTGTTTGCTGATTCTACAGCTTTTCAAACTTCCAGTGTCCAGTAGGCTCGTTAGAACCGCTTGTAAATACCAGCTCAGCTAATTGTGTTAAAGGTGTCATTTGACACCATAAACCACTTCACCGGCGGTTAAGACTGGCTTTCATTCCAACGCTTAACAGCCAGAGATAAGGACTCGTGTTGACAAGCCATCTGCCCACACATTTCCCTGTGATGACACATCCTAATCACCGGCCAAGCACACTCCTCTGTGAACAGTAGCCCACGGATAAGCAGTCTGATTGTTTTCTTAAGGAATCAATTTCTCTTTTAACCTTCTGAGCAACTTTTATTTACCTTCCCAAGAACACTACAGAAAGTGGACAGTGTGTTCTCATCAACCTGTTTCTTATTTTGCGCCGTTTATATTCTCGAGTGGAATGAGGCTAATAAAATACTAACATGTTTGTAATTAGCATTATTTGTGAAGTTGAAATACCATGGCATTTACTTATCGGCATTTCTCATTAAAAAATGTGTCTTTGCAGGGAGGTAATATTGTAATTGACCCAAGAAAAAGGCTCTTATCTTCGTTCTACCTTCGCAGGGACTAGCACGGTATCCCGCAGAGTTGATGCCCAATCAGTAATCGCTGGTTTAATAACTAAAGCGGCTTTTTAAGACATTCTTGTTTGTTTGTTTGTTTGTTTCTTTTTTTAAAAGTATAATTTATTGTCAAATTGGCTAACATACAGTGTATACAGTGTGCTCTTTGTTTTGAGGGTAGATTCCCATGATTCATTGCTTATAGACTAAAACACTCTACATTTTTACTTTTAACGTTTATTCATTTCTGAGACACAGACAGATCATGAGCAGGAGAGGGGCAGAGAGAGAGGAAGACACAGAATCTGAAGCAGGCTCCAGGCTCCGAGCTGTCAGCACAGAGCCCTGGGCGGGACTCGAACCCGTGAACCATGAGATCATGACCCCAGCCGAAGTCAGCCACTTAACCGACCGACCGACCCAGACGCCCCTACGTACTAAAACATTCTAGCTTAACGTGGTAACATGTCTACAGATATATGAGAACCTGCAAGTACTTAACCTATGTGATGTGTCTCTCCCCCTTCCACATGTTACATAAAATGTCATTTGTTTCCAGAGGTCTTTTGGGCTTCTTTTTAAATATCTGAGGCTTGAAAAGCCTTATTTTATTGGTAAAAATAAATGGTATCTAATGAACTGATTCCTAGACGCTTAGTACATGAATCAAAGCTTTGGATAATTATCACTTAATCTAAAATACGCTGTTGTAAAGAGACTGAAGTTATTGTTTTGCATTGCTGGTTGAGCCCAAACCTCATCTTGGACTCATTAGAAATATTTATTGTAAGGATCTGTTTGGCTCTGTTTTGGGGAAAGCATAAATTTCCCTCAAGTGGAGCAGCTGGGTGGTTCAGTCAGTTAAGCATCTGACTCTTGATTTTGTCTCCGGTCATCATCCCAGGGTCATTAGATCGAGGCCCACGTGGGGCTCTGTGCTGAGTGTGGAACTCGCCTAAGATTGTCTCTCTGTCTCTGTCTCTGTCTCTGTCTCTCTCTCTGCTCGTCCCCCACTTGCATGCACTTTCTCTCTCTCTCTCTCAAAAAAGAAAACAAATTCCTCAACTGATCGCCCACATTTCACAGGCTTTCTGCTCACCCTGAGGCACCGGCCAGTGGAGGTGATGGCGTTTTTACTCACACGCGGGTGCCCCTTCCTGACCCACCCGAATCTGTATTCACGCTCCTTCTTTTTCTCTTCCTGTTCCGGACCTGAGCCCTGACTCTTGGTCACTTAAATTAACTTGCATCAATTTCTGTCGTTCGATCTGAAGATCATGACTCATTCTTCCGTCCATTTACATCGCCGGGGGACCAAAGACGGCGTTCTGATTTCATGGAACTCACTGTGTGAGGTTCTGAAGGGGATAATAGAAACAGGCCTCGCGGACGGCTTTCCTGAGTGTTGGACCTAAGGCACTTCTACCGTGCAAACTTAAAAATTGAGAAACTTGACAATGGCCGTGAGCTTCCCTAGCCCCCCCAGTTTTCCTGGATACTCCCAGACGTGTGGGAACAAAGCAGTTCGGTTTCTGAGAATTAATGGGGTAGAGGCCGGGCTGGATGGTGGTGAAGAACACGAAGCCTTGAGTCTAATGGCTTGGATTGGAATGCCGAGAGGACTGTCTATTAACTCTGTGACCCAAAGCAAGCATTTAACTTGTCTGTGTCTCAGATTATTCATCTGTACGGTGGAAACAAGCCTTCCAGCGGTCCCTACTTCACGCGGCTGTCATACGGATTAAATGAGATCATGCCTTTTAAGTCTCGCGGGTAGTGATCCCTCAATATGTGGTAGCCGTTACGCTGCCTTCCAGTATCTTCTCCTCCCTCGTCCTGGACCTGCCGGGCATTTGAGCAGGACTCCACGTCTGTTAGGGGTCACACCAGAGCCTTTAGATTTCAACCGTCCCATCAACGCCGTGGATGTCCCCTGGTGCCTCCGGGGCTCCGAGCGTGGGTCTGGTCCAGTCTGCGGCCTCAGGTAGACGGCGTTGCCCTCTGTAATTGCCTCGGGGACAGTGATGTTTGCAGGTCACAGGGGTACAGATGCTGTAGAAGCAGGACTCAGTGTGCCTGTAAGGAAGGAGTGCAGCGTCTTGATTTTCTTCTCCGAAAAAAGTAAAAGTGGCTGCTTTCCTACGGAGGGAACAACCTTTTTCCCAGTGGAGTGAACAACTCACTAGTCTGTTTCTTCCCACAGCATCGTAAATGTGCTGAGGCCGTTTGTTTGGCCAGATGGTTTTTGGGCCCCTGCTGAAATGAGACATGGCCTCGTTTCCTATTTCCCTCAAATTCTCCCACAAACCACACTTCTTGGGAGGAAAGGAAAAGTCGCCCTGTAAGCATGTTTACTTTCAGCTCCCTAGGAAGCGGAGCGTGTCCTCAGACGATGAGTCACCCCTGCAGGTCTATAAAATAAAGGTGCGCGTCTGCGGGCGGCCAGCAGCCTCCGGGCACAACCGTCAGGATGCACCGGGCCTTCCTCGCCGCCCTCCTCCTCTGGAGCTGGGCTCGCTGTCGGTCCCTGCCCCTTCCCAGCGATGGTGACGACGACCTGTCCGAGGAAGACTTCCAGTTGGCAGAGGTACAGTATCCGGCCGGTCCCAGCGGTGCGCCCCGTCTCCCCGACGCCCTTCCCTTTTGCAGCAGGTGCTTCTGTTCTGTCTTCCAGCGCTACCTGAAATCCTACTACTACCCGATGAATCCCGCTGGAATCCTGAAGAAAGCGGCCACGAGCTCCGTGGCCGACAGGCTCCGAGAAATGCAAGCCTTTTTTGGCTTAGAGGTCACCGGCAAGCTCGATGACAACACCTTAGACATCATGAAGAAACCGAGATGTGGGGTCCCCGATGTGGGCGAGTACAACGTTTTCCCCCGAACGCTCAAGTGGTCCAAGACGAACTTAACCTACAGGTACGTCCGAGGTTATCTTTCTTTAAGATTTGCTACTTTAGAAAACAGCATGAAATGCCTAATTTTCAGCACAGGCTGTAGAGGACAGAACATGTTTGGTCCCGTTTTTTAAAGATCGGCTTTAAATATTTAACTAGAAGTTAAAGAATTCCACTGATGACGTTAATACTATTGGTGAGAACGTCTCCTAACATCTATTATTGTTTCGTTAACCCAGCATTACTGTATGTTAAAAACCTCAAAGTATTTTTTTTTTAGAAAAGAGATCAAATTAGAAGTAAAAGTAGGTTTAATAAAATTTGCAAATGTACTACATCAGGCATATTTACTAACAGTGCTTAAAAGTGGAGAGTCCTACTGTCTCTAGGAACTTCACAGAGCTATTGCATTTTTGGGGTATAGCGATACAATTGCAAACTTGTATCATTCAGTATAAGTTTTATTAAGTATATGAATACTTTGGGACGCCTTGGGGGGCTCAATCAGTTGAGCGTCCGACTTCAACTCAGGTTATGATCTCACAGTTCGTGAGCTCGAGTCCCGCCTCGGGCTCTGTGCTGACAGCTGGGAGCCTGGAGCCTGCTGAGATTCTGTCTCCCTCTCTCTCTGCCCCTCCCCTGCTCATGCTCTGTCTCTCTCTCTTAAAAATCAGTAAACATTAAAAAAATTTTTTTTAATTACATATGTGAATACTTTAAATGTAAGATTCCAAGTGGTCAGATATTTGGAGATAGTCAAATGTCTGACTGAATTCATTTTGTTACCTTTGTATGGGCTCATAATTGCTAAGTTCTTTGAAATGATGGACCTCTACCAGAACTTTCAGAGAAGGCATGGCATTAGAGTCAAAAAGCAGTATTCCAAGAAAATATGTTCTCAAATACCCTTTGCCTTCCAGAAATGTAATCGAAACTTTCTCTGTTAAACAGGATTGTGAATTATACCCCTGATCTGACTCATTCTGAAGTCGAAAAGGCATTCAAAAAAGCCCTCAAAGTTTGGTCTGATGTGACACCCCTGAACTTCACCAGACTCCATGACGGCACTGCTGACATCATGATCTCCTTTGGAACTAAAGGTGAGGACATTGTGGAGACATTTTTACATGCTGCTCCTTACTTGTCTCCATTTCTTTTTTTCCCTCCTTTCGGTCATTCATCACTTTTTACAGAATCCACCCAGCATTGTGCCGGGCACTAGTGGGTATAATTAGATGCTGAACTCTTGGTTTTGTGTGTAGAGCATGGCGACTTCTACCCATTTGATGGACCCTCTGGTCTGCTGGCTCATGCTTTTCCTCCTGGGCCAAATTATGGAGGCGACGCCCATTTTGATGATGACGAAACATGGACAAGTACTTCCAAAGGTAATATTTCTGATGCAGATATGTCACGATTACTAGATTAGATGAGACAGTGATCCCATTGACAAGAAATTACGGAGCATACCATAAGTTATATTTGATAGTTGCTTCTGTTTTTCAAAACAATTACAAATGTGTCTTATGTTCATTAGTCTCTATAAGTGACATTTCTACAAACCTGTGTGAAATATTAGAAGTGAGCAGTTCGGTTTAGCAGCCTGAGGGATACTAGTAACTTCAAATTAGGACCAACATGTCCTTCTGTCAGCCAAGGTGGTGTTACTACAGATTACCTTTTGGCATGTTAAGGGAGTACAGTTTGTTACAAACACGTACCTAAAAACTATTAGGGCTGGATAGGCAAGTCATAGATGAGTTGGATGGGAGTCGAAATAGTTTTTTTTTCCTTGACAGAAATAGCACAAGTGCAGTCAATTTTCTGTTTTCTGTTATATGTGTTCCTTGTTTGAGACATGTGTATGTCACTGATTTTACAAACACCCTTACAACAGATCAAGATATGTCTTACTCGAAACGGCATGAAACAGATAAATATACGGAGCATATAAGAGCAAAATGAAACCCATTGTTGAATGAATTCAGTCGGTAGTTGAATCTTCAAAACTGAAAAGATTTCAAAATATTAATTTAGGAAGAAAAGCCAGATTGTTCCAACTAGGACTTAAGTATGGAGCTATATTGACTGTTGGTTGTGATAATTAGAGGTAGTCCTCATAGAGGCTAAAGTTCTTCACTTAAATCAGATGGATTGTTTTTCCAAAGAGTAAAACTGGGCCTTGCCTGACCAACATGGTCTGCACGTGTTACTAAGTTGGTTGTACCTTTTCTTTGAGTACAGGCTCTGATGGCAAGTGGTGTTTAAGGTCAAACTGAAACCACCGACTCCAGCTTCCATGTGTTTTTTCCAACCTTTTATATATATATATATATATTTTTTTTTTCCAGTTTAAAATACTAGTACGAAGAGGCTCAGATATTGGCAGAAAGAATGACTAGAGGAAGTCACGTAGAAACGGTGACACAGTGGCCTGCTAAAATAGGGGACAGTGGACCGATCATCTCCAGGGCCTGTATTTCTTAAATTGTAGCGTCTACAGACATTCTGGAAAGGAACGTTTGGTTGGGATTTGTTCCCAAGTAGATTCCCAGAGGTGATATTTAGTGCATCCACCATACTTGGCCATCATCCCTTGTCATGGTGCCTCTTGTTCTGATGATGTTCTAGAAATACCCTTGATCTGTACCGCCCTATGTGACTTCCCGTGACTCCTCCTTTAAGGCCACCACTGTCCCCTTTCCTCACGTGGCCTGAGAGAACAATGATTTTTAGTGTCTTCGCAGTAAATCCCCACTGATGACTACTTATTCGAGAGCAATCTGTTGATACTCTAATTATGTAGGCAGCGATAATCAAAGAAAACACTCAATTCTTTATAAGGATTAAATCCATATTTTGAATCTTCCTTCAGCCAACTGAGTATTAATGTTAAAAAAAACAGTAAAATTACCAAGAAAGAGAAATACATGAAGAAAATAGCATTCTGTCCACTGGTTATCAGACGACCTGGTTTTCTCATTGTTTCCTTGTTTCCTTACAGGTTACAACTTGTTTCTTGTCGCTGCCCACGAGTTTGGCCACTCCTTAGGTCTCGACCACTCCAAGGACCCAGGAGCACTCATGTTTCCCATCTACACCTACACTGGCCAAAGCCACTTCATGCTTCCTGACGACGACGTACAAGGGATCCAGTCTCTCTATGGTAACTCTTAATTTATCAGTTTAGAAACAGAATAGGTACAGGCACTTATTTTCAAAATCATTAGTGAATTTCTCATGACCAATATTACTGTCCTGGTTCTGTTTTTTTTTTTTTTTTAACATTTATTCATTTTTGGGAGAGAAAGGGGGTGCAGAGTATGAGCAGGGGAGGGACAGAGAGAGAGGGAGACACAGAATCTGAAGCAGGCTCCGGGCTCTGAGTATCAGCACGGAGCCAGAACCCACAAACCGTGAGATGATGACCTGAGCCAGAGTCAGATGCTTAACTGACTGAGCTACCCAGGCACTTCCTGGTTGTTATTAGAACCTGGAAAAACACACCCTTTTTTTCTTTTTTTTTCTGAATCAGACGACCTGCTCAAGTAGAAAGTGTTCTATTCTCCAAAGATTTTGCAGATTCTTATTTGTATTTTGTATTTTGATACCCTTAAGACACCTCTGCCATAAGGAAGGAAAATATTTAATTAATTCCCCATTTGGCCAATGAAGCAACTAAGCCCCGGAGCTTAAGTAGAGAATCTGCAGGACAGGGGCCAAGGGTGACAGTGAGGTCTTGACCGGCTTCCGTAAATCTTGGGTGTTCCTTCAGCCCCTTCAGTTTGCCACCATAGAAACCGTTCAAGCGGCCTGTGGTGACTTAACCAACATCTACAGCGACTGTCGTAAGAATCTCCTCTTTCTTCCTTCCAAATTTTCAGCCACGTTTACAAAGTAATTAAACCTCTCCCGAAACAAGCACACTTGCCTGCTGTAAAGAGGGCTAAAGCGGGGCACCTGGGTGGCTTGGTCGGTTAAGCGTCCGACTTCAGGACGCTCAGTCGGCTCAGGTCATGATCTCACGGTCCGTGGGTTCGAGCCCCGCGTCGGGCTCTGTGCTGACAGCTCAGAGCCTGGAGCCTGTTTCAGATTCTGTGTCTCCCTCTCTCTCTGCCCCTCCCCTGTTCATGCTCTGTCTCTCTCTGTCTCAAAAATAAATAAACGTTAAAAAAAAAAAAAAGAGGGCTAAAGCCGCAGTGAAGGGTCGTCGGTGTAAACTCTTCTGAGCACAGAGCTTGGGACACTTCCTGTTTCCCCCTGTGCGTTCAAGTCTGCGGGGGCAGCCAGCGTGGGCGTGGGCCAGCCTTTCTCCTTACTTCTCCAGGGTTGGGAGTGAGGTGCTTGATGGGGCAAAGGACGAACTCAGTGGGGAGAAGGCAGCTCAGAGTTGTCACTGTGCCCGGCACGCGCGTGAGCCGGGGGGTGCAGGGGCCACATGCTTGTGGCACGCGAGTGTGGCCGGGGAACCTGGCTGGGCACGCAGAGCGGTGCTGGGGTGGACTGGGGAGGCAGCCAGTGCAGACGGGACGCTGCCGGCAGGTGACAGCTGGGGCGAGGCTCCCTTGGGGATGACGAGCCACTAGGAGTGGCTCGAATGTGTCTCTCCGCAGCAGCCCATCTGCAGCTGGGGCAAAGCCCACGGAGGGTGCCCTCCCACAGCCCACCCATCCCTAACACCAGCCTCAAACCTGAACTTGTACTTGAGAAGGGTGTCCAGGGGTCTGGAAGGACGAGAGCAGGGGGAGCCGCAAGAGTGGGGGCAGGGAGCAGGGTCGCATCGTGTGTGCATCATGACGCAGAGGCTGAGGACCTGTCGCCCTCCCTGGAGGGGACCCGCCTGCTGTGCGTTAGCGGGGTTGGGTCATCCGAGAGGCCATCCTCGTCACCTTCTGCCCTTTGTGTCATGACTGCAGGCCCGGGAGATGAGGACCCCAACCCGAAACATCCCAAAACGCCGGACAAATGTGACCCGTCCCTGACCCTCGACGCCATCACCAGTCTCCGAGGAGAGACCATGATCTTTAAAGACAGGTGCCTGTGATTCTAGTTTGCACAACTTGCGGGTCACAGACGTTCATCAGCTGGACCCGTGCATTGCCGCACATCCAGGCAGATTTCCACATGTGAAGTTAACAGCGAAAATAAGACATCTTTGGGCAGTTTGGTTTTCTTCTTTTTCGGTTTTTGGTGTTTTTTTGACGTGTTTCGGATGAAATGAATGACTGATAGATACACACCTTACTTTTCAATGGGGATTCTTGGCCTAACGTAGCCTCTCTTTATGACTTTGGTTACATTCGTTCCTGTAAAGATAACCAAGTGAATGTAGAAAACCAGGTTGTTTGTCTTAAAAACACGCATTTTGAAATCAATCCCTGTATCAGTAAGTGGTTACAGTGTCCACGCGAATTCCGTTTGGTTTGGGAAGACTTTTTTTCTGGTAACGTGTGTGGGAATTTGGGAGAGCGAGTTGTTTAAAACCTAGACCTCCCTGTGGGGAGCGAACAATGAATTTTTAACTTCACCTTAGAACATTGTTCTCATATGCTGATTTGTTAACTTGTTCATTTATTCATCCATCAATTAACCGCTCCCTTATCTGTGGTCCAGTAGCCTTCCTACCTCCCCTAGTAGAGCTCTGGTTACACCGTAGCCCAGGCATTTTCTCAGGCATCTGCGTCTAGGCCCCAAAATCTCGGAAGACATAGTTTTTGTAACCCCGGGTTTCTTTCCGGAGCCTAACGCAGCGCCTGGCGCATTCGCTCACCGCTTTGCACCATTTCCAAAACTGAACAAAAGCGTGGCCGTCACTCACGAAGCCCGCGGGGCCTTCGAGGGTCTGTGAGATTTCAAACCTTCCTACTTTAAATTTTTTTTTTCCAACGTTTATTTATTTTTGGGACAGAGAGAGACAGAGCATGAACGGGGGAGGGGCAGAGAGAGAGGGAGACACAGAATCGGAAACAGGCTCCAGGCTCTGAGCCATCAGCCCAGAGCCTGACGCGGGGCTCGAACTCACGGACCGCGAGATCGTGACCTGGCTGAAGTCGGGCGCTCAACCGACTGCGCCACCCAGGCGCCCCTAAACCTTCCTACTTTAGACAGCAGCTTTATCCAGCTGGCACGGAAGGGAAACGTCCACAAGTGAGGGGGGATGATCGCCCCAACTTCCGTGTGTGGATGTGGAGACGGGGGGCGGGGCGGCTAGCAGGACCGGAAATACCTACACTTCAAGACTGTGACAGCAAACTGCGCGCTTCTCCTTTTCCGGTAGATTCTTCTGGCGCCTGCACCCCCAGCAGGTGGACGCAGAGCTGTTTTTAACAAAATCCTTTTGGCCGGAACTTCCCAACCGCATCGACGCCGCCTACGAGCACGCCTCCCGTGACCTTATCTTCATCTTCAGAGGTAAGCCTTTCCCCAGTGAGGCAGGGAGGAGCCTGATGCTGCGAGAGGCAAAATGACCCTCCTCCAAAGTACCCCAAAGAAGAACCCACGGCAACAAAATAGGAAGCCGAACGTACCTGGAACCTTTCTACCAAGCGTCCCCCAACGCGACAAGTGAAAAGTCTGCGGTATTACTTTATCGTTACAAATCTACTGTTTGTTTTATAGCGATCATGCCAGTTTTTTCTTATTTCCTCTTAGAAATTGTTTGCTGAGCAAACCTGAGCAGAAAAATGGGAAAAAATATCATCCATAATTCCCACTTCTGAAAAGTCGATTTATTTCACTTCCTTACTTGTTTTAGTAGTTCTTCGCCATAGGTAGTGTATATTTTTGAATATTTATTGTCATAGCGTATGTACATTTTAATATTTTACTTGTTCCCTTGACATAAAATCACAGTTTTCCAAACTGCTACTCTGTCTTCGTGATCATAATCTGTAAGGGCTACAAGCATTCTACTAACATTGTTTCTGTTGTTTCACCATTATAATTAGCGCTCTAATAAAGTCACTTTTAAGAGAAGGATGTAACAACTTTCTATCTGGTTTAATATTTGAGCTTTCAATCTAATGTACTGTTCCCACCGTTATTCACGAAGAAATCTCAATGTCCTTTTCACCCAACTCCAGATTAACATTCAAAGGTAATAAATAACCAATTAATGATGGGGTTTCATTGCTAATTATGCTCAGAATTAGGAAATTAGGATCTTAGATCCTGTTTTTGTTTGACAAGTGCTCTTATTTCTATGCTTCATAAACATGGTGACCACAAATGCTAATTTATTTGTAAATGTATAAAATGAGTCTTTCTTTGTTAACGTACGTATCTACATAATGTGTCCTAATAGATTCCCTTGCATAATAAAACCGTTCTTTCACTTATTCTAGGCAGAAAATTTTGGGCTCTTAATGGTTATGACATTCTGGAAGGTTACCCCAAAAAAATATCCGAACTGGGATTTCCAAAAGATGTTAAAAAGATAAGTGCTGCTGTCCACTTTGAGGACACAGGGAAGACGCTCTTCTTCTCGGGAAACCAGGTCTGGAGGTATGGCCGCCATGTTTACTGATTTGCCCGGGGGCAGATCCCGTGGCAGGGATTTAATCGTCTCAGTGCTCTTGAAAACACACATGTATACACGCAGTGCCCACCTCCTCGGAGCCATTCTTTTCTCTCGTGGCCACTTGTTGTACCTCAGCCCTGCTGAAGCCATCTTTTACTTGGACATCTTCGTTCTCACTGGTCTTTCTCCTGGTTCCTCTTCCTTGTCGGCTTGTAATTCACAGGCAGCTCCACCTTCTGTGGCCGGAGAAGACACAAGAGCAGGTGGAGGAGAAGACTGAGAGACAGAAGGCCGCCCCTTCCTCGTGTCTGCTCACCCAGACGCAAGGGGAGGTTGGCCAGGAAGCTGCTAGGCCTACGATTCTTGAAGTCAGCCCCTTTTTGAAGGACAGGTGGAGTTAGAATATTTAGAACATACGTAGATATCAAGGCAGCTTTGATACTGGCAACATTGAAGATTCTAGAGCCAGATAGACAGATATATAGACATAGACATAGATATAGATATAGATATAGATATAGATAGATAAGTAGATAGATGAAAATATATATATTTCATATATATATATGATTTTAGGATGTCTTTGGTTGGCTAGGACATGTCTATATATATATATATATATATATATACACATACATATATATATGGAGAGAGAGAGAGAGAGAGAGAATATTCATATCTCACAGGGATCCCATACTTAAAATGTTTAAATCAGTAGCTCTACTTTATCTGGACTCACATGTGCACGCACACACACACACACACACACACACACACACACGCACGCATTCCCTGTATATGTCCTCTTTGCCGTTTGACTTCCGTATTTCTGACAGTGACATTCACTACTGTCTGAAGTTCTCCTAGTCCTGCCATGCCGGTCCCCATGCCCAACACAAGGTCTGTGGTTCATTGAGGGCGTATCACTCACCACCTCCTTTTGGCTGGAGGGTCTTCCCTTTTGAAACTCTACCCACTGTTTCGAATTAACCAGAAATACCGTCTAACCTCAAAGTCTTTCTGGAACCCTTGAGGCTCTCTCCCTCCTCATGTACTCTCATGGCACTTTCTGCATCCTTGTCACGATGCCTAGCTTCTGTTGCTTAGTGTTGCGGTGTGCCCAGATCCTGGCTGCCTCCATAGGCCAGCGGCTCTGGTCTCTCACCAATCGGAACGTCCCTCAAGGACAAGAGACTCATCAGCAACAGTAACAGTAGTACATGATGGATGGCCGCTCTAGGTTGACTTCAGGATGTGTGTGGTTGGCGGGGGTGCCCGTGCAGGGGTGGCGGATGCTGAACCGTAGTTATGGGGGGCAGCGCTGTGCTCCCCTCCCTAGCGTCAGTGCCATCATGTGCCCCTGTGACTTTTTAGTTACCGAAAGTACACGTCCAATATCCTTGCGTCCCTTACTGCAACTTAGTGAGTTGTCTCACCCACGGTTGGAGATCAGGACACAGTTTTTCAGGGCACAAGCATGGATTTATTTCGCTTTAAGAACCCCTTCCTAATAACCCACTTTTATAACAGATATGCCGTTTGGGAGATGGAGACGAGCTGGTAACTGTCTTTACAAAGATGGCCTTTGCCCAGTCAGCAAATTCTCAGGAAACACCCACCGCGCACTCCGTGTCGTAATTACTCATTTGAAAAGGCTCCCGGATATTTTAAATTTTTTTTTCAACGTTTTTATTTATTTTGGGGACAGAGAGAGACAGAGCATGAACGGGGGAGGGGCAGAGAGAGAGGGAGACACAGAATCGGAAACAGGCTCCAGGCTCCGAGCCATCAGCCCAGAGCCCGATGCGGGGCTCGAACCCACAGACCGCAAGATCGTGACCTGGCTGAAGTCGGACGCCCAACCGACTGTGCCACCCAGGCACCCCGGCTCCCGGATATTTTAAACGCGCCTAAAAATTTTAATACTTTTGTCAGTTTTGAAGGGCATCCTGATATCCTTTGAGTCATTTTTAAGAGAATTTCTAAGCAATACGACCTACTGAAGAGTTCCTTTTCCTCGCCACATAGCTATGATGACAGCAACCACGCCATGGATCAGGACTCCCCCAGGCTGATCGAAGAGGACTTTCCAGGGATTGGTGATAAAGTGGACGCCGTCTACGAGAAAAACGGTAATGAGTTCCATCACACGGACCTTAACGGGGGGCTTCTGTACCCCTCCTAATCATTTCTCCTACACAGAAGTTTTATCCAGGACTTAGACGTGCTAGTAAATGTGTGGCAGGTAAGGAATTACTGTGACTACTCACACAGGCAGCAAACAAAACATAACACGCTTAGTTAGAACAAATGAAAACGGTGCTTAAATGACTGCGAATTCTCCAAATAAAGGGTGCCGAACTTGAAACATTATCTTGAATTGTGCTTAACCGTGCCAAGAGGCAAAGATTATTGCCATCATTTAAATCAGGGGCAGAGTGGGGTGTCGTTTATAAGGAAAACAACCCCAATCGCTATATTGTTGTTTTTACTTTAATCTTGAAAAGGGGTATTCTTTCCCACTTAAATGACTAATATCGACACGTGAAGCATCCACCCTGGAGCTCGTGGCAAGGTGACGATTTCAAGGTGACCACTCAGGAGACCCGGGAAACCTTGTACATTTGTTCCTCCCTGAAACCATCAGCAATGTAGTAAAGCATTAGAAGGGTTTAAACATAAACGTTGCCACGTTAAAAAAAAAAAAATGGGACCCCACGGGTTGCACTTTTAACGTGAGCTGGCATAAACCCTTATTGGTTCCAGACGGTGAAATTTTCTTTTTGGTCTTTTTCTTACAGGTTACATCTATTTTTTCAACGGGCCCATCCAGTTTGAATACAGCATCTGGAGTAACCGTATTGTTCGCGTCCTGCCAGCAAATTCCCTGTTGTGGTGTTAATTGTCGTTTAAATACTGCTGTTATTTAAATCCTGGAGAGCATTTGAGATAACACTTCCAGTGATACTGGGTGTGGGGGATGACGGGGTGTCAGGGGAAAGCTTCGTTCCGTGAACAAGCGTCAGTAACTTATCTTTGAATGGGTGGGATGTGTATAGCTAGACGTGGCTGGAACCACAGTGAATCTTCAAGTGATGGAACGGATCCTCTCTAAGGATCGCCTCATCGTTGCGCACTGCAGAAGTCGTACTCAACAGTGCGTCCCGCAGCAGAAATGGGACATATGGGGTGTCAGAGACAGTTAGCATCATTTTTTAAAATATATTTATAAGGAAACTTTGCAAAGGTATAGAAGTAAATCATAGTTACGTAATTAATGAAGCGTCTTTATGAAAAAGCATCAAAGAGTATGAAAGTGGAATTTGCCAGGAGCGTAAGGCACCAAGAAAAGACAAAAACCAGAGGGAACTATCTGTCATAAAGATACTGCAGGGCAACTTTCCAAAGAAGCCATTTTGGGTTTGCACTGACAACATCTGAATGTACATGGCCCCGTTCATAACACTAGGATGTATCAAAGTCACTAAAGAGGAGAGACCGAGGCCAAGGCTAAGGATAATACATGTGCCTGTGGGTTCTGTTTAATTTTCCCTTTGACCGTGATTCCAGAGCTACTGTCAAAGAAGGCGTCTTTTGCCTGTTAGAGAAGATAAAGAGAGACAGTTTCTTTTCGTATCCAAACATTTCAGGTCTCTCAAAAATATCAGAGCATTAAAAGTCTTATCACGATGATCTAAGGCCATGGTATCACTGTTTCATAACTCATCTGATTAAGACTCAAAGTCATATTTTAGCCCTATTTCGCCCAGATAATTGTTTTAATTGTCCAGTTTACCTTGGATGCACAGGCTATGTTCCGAAGATAGAGACTCGGACGTATCTTATAAACTGGAAGTATGCTAAAACGGACACATCCAAAATAAAAACATTCTGCATTCAACACGGCCGCAGTCTTCTTGAGGGTGCGAACTAGCTTTCTGTCTCCTTCGTTCCCATTCCTGTGATCCCTCAGCACGTTTCCCTGCCTGGCACAGAGGTCACCCTGAATATAGGAATGACCACCGAGGGAGGAACATCTTGTTCACAGAAGTTCAGGCAAAGAAAATAAAGTGTATTATATTTGCAGAATGTGTTAGGAAGCGTCTATGTTGTTTCTAATAAAAAACATGTTTTGAACAGAGAGCAGTGTATTTTGCCTTTCGGTGTAATTTTAGACTTTACTCACACAAAGAGGGTCCTTTTAAATCATTCCTGTTTCTTGCCCATCTCTCGGTGAATGTAGTTCGCTCATTGTTTTTGTTCTGTGTGTTTGTAGGGAGACTCAATCCAGAATTTAGAATGAACTGTCCCAGGCTGTGTTAACAAGATCCCTGGCGGGGTTGGTGGGCGGGCAGCTCCCTGCGTGGAGCACAGGTTCCTCAGATTCCACCTGCTGAGAGCACTGTTGGGAAGGAAGTGTGAGGGTCCCTGGATCGGGAGCGAGGAAGACAGAGTTCTGCCACTTTCTCTGCCATGACCCCTGGCGGGGGACCCTAAACAAGTTCTTGAACCTCTTGGGGCCTGACTGTCGTGATGTCTACCACGAGACCGGTGCCACTTGGTGAGGCTGTGGGAATACGGGGGACAGGGGCCTCTCAGGAGGAGGGCAAACACTGCCGTCCCCAAACATTCGGTAAGGGTCCACTACAGGTCAGGCAGCCGAGACGTTGAGGCTGACAAGAAAAACTTGCTCCCTACCCCCTGGAGAACTTATATCCTACCGTGGAGGCAAAACGATCAAAACTCAGTAAGTTAAATGATTTTAGGAGAGCATGACCGGTGGCTGCGGGTGCAGAAGCAATGCTGGCTATTTCCTCCCAGGGCGCCCCTCAGAGTCGGACTCCATGCATTTGTCTTCCTTGACTGCGCCATAGGGTTCCTGATTTCTAAGGCTTGCTATCGGAGTAGAACATGCCCGTTCATCCATCTGTTCATCCACCTGTGTATCCATCTGTCCATCCATCCGTCCATCCATCCATCCATCCATCCGTCCATCCATCCGTCCATCCTCCCCTCTCTCCCTCCCTCCCTCTCCCTTTCCCTCCTTCCATCCACCCAGTAAATCTTACTTGAGCACCTCTGCTGTGTCAGGAACTTCAGTAGATGCCGTGGATACGATGCAGAGTAGAACCTTACTATTTTCTTGGGGCTCACAGTCTGGTTGCTGAGATGGGCATTAATCAAATAAGCATGAAATACAACTATGATACACGCTGTAAAGAAAAGACACACAGTCCTCAGAGACCCTCCAGGAAGAGGGATTTTACCTACTGTATGGACGGGGCAAGGGGCACAGGAGGGAAGCTCGGGGAAGTCCTCCCCGTGGAAGAGACGCCCAAGAGCATCCAGCACGAGCATCTCTGGGGTGGCGAAGAGACTCAGGGAAAGGGCTCCAGGTCAGCCCTCCAGACTAAAAAGGACTTGTTGGAGCCCAGTAGAGAGTCACAGGGGTGTTTATGATGAGTTGCGCAGCCCGCAATGGGTAAACTATACCAAGGAGCCCCTGGATTCCACCCTGTTCCTCCTACTTTTCCCGAAGCTACGGAGGAATCTGCACGTTTCTCTGTGACAAACATACAAGCAAGCAAACCGAAAGTTTATGGAGTGCTGAGGCCTGTTAGTTGAAAAAACAATACAGGGAGGTCATTCTAAGGATCAGCATATGACTATCTAGTTCTTAGTAATTTAGCCAGTTGATGGAAATCCTGACTTGTTGAGCACATGGGTGCATTTTCAACATTATTCTGGAAGAAGGTGGGCACCTGTCTCTGTAAGAAGCTTCGAGGTCTCTCCTGGTGGCCTCTCTCTAGTCCTGGGCCAGTGGATTGCCCTGGTGTGGTTCAAGGCCACTCACTGCCCCCGGACTCGGTCTTCAGCAGATGACTCCGTGCTGGGGGACACTCCAGCTCCTCTCTGAATATGAAAGGCTGCTTTAGAGAGTCCTTCTCTGATGTGTTCCTCAGGCCAGCAGATCAGCATCACCTGGGAACTTGCTAGAAAAGCACATTCTGCACCACCCTAGACCTGCCGCACGAGGGACCCTGCCTGGGATTCGGAAATCTATGTGTGAGTAAGCCCTGGGGTTCCACGGGCCCTCAGGAAGTACTTAAGGAAGCACTCTGAGCAGTGCTTCCGAGAGATTGCATGACTGTTGCTGGGGCTCCCAGCTTCCTGGAAAGATCTTGAGATCAGTGTTCTACCCCTCTTCCAGAAGATTCGTGGTGCGCGCTGGCGTACGAGAGGCTATAAGTGGTCCTGTGGAGAATAAACTGTTTAAGTTTGTGGAACAAGATTTCCCAGACATATCTGAACATGGAAGGTCATTTTCTTTCTTTCACTTTCATTTTTAAAGAGAATCTTTAACTTGATTTCAGAAAAAAACTTCCTCATTTGCTTGTTTGTTTTCTCTAGATTAGAGAGCTAGATGATAGATAGATAGATAGATGGATAGACAGATGATAGATAGGTGGGTAGATACATAGACATAAATAGATACAGACCTACTATCAGGATTATTTCCCAACTCCTGTCTCTGCTCCAGTCTCAGTTCCAAATTCCCAATTTGATTGGTGTTACTTGGATCAGTGTCCTTCCGTTGTGGCCAGATCATCAAATCCAAATACCAAATGTCTCTTTGGAGCTTACCGATGGGGGTAAGCGTGGTATTCAAGAGAAGCTCGTTATGAGTTGGGCAGTTGGTCCTTGTAGGATCTGCTGTAGAATATGTTGGCTAAAGCACAGAGAGCCGGCTTGTGCACACAGATATCCGTGAATGCCGTGAGGAACCGAAGCGACTTTTTCTTGAGAAGGAATATCACGTCTACAAACGTTGGAGGCCGAGTAAGAGCTACCGTCCAACATCACTCAAGTGGCCTTGCGGCTAGTAAGACTCTGTGTAGCACATAATCGGGGGACAAGTTTGCAGAACCTCTTGACGTGAATCCGTAGGCCAGACGGTTTTGAAACCGGAAAACAACCTGATTTTAGGGACTCATCACGAGGCGGTGGGATTTACAATAGTTCCACTAGGTGGCACTGACAGTACTCTTTCGAAGACTGTAATTGGATTAAGTCACCAAAATAGTGCTGTGTTGTTTAGTGTGGGGATGAGAAGCATGGCCAAATCACCGATGGTTTAATTCCTGACACAATGCCATCGATTTTGGATAAGGTTTGTGCCCCTGTCATGGACTCCCTCAGCTACAAGGCTTCCTTCAAGGAGATGGGAGTCAGAGTGGGGTGTCCTGCCAAGCCACTGAGACTGTGGCCAACGCTTGGAACCAGGACTTGTGAGTCACCACAGGCCTTGGAGGGTAGACTGGAAAGCGAACCACAAAAATACACAACGTTCGCAGAACACGGAGCTGCCCGCTAAAGAGGAAACAAAGCAGCTGGCAGCAAAGAGGAAGAAGTCCCCAAACCGCTGGGACGACCACCTGGGACAATCACTTCTCGGAGGAAGAGAATGCTTGAGGTTTCCAAAGTTTCCTTCTCCCACGTGACTTAGTTTTTCTCATTTTTTTGGGCTTTTCATACCTGACGTTCCGGAGTGTGCCAAATGCTGATCTAGAATTCCTCACTGCTCATAGAGCACTTTGATTCCACCTGATGGGCAGAATTATGCCCTAAGACTACATACTCAGAGAAGGGAAATGTGCATATGTTTAAAATTCATTATAACCCACTCTGGAACCAATCTTTTCATGATGTCACCACACGTCAACGGAACAAGAAACATCGTTAAGTACGCGGTATCCAGCCAGTTGCTGAGCGTCTGAAGTCTTGGTTGTAACGGAGCTGGGTTCACACGGATCCGCCTGCTAAATGTTAATAGTTGTTCAGGAATGGAGATATTACGGTTCCTGTTTGTTGAGCTCCACGTTGAGTTCAAGACATCATCCAAGCTTCCCTAGCTATGTCCCTACCTCCTATGCCAAAAAGACTTAAAAAAATCAGTAATGAAAGTGTGTTTTCATTTATTTGTTTTTTAATTATTATTATTATTATTTTTAAAATATTTATTTATTTAGGGGAAAGCACAAGTGAGGAGGGGCAGAGATGGGGACCGAGGATCCAAAGCCGGCTCTGTACTGACAGCAGAGGGTCCAATGTGGGGCTCAAACTCATGAACCACGAGATCATGACCTGAGCCAAAACCAAGAGTCGGACGCTTCACCGACCGAGCCACCCAGGCACCCCTGTGGCCCTTCCAGTTCTATCTCAAAAGGACTTACTTTCTGTGGGTAAAGGCACGGACCTTCCGGGTCGTATGATTTAGCCCGCCTGTGCCTCAGCTGGCTGGGTCCCCAGTGGCTTGTGCTGGCAAAGCAATGAGAGGGAAAAAGGATTCGGAGAGCTCTAAGTACCTCTGAGCACATGGGGTACTGTGTGTATGCTTATGTTGGCTCTGTTTCTGGAAAGTCCTGGCCTGGACCATTTCAAGCTGAGCTGCGGGCCTGGACACTGAACAGAATCTTCGCCTCTAGCCACGCTCACTTTTCGGAGTCTACTCATCAGGCTTTATCCCTTAATAAGTAAGATCCCTGCTAAGTAGTTTGTTCCCAGTTTCATAGGGAACTTATAAACTGATGTATGGCTTGAGTAACAGCAAGATAAAATGAAGGCCAAGGAAGCAGGGCCACGCGGAAGTGAAATGCTGGGCCATATTTTACAGCAGCAGCAATGGAAGCAGGCTATTTGGGCGACACACGGACTCAGGACTTACTGTAGGATTAGCTGGAGAAGGAACTCATAAGTCAGCTATTTTCCTAGAATTGCGTTATGCACTGTGTACCTGTGTTTTGTTTCCGTTTGATGTTTTACACTTAAGTTGAAAACATTTCCTGAAATCTCCCAATGCGGTCAATTTGGGGGTGTGGGGATATGACGATATTGTGTGTCCTTTGTTTACCGAAGACGAAAAAAATTAGGGGAACCGGCTAGATCATCTGATTCAAGTCTGTCGTTTTACAAATGAGAAACTGAGGCCCGGAGGGAAAGAATGGTCTCTCCAAGATCATACAGTTGTCTTGGAGACTTTCCATAGAAATCATCACCGCCCTGTCTCTGTTCGGCTTGTCAATTCCCCCGCCTTCCGTGGGCCAGCATACTATGTGTGGAGACAGCCACGACTCGTCAAAGCTCACGAAACACACTTCTTTCTTCCGAAAGGAGACCAGTAACGCGATGTTTCAAGGGGAGCTGTATCTATATGACTTTGGGTAATTGTCCGGGCCAGATTCTCAGCCTTTGTGGCTCATCATCTCCCCACAGACGAGGTCATTTGACCTTGACTGACCTTGGTCAGGAGCGATTGAGGGAGAGCCAGTTCAGCCGGGACCCAGCAAAATATTTTCTCTGCCAGGACGACTTTGGCTTTGCATCCAATTTTGACAACTCGGTTTTTGTGTTCTTCTTGAGTTGGGGTCCCTACTTTGGCTACAAACTGTACCCCTCTTCACTCCCCATACCGTCGTCCCCACTTTTCAATACTCTGTGCCCAGCGCATTCTGTTTGTGATTTGCCAGACTTGGGTAACTCAAGTTCTGGTCCTTGCCTCCACCCTGAGTTTGGGTCCCCCAATTTATCAATGAGGGGTGGGCCTTTTCCTTCGGTGAAGACATAAATACTGAGACAAATACATACACCTGTCTCAGCTTTGTTTGGTCCGTCCTGAACGTCTTAAATTTTTCGTCTCCCTCTTGCTCTCTGAGGTCAACTTAGCTTCTTCACAAAGAAAATAGCTGCCAGCTGCAAAGACCTGCCCCTGCTCGATGCTCGGGCACGCAACCTGGAGCCTTACTCTGGACAGCGTCAGCACAAAGCCGATCACAACCTTTGCTCCTCCCAGCTATCAGTGTCGGCTCCTAGAACTATCCAGAACTATCCAGGTTCTCTGATGCCCTCACAACCCACAACCACCTTAAGCCTATACCTGTCTCTGACATCTATGAGAGCCTCTCTTTCTAGAAGATTCTTTTCTCTTCCTCTCTGTGGCTTTGTTTGGCACTTCAGGAAATCTCAACCCGTAGGTACGGACGCCCGACCCTATGGACCATCCCCACCCACTGTATGCAGCAGCCCCTCGGCCAGCACTCGGGACAAACACATCGAGGGGCCCACCCTGGTTGAACAGGCCAGTGCAGGAGCCCATCCAGGCCATGGCAGCGGGGAATTCAGAGGACCCATGATCTAGAGCAATTCTGTGCAACAAGAAGTAAAACACAATTCACATACATAATTTTAAATTTTGTAGTAGCCATATTAAACAATTTAAAAACAGATAAAATGAGATTTCACGATACATTTTATTTAATTCAATATATCCAAAATATCAGTATTTCAAATACAGTTAAAATTTTTAAAAATTAATGATGAGATATTTACATTGTGTTTTTCGTATGAAGTCTTTGGAATCCAGTGTGTATTTTTACACTTACAGCGCATCTCAGTCCTGATTAACCGCATGTCCAGTGCTCAGTAGCCTAGTGGCTATGAAAGAGACACGGCAGGAAGCGTGTGGACGCAGGAAGGCCACGTGGCCGGCACCGTGGAAGACTGTGGCCTCTCACTGTCCATCCTTTCAGTTTCTCTCCTCTATTAGCTGCCTGCTGTCTTCCAAGTTAGATTTGTGATTCCGCATCTAATCCCAACTGATGAGAGCCCTCAGCTCCTTTGTCCAGTTTGTCACCCCAGCCTACCAACCCTTTGCTCTTCCCGAGGTCCCGAAGGGGCTGTTGGAGGGACCTGCACAACCATGGGAGTATGAAGTCCCCACCTCTGGAGGATGAGTGGGTGATGGGAACACTGTAGTAGGGAGGCCAGAGCTGGTGCTGTAACGGGTACAGGTACCATCTATGAAACTGCGTGCACCCAGGCAGTGCCTAACCCACCCGGGATCCTGGTGCACAGCCCGCAGGGAGACTCGGCCTCTCGGGTCTCAGCTATAGAGCACATCCCGTCGTAAATGAGGTTGTACTCACAGTACTGGACCTTGATACTTTTCCAGCTGCCACAACTGTTGAAGTGTTTCACGTGTGTTCGTTTACTTACTGTCACAGAAGTTCCGTTTCCCTTCCTACTTTAGAAGTGAGCAACCAAGCACAGAGAGGTTAAGGGCCTCGTTCTTAGTCATACAGCTGTTGGGGGAGGCTTGGGACTTAAATCCCGGATATTCAGACTGAAATAATGCCTGGTCTGACACTCCGTGGACCCCCAGGCACGTAGCAAGGACAAGCACCAGGCTGCTACTTGAACACCGGGGAAGACCAGGTGGGGGTGGGGGTGGGCCGTGGGCGGCGGAGTCACGGCTCCCGCTAAACCAGAGATGCGGACGTGGAGCTCATGGTCAGAGCAGGAACTGAAGTCACGCTTTCGGATTTGCAGCCGCGATTTGTAAGCACTTCCTGTTCCCACAACGTACAGGCCACTTCTCTTCGGTCTGGTTGAATGAGTGTTTGTGTATCTGCTCTGCTTCTTGAGGATCTGAAATTCTATTTCAAAACTTCCCAGAAGGAGCACTATGGAATTAACAATAAAAACATCCATCATCCACTTCTCTACAGTCAGAAGTCCTGCCTCCCTTTGGTTCTGGGCAAAGTGAGGGTTGTTCCTACGGTGGTGGAGACCGACTGGTGAACAATCATGCAGTCTATACCGAGAGCGGATGTCCGCACAGAAACGCACTAGGCAGACAAAAGGCAAGAGTATCCAACAAGGATTTATTATTATTTGGCCATTATTTGTCTGTGAAATATGTCTTAAGGCTTATTGGAGGAAATAGGTTTGTTTTTTTTTTAACTAGATGTGTTATTTAGGCTAGCTTCAAATCTGATCTGTTATTTCCTAGATCTATCCTAGGGGAAAGACCCAGTGGCTTCTAACTGCACAGAGATGAGCCGGTCATGGAGGATTTCTCCCGAGGAGGGGTAAGGACTCGATGGGGTGACGGAGACGTTGACTCTGGGATATGGCCCACCTGAGACTCAAACCCTGTTGAGCCCTCAGGGCGCGCACAGACGGGGGCCGTTAGCATCTGGCCCTTTACTAAACCCGTAACTTCCTGCACCCACACAGCTCAGCCATGCCCCATGACCCGTCTGCTGAAGCACAAGGCGGTCACGTTTTCCAACCACGTGCCTGTCTTTATTTGCACACCGGGAACTCAATCAACTGAGCACTCATGACATAGTCCAGAACACCAAATCCGGAGTCTAATCCCATTGTCATAAAACCATGTGGAGTAGATGTAGTCATTCCATAATCCGCACATTCACACGGCCTCGCCCTCAGTTACGGCACGGGGAGCCTGTCCAGCGCTGCCGGGGGGATGTGCTGGCCCATCTCTGTGCCCATCTCCAGCCTTCGATTCCTTAATCCCACCTCCCTGGGAAGAGAAAGAAGAAGGTGTTTCCCTTGGCGGTACAATCACTGATGAGTCTTTACGTGAAGAAGAGCTAAGGCTTTGGTGCCGGGGGCAGAAACACACCCAGCAGGAGCCTGGGTTTTACACCCGCTGAATGCCTGTTAGTGAACACGAAATCACAGTAATCAGAGTTGAGTCACGCTCGGCAAGGCCCTCGCTAGATGCCCTCCAGACTACCTGTCACCCACATTTCTTAGAGTAAAATTCAACTTCGTTCCTCTTCTGCGGTAACTCTGTGTACATAGCTGACTTCTGCTTTACTGAGGCTGTTGGTGTATTTCTCAGACAGGAGCTGCAATTAGGTTTGGATATAAACCTGAGCCAAGCCACCCAAGCAAGGAGTTCAAGTAAAAAGTGACAAAAACATAATTAGTCAATCATGTGAATTGATGTGCAGGTTGGAGTCACAAAATATCAGGTTATTTTTAAAAAGAGGGTTGGACAGCCGTGCACAGTAGGTGAATAAAGCCCCTGACCACAGGGAACACAGCTGGCGCTCAAGGGGTGAGGAGGGTGGAAAGTAATGTGTCTCTGGAATTGATTGGGCCAGTGAGTCTTTACCCAGCTGCTCCCTGGGGCCCTGGAGCCGTCATGTAATGTCCAGGCAGTCACCAAATTCAGACTAGCCACAGGTGCTTATGGTTTTATGTGGCACTGAGCAGTTTCAGTCCTTATCTGCAGCAGAGGACAGCAACTTCAGTGTGTCTTCCCATGGGTGGTGGTCCCCATGGCTGCTGGTCCCCATGGTCACTGGTCCCCATGTCTGCTGGTCCCCATGGGTGCTGGTCCCCATGGCTGCTGGTCCCCATGGTCACTGGCCCCCATGTCTGCTGGTCCCCATGGGTGGTGGTCCCCATGGGCAGTGGTCTCCATGGGCGGTGGTCCCCATGGCTGCTGGTCCCCATGGCTACTGGTCCCCATGTCTGCTGGTGGGTCCCCATGGGCGGTGGTCTCCATGGGCGGTGGTCCCCATGGCTGCTGGTCCCCATGGGTGGTGGTCCCCATGAGCGGTGGTCCCCATGGCTGCTGGTCCCCATGGTCACTGGTCCCCATGGGTGCTGGTCCTCATGGCTGCTGGTCCCCATGGCCACCATCCCAAGGACGATGGTGAGTTGGGGACTGGATAACATCATTTTCAGGCCAGGGCCAGTCGCATCCAGCCATCATTCTACTTGTGCGAGAATCAGACTGACTGCAAAGCCTCCCAGGCTCCTGGCTCAAACTCGGAAAGACCTTCGTATATGTTGTGTGTATATGTAGGCTCAGTGGCCTGGAGGAGGGGCTCGCTCCCAGGACCCGGGGGGTCCTGGGGGTGGAGGGCATGAGGGTCCTGGAGACTAGAAGGCCTCTGTCCTTTGCAGCTCTTTATCCTGCTGGAGACAGCTGTGCCCAAATGACACCTGGGAAATGCATCTGCCCGAAGTCGGACAGAAGTGGAGAGTGTTGTCGGGGGCGTGTTGTGTGTGTGCACTCGGCAGGGGAGGTGCTGGGAGTGTCTAGACCACAGCGTGGGCCACAGGAGGGGTGCGTACATCCTACATCCTCCGCAAGCTAAGGGCTTGGCTCCATGCACAGGGGAGGTCAGCGTCCATCCCGGGAAGTTAATGTTACACTATCTCACTCTGATGAGTTAGCTTCTTCCTCCCACAGTTAACCCAAGTTTTCCTCAGGTATCAGACCCTGACGGATAGGAAGGAAGAGAAACACAGCGAGCCCACCCACTGCATTTAGGGCTCATTTACTTTACAGAAGAGCACCTGGTGTATTGCCCACAGTGAGAAATATTCTGCCCTTTCTGTCTCCAGTCCTGCAAAACCTATTTCTGGAAAGCCTGCTGACTCTCGAGTGGGCATCTCGTGGTAACAGTGAATTAGGACGAGTTTTGTTACTGCATGATGGCTGAGCCAAGACAAACTGGACCGAGACGATACAGCCCTGGAACAGGCTGGAGCTTGTACGTCATTTGCAGTGTTAAAAGTGACTAATTTGGGAAAAAAGAAAACCAATTTACAGCATAAGCCAATTTTATTACAGAGATATGCTTTAAAGCAAATGCTTCACGAATAACCCGGACACTCGTGCTCCATGCTGCGTCTCTTGTGGCAGTCCACATACCTGACCTACCAGCCCGGAGCACGCGTTTTACCATCAAGGTCCCCTTCCAGGAGGGTGGAATATCATCCAGGAGATTCGGAACAAGACGACGAGGAGGGTCTTGGACAATGTGGGGGTTAGGGATACCCTAATCAAAATCTGCATCTCACTTTTGACTCCCCCTTCCCCAAAACTTAACTACTGATACCCTACCGTTGCCCGGAAGCCTTAGGATAGATCACATCTGCAGTCAGTTAACAGTCACGCAATGCAGTCAATTAACCACAGCAACGCATTGCAGTCAATTAACGATAACGCATTTTGTATGTTATACGTACTATATACTGTATGCTCCTAATGAAGTCCGCTAGAGAAGAGGAAACGTGGTTACGACAACCCTAAAGGAGGAAAATACGTTTACAGTCCCGCGGGTGTATTTACTGGAAGGCGGTACAGCCGGGCTGGGCGGGGCTGGGCGGGGCTGGGCCAGACACTGCGCATGAGCAGAGGCGCCCGCCCGGCCTGCCCGCACGTGTAGTGGTCGCCTGGCGGCGGCAGCCCGGGACACCCCGACCGGGGAGCCCCGGAGGACCCCCAGTCGGGGAGGACCCGGCCCCCAGCGTCTCCAGGCCTGACCTCCCCTGGGAACCGGCCCCTGCAGCCCAGGCCCCTCCTCCCCGGTGCGAAGGGTCAGCGCACAGGACCCCCCCGGCGCTCCCGCTCCCGGACTGGTAAGGTCTTGTGCCCGACGGAGTGGGGAGGGGGCGCGGTTGGGAACTAAGGCCTTGTGGCTTCTGCCGTCAGCACGTACAGAAAGAAAAGCGTAGAAGTGGACCCGTGCCGTTCAAACCCAGTCCTTCCAGGACCGCCTGTGTACCCCTGTCTGGCGACCCTCCGGGACGCCCCTCTGGTTCCAGGGGCCAGCCCTCCTGGAGGAGCGCGCCGGGGCATTCAGCAGTCTTGCTCAAACACCGGCCGTCACGCAGCAGGACGGTGCCTGACCCTCCAGTCTGCTCCTCGGACCCCACGCGCCGCGTAGTATTTATCCCTCGTTTGTCCTCTGCCCTTCTTTTGCTCTTGGCACAAAGCAGGCTCACGTCTGCCTCAGGGTCCTTGCACCTGCCGTTGCTCCGTGGAGCCCAGTCCCCTGGTTCTTCGCACTGCGGGTGGGTCCCGGACGAGCCACCCTGTCCCCTGCCCACCTGGTCTGTCACATCGCAGCCCCAGCACCCGTGCAGGGCCGTGCGCCCCAACGGTCCACCAGTGGATTGTGCGTTAGGAAACCTGGGCCGCCGTCCTGCTGATCAGCCGTGAGCCCTGAGAAAACGCACTTTGCCTGTTAGGGCAGCAGTCTTCCCTGGGAGGGATGGAGGGTGATTCCCCCACCACTCTGTGCGCCATCCGGAGGCCCCCTAAGGCACGTGTGGAGGGCGGGGCGTTGGTAAGAGGGGGCCTTGGTGGGAAGGCTCTGGGACCCTCCCACCCAGCGCCACCTCGGCAAGGCCCACACGGGCCTGAGAGACGCGGGAGGGAGGGGGCCGGCGTGGGTCGGGCGGCGAAGGGACGAGTCCACCCCCTGCCTCCAGCCTCCGTTGCCCCACCAGGGAGTCACAGGCCGGGAAGAGTCCAGCAGCTCTCCTGGCCTGGCCCCTCGGCCACCCCGGACCCGAACCGACGCTCAGTTCCACAGCTGGGTGACCCCGGGGAGCGGGGAGCCGAGCCGCTCTGTACGAAGGAAGGCTGCGTTTTGCTTCTGCAAGGGGGAAGGATGTTTGCGGGCAAACACAGAACATCGAGCCGGAGCGCCGTCCTCTGCCCGCGACTGCTGGCCCGGGTGTCTTCGCGTCCGCCCCACGGAGGCGGGTAGCGCGCCCCCCCCCCCCCCCCCCCCCGGGGCAGGGTCCGTTCACCAAGTCTGTTGGACCTTTCGACCTTCACAAGACTCCCGTTTCTGGAGAACACTTAGCACACAGCGAGCTGCGAACCGGCCGCGGGTCCGTCCTACGTCCCGCGTGTCGTCTGACTTTGGCGGTAGTTGTGTTCCTAAGCCCCCTTACCCTGGAGAAAACCGCAGCCCACACAGGTTATCGGCCCCCTGGCCAAGACGGGAGGGAGGACAGGCTGCCGACGGCGGCAAGGAAGCAAACGGTGGCGGAAAGGAAGTCTGAAAAGCAAAATGACCCCCAGGTGAATCCCCTCGGTGGCTGGTCCGGTGGACCCCGTGTCCGTGGACTAAGGGTCGTCCCGGGTTGTGAAAAACACCTGGGCTGTGCGTGGGGCCCTTCTGTAGACAGCAAGTCTCCGCGCACAGAGAAGACTGGGTTATTTTGACTCTCGCACATAGAACAGTCGGAAACGTTAAGTAAAAGCAACACGTTTTAGACGGATCTGGGGTTCACATGAAGATAAGGCCCTCGGGGGCTGTCTGTCCATTTGCGGGTCGAAGGTGGTGGAGTCCCGGTCCCAGCCTCGGCGCCACCTGGCCGGGCTGGAGGGACTCGGAACCGGCCTCTCGCCGCGAGACTGTGACTCCTTCCCGGGAGGTGACACTGCCGGGCTGGACGTGTCCACCTCAGGGACACTCACTTCGCGTGTCACTCGTGTTCGTAGAAGGCGGGCTTGGGGAGGGGCCAGAGGCATCCGTGCAGAACCAGTCAGAAACGGACAGAATCCAGGTCCTTTGCGAACCCAGGCGACCCTGCCCTGTGCGCTGGCCTTCACAACTAACAGCCGTGCTCTCGCTCCTTGCTGCATCCCCGCGGGGGACAAACCTTCTAAAAATGTCACAGAGAATGGAAAAGAGCGTTATCCGAGCCACGGTAGGGACAGGTGCCTGGGTTACACGGTTTTCACAACGGAGAGAGGCTCCCGGGAGGGGACATTTGGCACAGGGTTATGTATGGCTCTTACAGAAAGACTTACAAACCATCCTCACGAGGGACATTCCAGAAAGTTACACACTTTACGTTACGTTTTCAATACGTGCAAGTATGTTCAAGTGTAATCTTAAGGGAGCCAGGGAGGTTTTTGGTTTTTCTCACCTTTGTGTTTAGAATGCTGCTTTTTGGTTATTTTTTTTTTTAACAAATAATAATAATAATATTTTTTAAATAATAAAAAAGCAGATCTGCAATGTGTGCTCGGGGCAGAAACAGAGCCCGTGCCGTGAGGTTTCACGGAATCATTTTGACCTTGGTAAATGTTAAATGTTAACGTAAAAAATTGCAAAATGTCAAATGTTAACGTAGGGCTTCCGTGGGAGCCCAGGAGCAGGGCCACAGACGTCAAAAGTAGAAAATTTCCGGGCCGCCTGGGTGGCTCACTTAAGCGTCCGACCTCGGCTCAGGTCACGATCTCACGGTTTGTGAGTTCGAGCCCCGCATCAGGCTCGGTGCTTGGAGCCTGCTTCGGATTCTGTGTCTCCTTCTCTCTGTGCCCCTCCCCAACTTGTGCTCTGTCTCTCTGTGTCTCTCAACTAAATGTACAAAAAAAAATTTTTTTTTTAAAGTAGAAAATTTCCTTGATCAGTGTTTCCTTCGTGACAGGTTGGCCCACATCTAAAACAGGGGACGATCTGAGGGAAGGGAGAGGTTCCATGGAAGACCGTGGGTTCCTCCACAGTCTGACTCATCCCTCCCTCGTCCCGACCCGACCCCGCGCTCCGCCTTGACCATGGGAAAATGAAATCTTCGCTCCTTCCTTTTCGTTTCCTTCGAAAGGCAGCGTGTGTCTCACACGGGGTCCTTACCGGGAATGCAGATTGTGGGTGACACCCCAGGGGCTCGCGTCCAGCGGACGCCCACGGGCCTCACAGCAAGAGGCAACAACTCCTGCGGTGTGAGATGGGGCTTCCTGCCCCGAGGGTGCTTTCCTGGCCGGGCTTCCTTCCTCTGCCTTCTTTCCTCCGATGACATGGTAATCTCTGATGTCAGGACATGCTTATAGTCCTGAAGGTAGACCTCACATGTGCACACGTGTGCCGGAGGGGTCCCGATCGGCCAGAAGTCGGTAGAAACTGTTCCTTCGTGCTCGTCACGTGAATGTCAGGGCTGGGTGTGAATGAGACGGAAGTACCTTCTAGGTTGAAAGAACCTTTCAGAAAAATGGAGAAGGTTTTCCAAGTTTATATAGATTATTCAAAACACACTGGGGAAAAAACCCCCCATAAAACGGAATTTTAAAACCTTTGTTTTCTCAGGCATCGTTTTGCTCAGTTAATTCTACTTAGAACATGATCTAAAGAGGTGAAACGGTTGCTTCCTTCTACTTTAAAATGAGGGCCTATCCGTTGCTTTCTTTTATTAATAATTCACAGAAAAGCAAAATTTCAAATCAGCTCCAAGTTAGTCGGGAGTGCAAACACCAGAGGCCAAAGTCAGGCACTAGTCATAGCTTTTGTTCAGGGAGGAGAGGGGAGGGTCCGGGCACTTCCTCCTTCTTGAACGATGTGTCACTCCCTTGCTTAAAACCCACCGGTGGTTCCAGTCAGCTGTCGGGACTAGAGGCACACTCGCCCTCGTGGCTTACAAACAGGGTCTGACCCCGTGCACCTGCCGCCGTCTCTGGCTCCGTGCGCTCCATCCCCTAACGTCCCTCCCCCTTCCCAGCGCCCTAGTTGCTTCTCTGATTCTTGCTTGAGTTTCCTGAAGACTCCACACCTGTCCCTTACTTGCCATTCTTCCTGTCCCAGCTAACTCCCTCTTCAACCTCCAGATCTCACTTTATTCTTTTTTTTGTCAAAAGTTTTTAAATGTTTATTTCTGAGAGAGAGCAAGTGAGCAAGCATGAGCAGGGGAGGGGCAGAGAGAGAGGGAGACACAGCATCCGAAGCAGGTTCCAGGCTCCGAGGTGTCAGCACAGAGCCAGATGCGGGGCTGGAACCCATGAACCATGAGATCATGACCTGAGCCGAAGTCGGACACTCAACCGACTGAGCCCCCCAGGTGCCCCCGGATCTCACTTTCAATGTCACTTAATCTGGGAAGCCTCGGCTGACCTTAGGTCTGGGTTAAGGGTGTGACTCCTTTTTTCATTATAATTGCCTGTTTCCTGATTTTTTTTTTTGCATTTTTTTAAATTTAATTTTTTAAATTTACATCCAAATTAGTTAGCATATAGTGCAACCATGATTTCAGGAGTAGATTCCTTAATGCCCCTTCCCCATTTAGCCCATCCCCCCTCCCACACCCCCTCCAGTAAGCCTCTGTTCTCCGATTTATGAGTCTCTTATGCTTTGTCCCCCTCCCTGTTTTTATATTATTTTTGTTTCCCTTCCCTTATGTTCTTCTGTTCTGTGTCTCAAAGTCCTCATATAAGTGAAGTCATATGATATTTGTCTTTCTCTGACTAATTTCACTGAGCATAACACCCTCCAGTTCCATCCACGTAGTTGCAAATGGCAAGATTTCATTCTTTTTGATTGCTTGAGTAATACTCCATTGTATATATACCACACCTTCTTTATCCAGTCATCCATCGATGGACACTGGGCTCTTTCCGTACTTTGGCTCTTGTCGATAGTGCTGCTATAAACATGGGGGTGCCTGTGCCCCTTCGAAACAGCACACCTGTATCCCTTGGATACATGCCTAGTAGTGCAATTGCTGGGGCGTAGGGTAGTTCTATTTTTAGTTTTTTGAGGAACCTCCATACTGTTTTCCAGAGTGGCCACGCCAGCTTGCATTCCCATATAATTGCCTGTTTTCTATTCCGTATTCTCGGCTAAGATCATAAACTTGGATTATGGCAGGGAGGTGAGAGCCGTGTATATGCTCACACACACATGTGTGCACACACATATGTGCACAAATTGAACAGGAAAGAGGTAAACTGATTTGTGTCACTTCTCATGATCCGGTGCCCTCTCCTTAGGTCCCTCTCGAGTGCTGGGTGCAGGAAAGCCTGGGGTACCCCAGAGAGGGAGTTAGTTCATGGGGAGGTTGCTGTGGACTGGAGGAGACGGGCACACAGCCAGTGCCACCGTCTGGGCCCCAAACTGGGCCCCATGCTGTCGGGAGTCTTGAATATGGAAACACTGAAATAGAGAAGCTTTCTTTCTACATGACATCCCTAGAAGGTGTCTTGAAAGTCTCTTACCCCCTGAGTGAGCCGCATCTGAAGAGGAACGCTCACATGGACGCGGCCCCCGCGTTGGGAGAGGCACGGCTGGGGTGTGGCTGCGTGTGTGCGTGTGGTGGGGAGACCCCTCGTCTCTGATGCGTGCATCTCTGCAGATGGCCCCCAGATACCTTCTCTCCTTTGCTCCTCTGTTGGTGTCACGTAGTCTGGAGATCTTGAGTCAGGAAAGTGAGGCACTGGGGGGGGGTGGGGCCCGAAGTGCTCAGCCGCGTGAGCCCCCATCGCAGGTCTGGACAGGGCCCGCGGCTCCCAGGGTCCTGGCCAGAGTCCAGCTTCCATCCTGCCCCAGCAGACGTGTGCCACATTCGTGCCAACGGACCGCTGGCACCTGTGGGGCCACGGCCCGTGAGCCCACCTCTGCCACGGGCTGTCGGGCGGGGATCAGAGAGGATTTATAACCTCTCAGTATTTAGACGAGGAGTAGGTGGGCGTCCACTGGATCCTCCCTGGTGCTCCCCCCGCGGGATTTCACTTCATAGCCCAGGACTCTGTGCTAGTTGGCTCCTTGGAGGTCACTGGGCATCATTACTCCGTGTCACCTGCTGTTCAGGGAGTCACTCGCCTTTGGACACGTGCTTCTGTAGATTCCACTCCCGCCTGAGCTGCTCACGTCCAAGGTCCCTCCGAGGGGATCCTGCCGGTTGGCTGAGCACCCCGCGTCCGGAGCCCCGCTGGGGCAGACCTCCAGTGCCCGTGTCTCCAGACCATCTGCCAGCCCACGAGCATCGTGGCACCTCTGTGGCCACAAGGGCAGGTCAGGTGTCCACAGCAGCGTGGCGGCCTTGGCTGAGAAAACCATGCTGGGCGCTGGCTGCACAGGGGCTGTGAGCTGGGCGTTCAGAGCGCCCAGCCCGTACCTGCGGCCTCCCTTCGCCCGCTGAAGGCCCACTTGCTTTAAGTCATGTATGCAGATATTCTCATCCCCACCTAAACCACGCCAGCTAAGCAAAGGTGTAAGAGTCTAAATTAGATCATTCAGAGTCTTCTGCAAAAGAGGAAGGAAAAATAAGAACTCTTCAAACTTCAGTACCCGCTGTAGAGTGTTTCAGATTATTTAGGAAGATGCGGTCAGCTATTTCACTGTAAATTCACTCTGTTATCAGCAATGGCTCATGTGTCCAGGAATGGCTTCACTTCCTCTCCAATGGTCACCATAAAATTAAGACAGGGGATAAAAGCCATGTCTATATATAGACAATGGATTAATCCCTTTGCATGACACAATAGTTTGGGGCACTTGTAGTGACTATTTTTGTAGAATTCATACATAATGTGCGTTACAGAGCTTCTATAATCCGCTCATTAAGCTGCCCACAAACTCGTCTGCCCAGTTTTCAGCCCAGCAGTTTGGTCACAAAGACCTGACCATCCTTCGTAAAGCCGTGGGGCTCGTATCACTGTGAGTCCTGTGCCGTGCGTAAGAGTAAGCCAGTAAGTTGACCTCGGTCTTTCTTCGTGCTTGTCACTGGCTCCTTACTGCCCCCCACCTCCATGGGGGCAGCGGGATCGGGTCATGGGCCCCCCAGGACCCTCCAGGGTCGTGGTTCTTGACTCCCTGCAGCCACTTCTACAGAGTGTGGATGTGGATGTCACCCGCCTCTCCACGGGCGACCTGTCCCCAAGTCTTTGCCTTATCTTGGGAAAAGAGGTGGAAACAGCTGAGAAGAGATGAAGCTTGAGTCTCCTGTCACTAGAGAATTCAAGTTCTCAGAACCGAGAATTTCAACATGGGATTCTCAACTCTGGTTATTCCCTGGGGCCAACCGCCGTGTTTTAGATGCCCACACTCTAGCACAAACCTGGAGGTTCTGAGGCCAAAGTCAGGGGCGAGGACAGGCGAGTGCTCGTGTTCTCAGATTCTAGTGGTCGTGTTCCGGCTCAGGCAGGGTTGAAGCCAGTGATTCGGATGAGACGCTTATATTTGTTCTTGTTCCGCACTCCAGCCAGGAGCCCAAACCGTGTTTCCCTAGGTCGCAGGTGCACACATTGCTGCCGTTCCCGTCTTGTGGGGGAAGGACCTGGGTTCGGAGAGGACCGGACTCAGTCCACCAGAGACAGGCAAGGAAGAGTGTCTGGAGTCAGCAGACAGACTCATTCAGCAAAGTCCGCCTGACTTCAGATACGAGTTCCCTCTGAACCCGCTCGTGGCTCAGGACGGCTTCTGCTGCCCAGGTGTCGCATTTGCTTTGGGGGGCATCAGTTATCAGTATGTCTTTTGTGCACCAGTACTGCGATGTGAGGGCGCTGAGCCAGGGGCGGGCGGAGTGATGAGCGTCCCAACCGCACCCTTCCTTCTCCCGGGCCTCCGCACCTGTGCCCCTTCCTGCCAGTGCTTGGAGTGGAGCCAGACAGAGACCAGCTCCTTGGCGGCCCCCTGAACAGTGTCTAGTCTTTTTCTCCCAAGGGAGGTGCTGGGAGCTGGCACTTTTCTGCTTACCCGCCGTGCCGATCCGGGGAGGGGCGTCCTCTGGGGAGTACCTGCCAGTTTTGCCCTCATTGGGATGCAGGAGCCACTCAGCTGCCTTCCGGATTTCTCACGAACGGACTTGGCCCGGGTGGTGGTGTTGGATCCGTGTCTGCAGGTGGGGAGGGCGAGTGTGGGGGTGCCCCCGCTGCCGTCCGGCTGATATTGCCGCACACGCGGTTTACGTCCTCGTTGTGGTGCTGCTTTGTGTCCATTTCCCAAAATTCACCAAAATACACATGTTACCGTATGAAAATTATACATCAGTAAAGGAGACGAAAATAAGTTCGTAAAAATTTAATGTCACAAAAAATTTGTAAGCCAGCAGTATGTTGTAAACTGCTCCTAGAAACCATCCTTCAGCACCAAACAATTTATATATCTGTCATTCAATTCCACTTAGAAAATAGCCTTGCATAGACAAAATTTTCTGATATATAGGCTATGCTTGCTTTTACTGTTCTTTTTTTTTTTTTTCTCTTTATTCTCAAAATTGATTCCAGCCACACTCTCTTTTTCAGGACGGTGAGGAAGTCACGTAGGGATCACCATTTCTAAATAAAAAGTGGGTTGCATCCTACGTGTACCACTGCTCAGTGCCTAAACAAACGTCTGATACGTAGTGGACATTCGTTAACGTTTCTTTGAATGGATGGATGTAGTTTTCTTCTTTGATAATCCACTGTCAAAAGAGTGAAGAGAACCAGACCTTACAGTCAGATCCTTGATTTTGCCAGTTAGGGGCGGTACGGTCTCAGACGGTCTCAGCCTCGCCTACCCCCCCCCCCCCGCCCCGTGTCAACAGGGATGATAATAATCCAGCAACTCATAAAGTGAGCTTCGAAAGAGCTAAAGAAAAAAGACAGCTTTCCATCGTCTGAGTGTTGTCACCTGGACAAGAATTCCCATTGGTTCTTCTCACCCGACAATCTTATCTGGCTGATTACGGAGCATTTGTGTCCATTCCAGTCCACATTCGGGATGCTTGAAATGCCGACTAGACTGGTGTTTTCAACACTTTGTCCTTCTCCCCCCAACCTAATTGCATCACTCATTTCTACTGTCCATGGTTTGCTAGAGCCTGGCAGTGCCTAACATGAACTAGATACAAACAGGAACCTTCAATAAATCTCCTGTAATCAGGTGTTTATGGCCCTTGCTTTCCACGTTCGCCAAGCTCTCTCCCTGGCCAACCGGATGCCCGTGCGGCACATGAGAGCGGAGCCCTGGTGGGGGAGTGTCCTGCCGTCTGTTCGTATCGTACTTTGCTTGTGGCTTAGTTTCCTCATGCTTCTCCAGTGCTCGTACCTCTGGGCGGTGGCTTCTGGTTGCGGCCTCCGCTCTGCAGTCTCGACTTCCTCCCCGTGGGTCTCCGTCCCACCACCATCCACCGTCCAGTCACGGACCTCGCCTCTGCCACCCGCGATCCACTGTCACAAAAGGCAAACTCCAGTTCATATCCTGCAAACCCAGGCAGTGGGCGTGTTGTTAGATGCTCTGAGTTTGTGGTAGTTGCCTCACGCCCTTGTTTTCTTTATTTTTCTAAAAACTAATCTATTATATATTTATATATGATACGTATTATGATGCGTCTATTTAACGTATATTGTAATAATTTGTTGCATTCGTTGTTTCTATAATTTTATGTCTACCCTAAATAGTCTATTTACGGTAGAAAGAAAATATTACAGATATCACTGAAGCTCCCCACGTCCCAGGGATCCAGAGTTTTCTGTTTGAACTAGAAGTTGACTCACTGCTCTAGGGTAATGGCATGCCTGACTGAAAATTACTTGGTAACATTTAAGCTCCCGAAGAGTATGGTTTGGAGATCAGCCTAGGATGCTCCTGTTCTCTCTTCCTTTGAGGCTGGCCTAGCAGAAGGCTCGCTCTCTGGCTCCTCAATCCTGGGAGGGCTGATACAGCTCAGATTTTGCATGACACCCGGCTCCAAGACCCGTTTGGCCGCTCTCAGCAGACCTGGAGACCGAGAGGCTGGCGCATTAGAAAGCCTGGCACATGACTCAGGGCCATCGGACCCTAAACTTTTGTGACAAGACTGATTTCCTTCTTCATCCTTCCCTCTTTTGGAAAGAAAGATTGTGTTTGTTTTCTAGCATAATACTGTGTCAGTTCTGCCTCGAGAAAAAGTCAAAATTCGCCTGGGAGCATTGGACGCGGCCTGTCACATTTCCATGGGCTCCGTGACGTTGCCTCTGGCTTCATATTTTCAGTTTTCCTTCCAAAGCTCTGCCTTCCTGCACAGTTTCAGACTGGAGACGGGACCGAATTTTCCAGACCTTCGAGATGCCCCTTCTTATAGCCATGCCAGGTGGAGAGGAGCACCCGTCCCACGATGCTGCAAGGGGTAGTTAATGGGCCGTCTCTTCTTGGGAACGCATGAGCAACAGGTGACTCATCCTGTCCCTCTGTTATAGACCCAGTTACTTACATGAGACCTGCCACGCGGCAGATGCCGTGTCCCTGAAAACACATCTCAGACTTCTCCCTGTCCTCTCTGCTCTTTGTCACTGCTTTGTTTTTCTTCCTGGTATGTAAACGTCAAATACACTATACACTGTATTTTTTAAATTTGAAAAATTCTATTTATTATTCAGCTGTAAGGCATGTTTAGCTTTAATAGATATTACCAATTTTGCTCCCAGAATGGTTGTACCCGTTGACGCAGCTCCCAGGCAAGTAGGAGATTCTGACTCTTGCAAACCATTTCCAACCTTTGGAGCTATGAGGTTATTTTCTTTTTCTTCTTTTGAAAAATTTTTTTAAGTGTACTCTTTAATCCCCATCCCCTGTTTTCCCCATACGCCCCCCCTCCCACTACCCCTGGTAGTGTGTTCTCTCTCTCTTTTTAAATGTTTATTTATTTGAGAGAGAGTGAGAGCAGAGGAGGGGCAGAGAGAGAGCGAGAGAGAACCCCAAGCAAGCTCCACACATCAGTGCAGAGCCCAGTGCGGGACTCAGTCCCACAAACCATGAGCTCATGGTCTGAGCCGAAAGCAAGAGTTGAACGCTTAGCCAACTGAGGCACCCAGGCACCCCACCATCAGTGTGTTCTCTATAGTTAAGAGTCTGTTTTTTGGTTTCTCTCTCTCTTTTTTTTTTTCCCCTTTGCTCATTTGTTTTGTTCCTTAAATTCCACGTATGAATGAAATCATATGGTATTTGTCTTTATCTGACTGATTTATTTACTTAGCATTATAGTCTCTAGCTCCTTTCATGTTGTTGCAAATGGCAAGATTACATTCTTTTTGATGGCTGAGTAATATTCCAGTGTGTGTGTGTGTGTGTGTGTGTGTGTGTGTGTGTGTGTGTATACATACCACATCTCCTTTATCCATTCATCAGTCAGTGGACACTGGGCTATTTGCATAATTTGGCTGTTGTTGACAACACTACTATAAACATTGGACGGCATGGAACCCTTTGAATCTATATTTTTGTATCCTTTGGGTAAATACTTAGTAGTGCAATTGCCGGGTCGCAGAGTAGTTCTCTTTTTAACTTTTTGAGGAACCTCCATCCTGTTTTCAAGAGTGACTGCACCAGTTCACATTCCCACCAACAATGCAAAAGGGTTCCTCTTTCTCCACATCCTCGTCAACGTCTGTTGTTGCCGGAGTTGTTAATGTGAGCCATTCTGACAGGGGTGAGGTGGTACCTCATCGTGGTTTTGATGTGTATTTCCCTGATGATGAGTGATGTGGAGCATCTTTTCATGTGTCTGTTAGGCATCCGGATGTCTTCTTTGGAGAAGTGTCTACTCATGTCTTCTGCCCATTGTTGTAATTGGCTTACTTGTTTTTTGGGTATTGAGTTGTATCAGTTCTTTATATATTTTGATACTGACCCTTCATCAGCTATGTCATTTGCAAATATCTTCTCATAGTCCATAGGTTGTCTTTTAGTTTTATTGATTGTTTCCTTCACTGTGCAGAAGCTTTTTGTCTTGATGAGGTCTCAATAGTTCATGTTTGCTTTTGTTTCCCTTGCCTCCGGAGACTTATATAGAAAAATGTTGCTACAGCTGATGTTAGAGAAATTACTGCCTGTGTTCTCTTCTAAGATTTCTATGGCCTCAGGTCTCACTTTTAGGTCTTTAATCCATTTTCAGTTTATTTTGGGGTATGGTGTAAGAAACGGGTCCAGTTTCATTCTTCTGCACGTTGCTGTCCAGTTTTCCCAGCACCATTTGTTGAAGAGACTGTCTTTTTCCCATTGGTTATTCTTTCTTATTCGTCAACGATTAATTGACCATATAGTTATGGGTCCATTTCTGTGTGTGTTTTCCATTCCATTGATCTATGTGTCCGTTTTTTTGTTTTTTGTTTTTTGGTTTTTTTTTTGTCAGTACTGTACTGTTTTAATCACTACCACTGCATAATATAACTTGAAATCTGGAACTGTGATGCCTCCAGTTTTCCTTTTTCAGGATTGCTTTGGCTATTTGAGGACTTTTATGATTGCATACAAATTTCATTGTTCTACCTCTGTGAACAGTGCTGGTGGTGCTTTGATGGGGGATACTCCAAATCTCTAGCTGGCTTTGGGCAGTGTGTTGAGACATTTTCATCTTAACCATCCTGGTAGCTTGGGTACTCGTCTTTCACTGTGATCTTAATTTGCATCTCCCGACTGCTAGGTTTTCATATGCTTATTGACCACTTAGATAGTCTCTATTTTATGAAGTGTCCTAGGTTTTTGCCTATTTTTTTAAAAACTGAATTGTCTTACCAATTTCTTATTGATCGGTAGGAGTTTTTTATGTACTTTGTATATGAATTCTTTGTCATTTATGTAACACATGTATACATTTATTATATGTACAAACATACAGATAGATTTATAAGCAACACAGGAAATCTAAAAGCCAAAAGAGAAAAGGTGGACAGATACCATCACACATCCCCCCCAAATTTTTGGTGTTCAGGATGATAAAAGACACGAAGACATCATATTATAGATGATACTATATAGATAGTATGTATAATTGACTATATATAACTGACTGTATATATCAATATACCATATGTATAATTGAACCAGCCCAATCCATTCCTGAGTTCAGAGAAATGAGATGAGTTATATGATCACCCATACACATTTAGAAGAATGTCCATACCACCTTTATTCTCCATATCCCCAAACTGGACATAATGACATATCTAGAATAGATTAAAAAACTGATGACATGTTCATAAAATGGGATACCACACAACATAAAGAATACATTTCAGCTCCGCGCGACAACATGAGTGAAAGAGGTCAGACACGAGATAGTACATATTAGGATTCTATTGATATTGAGGCAAAACAAATATTTACTGATACCAATCAGGTAGTAGTTACATTGCGGGGGGTCTTTCCCATGGAGGGAGGGAGAACAGGAAGCCTGGGAGGCTGGGACCGTTCTCTCTTGCCGTGGGGGGCGGTTACAGAGGTATATGCATATGTGAATGTTAAGCGAGCCGTGTGCTTGACCGTATATGGTATGAGGTAAGGATTGGTGTGTGTTCTGTTTACTGCTATATCCTCAGTGTCTGGGAAGCACCTGTCACACAGCCCGTGCTCAGTGCGGAACCAACATTGCGCACTGAGCGTGCATTCACCCAGCGTCCACATTGAAACAGCACCCCTGGTAACCACAACCCAGATGTTGATGTTTTATCTACTTGCCTTCAAACATGTTGCTCGTTAGCTGAGTCATGTTTAGAAAGGGTTAACCTGTAGAAAGAGCCCACGTAGAGATGGATGTGGAACCGAGAGCCACAGCGGTGTTATTCGGCCGGACAGCTGTATGGTCCCAGAGCTTCGGGGAAACCAGGCTTGTTTCCAGTGGACATGTCTAGACAGCTGTGAGTAGTGAATCATATGCACACTTACAGGAACCTGAAGAAACTCTGGCCTGTGTCCAAAATGGGGATTTTAGCAAGAGCTTAGGAATTAATCTATAGCAAGATGAAAGTTAAGAAGAGGCAAGCGTACAAGGGAACTTGGTGTAGGACAAAGGTGGCATTTTAATTCTATTGGGGACTTGATGGTTAATTTGAAAAGCAATCCTGGGACAATTGGCTATGAGAAGAAAAACGTTAGGTTCCTATTCATGCTACATATAGAATTAAATTCAGCTTTGTTTAAAGATCCGTATGTAAGAGCTGTATACAAGCAAATATAAAAGATGTTAGAAGAAAGTTTACGAGAATATGCCGGTCACTTTAAGAGTGGAGAAGACGCACTTAAACAATGTAGGAAAACTAAAAGCCAAAAGAGAAAAGATGGGCAGGTATTATCACATAAAAAACCTTCTCCACTGTTTGGAATGCCGTAAGATATTATAAATAGACTCAAAATGGTAACCAGGAGAAAATATTGGCTGTGAATATAAATAAAGAGTCATTTCCTTTATAATTATAAAAGAGCTTTTACAGATTTGTAAGATGAAAGAAATTAACTCAGTAAAAAAAAAAAAAAAGAAAGAAAGAAAGAAATGTGAAAACTAACGACCTGAGCAGGAAATGCAAAGGAAAGCATGAGTGTAAAAATGTTGAACCTCTCCAGTAGCCCTCAAATCAAGCCAGGAATAAGATGCCGTTATTTTACTGCTAAGATGGGCGAACACGGGTTCGCTTTCTCATTTCTTTGGTTCTTTGGGTGTATTTTGGACGTTGCCTTCTTAAGTGCTTTTCAAAGTATAATGTGAAATGTATTATTTCCTTTGGAAGGTGGGGGCTACTGGGTGAGAAGGTCAAATGCATAGTGTAGGTTGGACACCTGACCGAGAGAGGGACAGCTGCTTAGACACGGGAAGGCAGTGCCAGAGCCGCACCCCACACCCAGCTCCCAGGGACGGCCGGCTCTCCTGGCCTCCTACTTTTCAACACTTTCCCTCCCACACAGGCCCAAGAACCTATAGGCATTCTCACCTCTTGACATTTTCTGGGAACAAAGCCTTTGTTTTAAAAAATGACAAAACTTGGGGCGCCTGGGTGGCGCAGTCGGTGAAGCGTCTGACTTCAGCCGGGTCACGATCTCGCGGTCCGTGAGTTCGAGCCCCGCGTCGGGCTCTGGGCTGATGGCTCGGAGCCTGGAGCCTGTTTCCGATTCTGTGTCTCCCTCTCTCTCTGTCCCTCCCCCGTTCATGCTCTGTCTCTCTCTGTCCCAAAAATAAATAAACGTTGAAAAAAAAATTTAAAAAAAAATGACAAAACTTGTAACTCGGGCAGAAGACAGCGTGTCCTTTTAGTGTCCTATCAGGGCATCGTGTGACGGGTCTGCCCATGGGTTATTTAATCAGGTAGGAGAATGCAATTTTATTGGACTGTTATTCACTATTGATTAAAATCTAGGCTTAGAGAAGCAACGTGTTAATTTATAATTTTTGCCTCTCAGCACTATCAGTGGTTTCTGTCCAGTAGGAAAGATAACCCCGATGGTGGTGGTTTTATTGTCCTGTAGGACAGTAAACCATGTCATCATTGTCCTCTGGCTAGGACAAAAGAGGATTAAAGCAGAAAAAAAGCATCTATCGAATCACCAAAAAAGAATCTAAGATTGTTTCAAATTGAAGTAAAAATAACTGATAAAAGCTTTGGTTCACATTAAGGAATGAGCCTTTAAGAGGGAGTATACTTTGTGAGCTAATAGGGTGATCCTCTGGTAAGTATTTAGGGGTTCACCTAGATGGAAAGGAAGCTTTCCCCCCACCCCCAGAAAATCACCCAGTACCGCCACACCCACCACTGGGGACACTCCCATCTCAGGTGGGTATTTCATACCCTTCCTGGGTCATGTGGGAGAAGTCCGCAAAAGAAGGGAGGGGCCAGATCAGAGAGATGTCTTTGTCATACTTTGAATGACCAAGAAATTTGACCTTGCAAAACTGGGCTACAACTCCGCCTTTCTCTCATGCATTGTCTATGCAGCTACCAGAAAGACATTTCTGATCAAAATTCAACCCTTTCCTGCCTCTGCTTAAATTCTTCATTTCCTCCTAGTGCCCTTAGGATTGAATTGGAGCCGTTGCATCATCGAGGCTCCTGATTTCCTCTGCAGTCCCATCCCTAGAGATACCTTCCCTCCCCAACACACATGCATGCACACATACACCCACACACATGCACACGCACACACATGCACGCATGCATGCACACACTTAACATGCAAGCATGCATACACATGTTTGCACATTCATAAGCACACACTCCCCTCAGCTCCAGCCATTCTCTCTGGCTTTGCACACTCTCTTCCCAGTTCACTTGCCTCAGCCCCTGCTTTCCGTCTATATGCTCGCCTGGTTTAAGACTCCCCTTACACTTCCTCTGGGAAGCCCTGCCTGCCCCTCCTGTGTGTTTCCCAGACTCCACGGCAACATACTCACTGCTTGATCCCCATAGGGCCCCCAGGGCAGTTACCCCAGGACAGCCTCCTTCGTTATACCATGAACCCCTTGAGAGCAAGAACTGTGTCCCCAGAACCTAACCCCAGGCCTAGCATACACTCAGCAAATATTTATGGAATTAGTGGTTGAAAGAATATTACCTTTTAAAAAAAAAAAATATGGGGCACCTGGGTGGCTCAGTCAGTTAAGCGTCCGACTTCGGCTCAGGTCGTGGTCTTGCGGTTTGTGAGTTCGAGCCCCATGTCAGGCTCTGTGCTGACAGCTCAGGGCCTGGAGCCTGCTTCGGATTCTGTGTGTGTGTGTCTCTCTCTCTGCCCCTCCCCTGCTCATGCTGTGTCTCTCTCTGTCTCAAAAATAAATAAAACATTTTTAAAAAATTAAAAAATATATACTTTGGAATTTTGAAATAAAACTTGTATTCTAGAAAATTTGGAAAGCACAACAATGCCCAAGGCAAGAAGTTCAAATCAGCTGTAATCCCCCCTACTCCGAGATAGCCCCTTTTAGTTGATGCATTAATCTTGAGAAAGGGGACACCACGTAAAATGGAGACCGTGGGAACTTTCTGGCAACACCGTGTCTCACACAGAGAATGGAATTACAAGACCAGTTAGAAGAGGGTCCAGACTCCAGGTATAAAATGACAAGCGTGTGGACCAGATGGGACAAAGGGAAGCCTGAGATGCACGTGGTTACCAGGATGTTTGGTGGCCGGGCCTGGAAATTGATTCGGGGCGGTGGTGAGCCAGTGGGAGGACCGTCTGCTGACCTGAGGTTAATACGCAGCTAAATCAACGGAAGATTTTGAGATTGGGTGAACGGAGGTGTCCTGCTCTCGTCTCCTCCCTCATCAAATATTTATCAGGCATGTCTTCTGCACCCGGCACTGGTCTCCTCACTGGGAAAGCGGAAGAACTGCCACCACACGGCCACACGGCTTTGTTTGCCCTTCGCCTTCACCCCTGCACTGGCCACGGTGACCACATTTTAAGCAACTTCTTGAGAAGTTGATGGGAGGACAGACATGCTGATTGTGGACTGGCGGTTGTGGGCTTTCTGGGGGAGCAGCCAGGAGTCATCACCGTGTAACACAGAACAGCTCGGTCTGTTGGCCCCGGTAGGAAATGGTTTTCCTCCAGGTCCTGTAGCTGTGTCTTCCTTTTCCTCACACGTCCCCTTGCTTCCACCCCGCATGTGGGGGCACTGCTTGGGTTTCGATCTGGACCTGTGTCCTCCGAACCGCAGCCCCTCGTCCTCAGGGTAACAGGTGCATCAGTGAACACATCAGCAAAGCCCCCAGCCTTGTCCAGAATCAGCTCTGGTGGTGGGAATGTGGTGCCTCTGGGAGAGCTCTCAGATTTAGTCCTGGAGAGCCATCAAGGAACGCTAAAATGTCCTTGAAAGGGGCGCCATGGTGGCTCAGTAGGTGAGGCCTCAGACTCTTGGTTTTGGCTCAGGTCATCATCTCGTGATTTCATGAGTTCAAGCCCCATGTGGGGAGGGCTCTGCGCTGACAGTGTGGAGCCTGTTGGGCATTTTCTCTGTCCCTCTCTCTCTGTCCCCTCCCTGCAGATGCTCTCTCTGTCTCTCTCGAAGGAATAAACTTAAAAAAAAAAGTCCACGAAAGACTGTTCAAAGCACAGACATATTCCTTCAATCCCCCCGAGCATACGCGGTGATGATGGGAGGAATGTGTGTTCAGGGCTGTGACACATGTGGTGAGATGGCATCTTCCTGGCCAGAGACATAGGAGACACTTGTTTGAGACAGAGGCATAAAAACCCCTGATTGTGCAATGGCTACTTTTTCGTTGGTGCCAGATGTGAACGGGCCAGATTCCTTTGTGAGGAAAATTGGGAATCCGTCTCACTAATAAAAAAAGTCCCTTAATAGTCAATAGCTAGAAAATTTAAGAAACTTCAGAAGAAAAAAGCACTAAATAAGTTAAATGGCCCCATTAGGGTTACATGAGTGGTACTTTGAGATCAATCATTTGAGATTTAGGATTTGGACACTTTTCTCTGTACGTATATTACATAGCAATACAAATTTTATCTAAAAGCAAAATTGCTCTGGATACAGCATCTTCTAAAAAAAACAAAAAAAAAAAACAAGAACACAACAAACCGGGAGAATCCGTCTCTGTTTCTCTGATGAGGGGAACGGTTGCAGACTTAGGGCAGGACCTTTGAGGCAACTTTCCAGGCTTCAGACTCTGGGCTCGGTCAATGGGGACACGCCACATCCTAATTCCACTTGACTGGCCGGTTGACCGCTGGCACATTGTTAAAACTCTCCGAGCTTCGTGGAACCCATCCGCAAAATGGGAATAACATCACTCTCTCGGGGTCATGACGGGCTGGAACAGGATGATGTGTTTACAGTGTCCGGTCGAGGCTTTGCTGCACAGAACCCCCTCATGAATGTTGGGTCCTCACTCGCTCCAACGATGTCCCTCTTTCCCACCTTCATGGGCTTTCCTCCATCTGAGCTCCCAAGGAAGCCAAAGGGAGATGCTGAGGGGCAAATATGCCAAGGGCTGGGAGGCGGGAGAGGCCCCGGGAGGAGCCGAGGTCAGCCAGGTGCTGGCACTCACGAATAACAAGGAAAATGTGAAGGGATCCCTGTCGCTGTCGAAACCCGGCCAGATGCGGCCGCCCGGGTGCCAACGATAACAAGAGAAGCTGAAATTAAGAGTATTTGCTCACCGCGCAGATTTTCCCCACAGAAAACTAGGAGGAGTAGGTCAAAAAATGGCAATATGATCTATCAAAATAGTGGATTTTCCCAGGGTATGAGTATAGCAGGGAATCTGGGGTTACTTTTCAGTACCAGTCTTACAGGAACGTTTGGTTGACTCATTAAAATCCACTCAGTGGCAACTTTCGCGTGTGCCATCTTCTGACATGGGGTTTTGGGGAATTGGGATATCCTGTCGTCAGCAGCCTGTGACATGAAGTTGCTTTTCTTAAAATGGTTTCCCCTGAGTTGTCCACTCTCCCTCACGTGGTGCCTAAGGTAACTCGATCAAGGTTCATCTAGCAATAGAATCTGCACGGTCGTTAGCTCTAAAACTTCCCCGGGTTCCTCCCTCCCTTCCTTCCCTGGGGACCCTCCTGCCTTCGTCGTGTCTCCTCTTCTGTGCCTTCTTCACGTCAGGTTTACCCCGGCCGTAGGCTGCAGATTGGTGTGCTTGAATGGTGGGTGACCTGAGGGATCCCTTCCTCGTCACACATCACCAGTTCAGTGGTCCCCCACTGATGCCTCGTCTCCTTGGGGTGAGGAGGTCGCTGTTTTCTTGAATACTATGCCACCTTAGACCCCAGTAGGTGGCATTTTTCTCTTTGTGTATTTCTTGTGTGGGGGCCAAGGGCAGGCTGCCCCAAGATGTGCCACTTTGGTATATCAGTTATTTGAAATAAGTTACTTAAGAGATAGCCTGTGCAGGAAGGACGCCGAGACCCTCCTCTGCCGCCCTGGACACAGGAATACGTCTCCAGGTGAAAGTTGCTGTCCTTGTACCGGGACGTAAAGACACATCCTCATCACCAGAGATGGGACGTTCAGAGCCAAGCAGGCTGTGTAAACAACCCTTGTTACTTTTCACTGATGTGCTCCCCCAGTCCAAAGTCTGTTGAGGATTCCTTACTAATTAAAAATCCCACAGTTCAGCTTTCCTTTCTTGGTCAACGCCTCACAGATTTATGGTTTCTTTGTCTCGAAACTACGACAGCTGTCTGCAGCGGTCTCTTCTCTGGGTCTCAGTTTCATTATTGGGCCTCCACGTACACGTTATACAACTGGTTTTTTTCAGTTGTTAATTTGTCTCATGTAAATTTAATTCTTAGTCCAGCTGGAAGACCTTGAAGGTCAGAGGAAGAAATTTTCCTTCCCTTCACTTCATTGTAAAGTAATGATCCATCCCACCAAACTGTGACTTAGAGGACATTTGTTATTGAAAATTACATAGTGCTTAAATGCAAACGATACTCCAATGGTGATACCACACGTGGATACCAGGGTTCCATCCGTGGCTCAGTGGAACATCTGACCTGGTCTGTCCCTGATGCCCTATGGCCTTGGGCCAGCCCCTACCTTTGAAGAGACACCCGAGGAAGGGGAAACATACGGAAGAGGTGACACATGGAGTCGAGTACTTTGACCTTAGCCTCTCCAGTCCATTTGTTGATTGTTACTACAGAAACAGGGGCTGGTACTCAGGAAGGCTCTTGGTCTCTCACCCATCAGTGTGTGATACCAGTGCTCTTCCTGTCCTATGGAGATGGGAACAGGGGGGTGAAGGCAGCTCTTGGCTGGAGTTTGGGATTACATTTTGCCATTAGAACTCCAGCCAACAGGCAAAGCATCAAAGGTGTGGGGAATTCAGATTGTGTGCATCTGTGGGGGAGAAAAATTTTCCTTTGCCATTTAAGATTCTTCCAACTGGACTAAGAATCAGATTGACAGGAGACAGATTCACAGGAGAAAACAAAATTTAATTTCGTTTGTGTGGGGAACCCACACAGACATGAGATTCTAAAGGCAGTCAGGCACAGTGAGGTATAAACGTCATCCTGGAAAAGCAGAAGGCAGTAGAGGTGGGGCCTTCAAAGGGGAGGAATGAATTCACAGGAGGATGAAAAAAAGGACATGTTTAGTAACAGAATTTGCTGGGTGATCAGAAAGAGTGGGACGCAGAGAAGGCTTTGAACAAACAGGCCTCGCCGGGTTCCTCCCTGTCCACTGTCACTCGTTCGTATCGTAACGCGGTTATGTGTGGTGACCGTTCTCTTCCTGGAACAGGTCCTCTCTATTCTTTTAGGCAGTGAGGGGGAAGCTCAAAGTTTCTTCCTGATCGTTTCAGCTCAAAATAATCTGCATGTCAAAGTGACCAGTGTCGGGGGGGACCTGTCCTTGTCCCCTACACATCATTGAATGATCTGGGTTTAAGGAGTCATTATGCCCATTGTCGCTATCAGAATGAGAACCGAAACAACATCAACAGTGACAGGTGGCATGACAGTCTGTGAGAATAAAGGGACCCGCAAGTGATAAGAGCTTACTAATCAGGTTGCATGGAAGGCAGCGCTCGCCTGCTAGAAGCCTCTAAGCTCACACATGTCAGGATGTGCAGGAACATTTGTCCAATGGCTTGTGAGGTCCCTTGCTCCTTCTACAGAGAAGGGGGTGGGCATCGCCTTGTCAGCTGCCTGCTTGTTCTGTGGTACGAGCCCATCATCTGCTACAGGCCACCATCACAAGGAAGAGGTCTGGAGATTTAGGGGATGATTAGGACCATGGCAGAATCATCTTTGCTGTGCATGATTTTTCTCAATTTCAAGAATTCTTCACCAGGGACCAAGGCCACTAAAATTATAAGTAATTTTAAAAAGATGAGTACATTTTCCTAAGAGGTTTTATCGCTTTGCTGAGGTTTTTTTTTTTCTAGCGATTGAATTTTATTTTATTTTATTTATTTATTTTTTAATATGATTTATTGTCAAACTGGTTTCCATGCAACACCCAGTGCTCACCCCAACAGGTGCCCTCCTCCATGCCCATCACCCACTTTCCCCTCTCCCCCACCCCCCATCAACCCTCAGTTTGTTCTCAGTATTTAAGAGTCTCTTATGGGGGCGCCTGGGTGGCGCAGTCGGTTAAGCGTCCGACTTCGGCCAGGTCACGATCTCGTGCTCCGTGAGTTCGAGCCCCGCGTCAGGCTCTGGGCTGATGGCTCAGAGCCTGGAGCCTGTTTCCGATTCTGTGTCTCCCTCTCTCTCTGCTCCTCCCCCGTTCATGCTTTGCCTTTAGTTTTGTGTGATCATTTAACTTTGGAAAAAAAATTAAAAAAATAAAAAAAAAAAGAGTTTCTTATGGTTTCCCCCCTTCCCATCCCCCATGGTCTTCTGTTAAGTTTCTCAGGATCCACATATGAGTGAAAACATATGATATCTGTCTTTCTCTGCCTCAGTTCACTTAGCCTAATACCCTCCAGTTCTATCCATGTTGCTAGAAATGGCCCGATTTCATTCTTTCTCGTTGCCAAGTAGTGTTCCGTCGTATATACAAACCGCATCAGAGGTTTTTGAAGACACTCGTAATCTCCAAGTGTTCTGAGCCACTGCTCCACAAAAGTCACTAGACAGCCATATGGAGAAGAACAGAAATTACTTCCCAAATCTGTGACCCAGAGGGAAGGCAAGTGCTCTGGTACTGTGGATTTAGGATCCCCTTCCCTTCTGTGGAGGGAAGAGCTGGAAACAGCACACACGTGCCAGTGAGAAAAGCCTTGAAGAGTGCAGTGCACCTAAACTTTGGAGTATAGTAATGGGATGTTTTAAGGGCGGTCTGAATCTATCCTGGAGGCCCTGGAGGTGTTTCTGTGTGGCAGTCATTAGTGAGAAAAGCAAGAATGAGAGAAATGTATGTAATGTAATTCCATTTCATAGAACAAATCATGACAAACTTCCTTCTCCCTTAGATGTGTGTGTGTTCTGTTAAAAGGCAAACCACAGGCCCACAGTGGCAATGGCATTGCTTACACTAACACCTCACTCAGTAAACTCGGACTTAATACCTAACTTAACTACAGTTTGAAGTGTGCCCGGAGTGTGACCTTAATAGCCAGCCTGGAATGTCCTGGTCAACACAAGGAGGTAATCTGCCCCTCGGCCCCTAGGAAGGCAACCTCGCCTAAAACAACACATCCTTTGCTAATAATTTCCTTTTTCCTACTCCTGAAAACACTTTCCTTTTCTGTAGCTCGACAGAGTTCTTCTGTAGAGCTCCCCTCTACATGCTGGATGGGATGCTGCCCGATTCATGAATGGCTTTTTAACGATACAATATGATCAAGAAGGAAAAATACAGAATATATGTAGAAGGAAAAATATAGAAGTCTGTATCTGGATTGTTAATGAAGAGGAACCAGAGAGCAGGAAGAGGTGAGTTATTCAGTGGAGAGAGAAGAAACGAGGGGCACACGTGTGAAACACACTAACAAACAAGGCCCCTGCCCTGAAAAAAGAAGGTGTCCGTAATATAAGTTGCATGCACGGTATGAAGTCTTCTGAATGGACTCAGCTGCGTGTGCATTTACGCACGGAGACATGCAAAGCACGGCGACCACAGTAGCAGTGATCTCACGCATGGAACGTTGACTGATGTTCTGTTCTTCATGTTTCACAAAGTTGAGCCCCATTCTTTTCCTTATATCTTTTGTAGTTCAAATATTTTATGACTCGCATGCGTTATTATATAATCAGAGAAAAACATTTAAATTTCCTCGTGATAAAATGAAAAATATTGGCTTATTTCTATTTCAGGTGGCAGTTCTCATTCTCGGTGTATAAATCCAGTAGCCATTAAATTAATTATGTTCAGGGGGTGCCCGACTCTTGATTTTGGCTCAGGTCGTGATCTCACAGTCCGTGGGATCACGTCCCGCATCAGGCTCTGCCCTGTCAGCACAGAAATTCTCTACTTGGGATTCTCTCTGTCTCTCTCTCTGCCCTTGCCCCGTGCTTTCCCTCTCTCAAGATAATAACTTAAAAAAAGTATTATGTAAAGAACTTGGACATAGAAAGCACATAAATCCTGGTCTCTGTGTCTTGTAACTTGTTTGGGCAGATTCAACAAGGAAATGGCATGTCGTTGGCACCAACGGACTAGATTAAAAGTTGAGATGAAACCCACTAAGTCCACATTAGTGGTGTAGGGGAGGCAGAACTTCACCTCTATTCACCTTAGGCGTTCAGCCGGAGCTCTTGAACAGTAAGAGAGACTTCCCAAGAGAAAGGCAGCAGCTGTGGACTGCACACAGCAAAAACCTAGAAGAGAAGTAACTCGGAACGCTGGCTTAGAAGTCCAGCGTACGTCCATGTTCAACAAAGAACAGTATGTTTGCAGAGAAATGACAAGACAGAGAAAAACAGTTTTAGTGTTCCCAGGGTGGCAAGCTGTGGGAAGGTAAACGTGGGGGGAAGTTAATGGAGTGAGGTTTGTGTGTGCGGGCTTCTGACTCCGGTAAAAGGAGGATTTGGATCTTGCCCTTAGGCAGAAAAGGGGGAACTTTTTCTGCCTTTGCCGTTGCTTAATCGTCTTCAGCCCAAAACAGTTTTCATGCCAAAGAGACGTATTTTGGGGTGACATAATCTGGTTTCCTTCAGTGGAATTAGGCTCCGGGAAAGAAGTCAGAAGGAGGATCATCTGCTCGGTCCCAAATGTGGAAACGAGAAACAGAATGTGCTAGAGGCTTGAGCAGGGCTTGAAGCAAAGGAGTGGGCTTCGTGGGTGGTGTGTGACCAGAACATACCTGTGGACAGGCACCGGAAGGCCAGCTTCCCTGGGGCTGATGAACAGCAGGATTGGTCTTTCCAGAAGCAGACAAGAATGTGATTAGATGTATAAGGGACCTTCTTGAACTTCCTTGACGGATGCCTAAATCATGGTTGTTTAGACATTATTGTCACTCACTGTGAGATATTTTCCATTTGTAAAATGAATTCTCAGCATGATTCATGCTTCCTTGCAGGACTTATTAATCATCTGATCGAGTTGGTGTTGGAAAGGAGGAAGTTCCTTGCTGTCTCCACCGAATAGATCTTTTTAGGGCCACCTTGGGTTGGAAATCCCAAGAGCTTTGTTATTCATAGTGAAACTAAGATATGAAACTTGACTTCATGAATTTCCTTGGTGCTAAGGAAGAGCCTATCTTTCTCTGTGTTTGTCTAAGTTACGTTAGGTAGCCGTCATGCACAGAGAGTGTTCCACACGGAATTTTGTAAAGCCATGCCCGGGTGGCTTCCTTCGGTTCCTCCTTGTGTGTGTGTGTGTGTGTGTCCCCGTCCTTCTTTTTGCCTTCCCTTCCCTAGGTACCCTCCTTCCCTTCTCTGTGTGGGCCCATGTCATTGTCCAGCAGGATCCCATACGGTGCACTTTGGGTCACGACTCTGGCATATCCCAACTTGGGATAATAAGAGGGCTTCCAATGGAAGAGTCCTCACTCAGAAACCGTCTCCCTCACAGGCTAGTTGTGCTGATTCCGAATCTTCCAGTAGAGACTGGTTAGGACTCCACGTTTTTCCAGCGGAGAGTCTTAGGTCAATATCTTGAAGTTCTTTATGTCTTTTAGAGTGCTTTATGGCAATGAAAAGGTCCATGATACTGTAGCTCTTTCAGGGGACCTCGAACAATATCTGGTAGAAAAGTTTGTTGAAAGGCAGCTGAGAGCAAGAGAGGCTTCCGAGGGCTCTAACTTGTTTGGATGGAAACGGCTCAGGAATTGAGGTGGGCAGGCATCTTGATATTTCATTAAGTTTGCCTGGGATCATCCCTGATTTAAGGACATGCATAGACGAGAGACTCCTGCTGCGGAAATGTGAGCCCGTGCCTCCTCTAGGTCCAGGCTAGAGGACCCAGAGGACCTGGGCTATGTTGATGCCTCCATGTTTCTATTTGAATTCCTCTAAACTCAGATGCCTAGGTATTGATTGTTTAGTAACACTATCCTTTTGTGTTCTTTGAGGGCTAAGACAGGGTCTACAACAATCGCTAGTTAATAAAATATATACACTTTCTGGAAAAGATAGACAAAATATTCAAAAAATTGTGCTTAAAGTATGCTGATAGCAGCAACGATGATGATGGTGATGATAGGCCACACCCACTCTGCAGAAAGGATCGTGTTAAGTAGCTGGTACATGTAGCCCGCATGAACCTCAGTCCAGCTGTGCCAGGGACGATCGTTTTTAAATTTTTAACTTCAAGTCTGAGCTTCCACATCATTGGACTGGCAGGAAATTCAGTCAGTCATGCTGGCATTCCGCGCCCTCCGTATCGATTCGCCCAGCCCGTGTGCTCTTGACTTCTGCTGCCTGTGGCACCTGTGGCCACAGGACCCGGACCCCTGAGGGGAGCCAGAGCCTCAGGCCCGGGGTTTCACTTCGTTGCTGCACCTTGCGATGATAGCTTCCGTGGTCCCACCTCATCCCACTGAGCGGGGCCCAGTTCATCATGGTGCCCGGAACCCATAGGCTCCCCAACCACCTCCGGCACTGGCTCGGTGAAGAAAACATCCCTCTCTTCCCAAACGGTAACCATTTTGGGGGATTTCGATTCTTGGGAAAAAGTCAGAATGAGAATAATATGTTCAGTGTCACAAAGGTTGAGGCAAAAACCCCAGAGTTGGCTGGCGGCTTGAGTGGAGCTCGAAGGAAAGGAGAGAAACATAGGAAAACATCACGTAGTTTAAAAATTACCTTGTCCCACTCTCGAAGGGAACTGTGCGGATTCTCTCTAATCTCTTCCCCTCTCTCTCTCCACTGGTTTGTTTTCCCTCTGCGTTGATCTGGCCCACAAATACAGCCAGTCCGTCTTTTCTGCGGATGCAGATACGTTTCAATGACGCTTCAACAGCTTTGCCTTCTGTGGCCTAAAGAGTCCCTCTGAGATCCAGGCCTCTGGGCTTGATGCGCTCCTCCAGAGACTGCCTAGGTCAGCCGTGAGGTGTCGTGTTAGCCAGGCAGAAGTGGCATCACAGGTCTGGTACCGACCCGGGAGTGTGGAGTATGCGCCATACAGGACATACATTCTCAGCGGAGCAGTGCACTCCTCAGTGGGTGAAATTGGTCCCTGGGGGCAAAAAAATCTTATTTTTTATGTATAAAGGACAGACATCCATGTGGCATATGAACAGATACAGTTTAAAAAAATGTTTTTAACATATATTTATTTTTGAGGGGCAGAGAGTGAGTGGGGGAAGGGCAGAGAGAAAGAGGGAGACACAGAATCCGAAGCAGGCTCCAGGCTCGGAGCTGTCAGCACAGAGCCTGACACGGGACTCGAGCCCACAAACCGCGAGATCATGACCTGAGCCGAAGTCAGACGCTCAACCACCGAGGCGCCCCTGAACAGATACAGTTTATCTCTGGTGTGAACATTTCATGGGGAAAGGTCTCAACTGTCTGTTTATGGGGGGCCCTGCGTGGGTGGCACAAGAGGTTACGGACAGACCGTTCAGGTGCCGGGAGCAGTGCCCGGCGGTTCCACGCATCGTCTTATTTCATCCTCCCAACAGTCGTTTATGGATCGGGGAGCTGCATGTTAATGACTTGCCCAAAGCCACACGGTGCGTAGGTCGCGTAGCCGAGGTCTGAGGCCAAGTCTCTTTCCCAAGCTTTGAACCTCCTGTGAAGCCAGGCCTTACAACTGAAGCCAGTGGGGAGATATCTGCGTCCTTATCTCCACCCCTGGGTATTTACCGTGTTGTTGGAGAGCAAGAACAGGAAAATAGACAGCTAACAGCACGCGTGTTTATGTTCTCACACTATGTCTGCTCTGTGATGTGCGCGTCAGACATTGGCTTCCTGCTGCAGTTTGTGCCTTGGCTTATGGTCGCTTGAGGGGGAGCCACTTGCAGGGGGGAGGAAAGGGACCACGGAAAGAAACCATGGCGACCTTCACCTTCCGTGTTTCCTCCCTCTGCGCCCCTTCTGTGGGCTGCACCCCGTGGGGCCGGCCCCACTCCCGAACCCAACACGCTCTGGGTTTCTCACCAACACGCCACAACCTTCCGCTTGGGGTTGGTGAACTCAGGGGTACGATGCGGGGCCGAGCAGCCATTTGAAGGCAGCAGATTTCTGACCAGTCACTCTGACATTCTCTGCCTTAGGGCTTAGTAGCAGCTCCAGGTCGGGTCAAGTTCCGGGTCATTCTGGAAGAAGGTGGAGGGGACTCTTCAAGCTGTCTCCCCCACCAACATCCACTCTTCTCCAGGCTGTTTTCGATTCAGTGCTGGATGTACGTGGATACTCTTGTGGGTGAAAATTGGTCTTTAGGTGAACTCTTCTCCCAAGTGGAAAAAGTTAGCGGGTCTAACCCAACCCTAACATGACCGACATTCAGGGACAAGAGGGAAAGGGAAAAGGCGAAGAATGAACATTTTTGAGGTGCTGTCATAGGAAGATGAATGCTTTTCACGAATTATGTCATTTGTTCTTTACACAACCTTAATATCGTCCCCGCTTTACCCATGAAGGAAACGAAGCAGGGACACGGAGAAGTTAGGTTTAAGTGCGCACAACTGGTTGACTCTTCACGTCGCGCTTCTCGGGGGTGCTCTGGGCCAGTTCTTGGGGGGCTCTGGCAGCTAGCCACCTTGGCAGTGGCCACTGCCCGGGCCAGGGCAGGGGGGAGGGGTGCCGAGGTGATTCTCCAGGGACGGACGGGGCCTGCCACCTTGCTGGGCATCCAGATCCCCTGCGGCGTCTCAGGCTGTCTGCTTCTTCCGGGCCCCACGGCAGCCAAGGGGAGAGCGTGGCTTCAACAGAAAGGACTGAGGGCATCACAGGGACACGCGTAGTGGTTTGTGGTAGTAAGATAACCCCGGGAAGACGGAACTCTGCAGAAAAACCCGTGAGGTGTAACAGAACCATGGCTGTTGTAACAACAAGTCAGGGCAGTCAGGAGACCTCCCTGATGCATCCTCAGGCAATTCACTTCCTTTCTCTGGACTCCCAGTTTTTCATCCATAAAAGGAGAGGATTAACTAGCCGAAGTTTTCTCCCCGCAATTGGTGAAAGGGTCAGCTGGGGGATTTTTTTCTATATTTGGGGAACGTGTCTCCTCCCTGGTCCTCACCGATGACCACACTGCCCTTTGCCTCTAGATCCTTAGGGACAACGCCCCGAATAGTTGAAGGTGATTATATCGGGGACATGCCTCAGAATGTCCTGGTATCTGGCTCAGGAGGGAAACAGCGTAATAGGGAAGCTTTGTGCTGTTGGATCTGCTTTTCAATAAGAAGGTCTTTCCAGCAAGTTGTCCCCGTTATGAGGGTCTCCGACCTGGGGTACTTTCTGTACTTGCGTAGACACACTGTTCTTTTTTTTTTTTTTTTTTTTAATTTTTTTTTCAACGTTTATTTATTTTTGGGACAGAGAGAGACAGAGCATGAACGGGGGAGGGGCAGAGAGAGAGGGAGACACAGAATCGTAAACAGGCTCCAGGCTCCGAGCCGTCAGCCCAGAGCCCGACGCGGGGCTCGAACTCACGGACCGCGAGATCGTGCCCTGAGTCGAAGTCGGACGCTTAACCAACTGAGCCACCCAGGCGCCCCAGACACACTGTTCTTTACAGGGAGCGTTGCCCTTGATTCTGACCCCCCTCAGTGCATCCCCTGGAAGCCATGTGCTTGCTGGGACCCTCAGCTCCCAGGCTGGGCCTGGATCACCATCTTTTTGTGACCCTAACGTGGGAGGGAGGTCTGGACATGCACGTGATTTCCCTTCTCGTCCCCAATACCACCCTCTTTTAAGTGTCTCGCCTAAGCGTGCAGTAAAGGAAGCAAGACTTCCTGAAGTCTCACTGAAACCATAAGGTGTGTCAGGCATTAGACTAAGTACTTTTCCCTGTAATTTAAGGTAATCCTGGTAACAACTCTGCGGGTAGCTGCTATTTTTATTCCAGTTTCACAAACGAAGACATTAAGTCCTAAAGAGATCAGTGATTGTGAAAGATCGTGACATGAGCTCAGATTCTCAAGCTTGTTGACTTGACCCCTGAACCTAAGGTCGCACCCCCTGTAACATTCAATGGCTGCCCAAATGGCCCTTATCGCTCATACTTAACCCATTTGGGGCATTTGATAAGCCAAGACCAGAAACTATTACAATTTGAGTATAGGGTTTTGTTTTTTTTTTTAATGTTTGTTTATTTTTGAGAGAGATTGGGAGCAAGTGGGGGAGGGGCAGAGAGAGAGGGAGAGAGAGACAGAGTCCCAAGCAGGCTCCACGCTGTCAGCGCAGAGCCTGATGTGGCGCTCAAACCCGCAAACCGTGAGATTATGACCTGAGCTAAAGTCGGACACTTAACCTACTAAGCCACGAGCTACCCCAGTTTTTTTTGTTTTGTTTTGTTTTTTGCTTTTAAAGACAGCTTCCAGTGAGGACATTTTTCACTTCCTTTGTAGTTGGGCGGCTTTTACCTTGTATTTTACATCCTACGCTTTCTAGACTTCCTGAAAGTCTTCCCCGTACCCGACCCCTTCCTGCTTAGGAATATGACGGGTTCTCGTGTGCTTTCAAGTGAGGTTTAGGGGCACACGTGCTGTGTAACAACGGCTCCCACAAAGACAGTTCACTACTGTTGTTCTACCGGCCCTATTCTCCAACGAGATTGCTCCATACCTATTTCTTGAGCACCTACTAACCTCAAGGTGGTTTTAGGCACCAGAAATACAGGGCTGAACAACGCAGCCAGACCCTGCCCTCATGGGGCACCGCTCTGCGGCCAAAGAGCCAGCCCCTCCCATGTTTGCTCTAAATCCCATGTTCTGCCTCTTCCTAGACAGACCATCATGCTTCTCCAATGATTCTTAAGTTCAGTATCTGACAGAACTGCCTTCCAGCACTTGTGCTTGATCCTCGTTTTCGTGGGGCATACAGCCTCACCTGGGTGCACCCTGAAGGTGCATGATGCTCTCCTTTTGGGCCGAGAGAAAGGACATGAATATTCGTCTATACCACTATAGACGGATAATACGACTATGCGCTGGTATTTATAATACACCGTCTTGTGTAATCATCACAAAAGCATAAGGAGGTGAAGGTTATCAGCCTCATTTCAGACGAAACAGCTGAAGATCCTAGAGGTCAAATCAGAGCGCCTGAAAGGGCAGAGTTGGAGGTGGGATGCCGGCTGTAGGGCAGACACATCCCTTGTTTTCCCGGAGCATCAGCCTCAGGGAAGTGCTGGGGACCCACTGGGAGGTGGGTGACAGCAATGGCTGAACCCTAACCCAGTGTCATGCGACCCCTCCACACCAGACCGTTCGCACAGAATTGGGGGACAGCCCCACCGCTCACGCTTCCACCATCGTGGTTTATTCCTGGATTCTGAGATGGAATCTAATGCTCGTCTTCGAGCATTCCCTACTGACCGAGAGGCAGATGCTGTGCGAGCAGAGCAACCACATCAAGGGAAAAGGGGGGAGCTGAGCGGAGAGGGAGATCGATTCCGGGAGCAAACGTTTCCCCCTACACAGTTGACCGTAAGCTGCTGACTCCAGCCAGTTAGGGAGGCACGGGGATCCGCCTCTGGGATCTGTCTCCACAGCCGGCACGCAGAACAAAACATCAAAGCATCGCGATGTTACAGACCTTTCCTTGTTCAACACGATGTCTCCATACATCACAGTTCTCTAGGGAGCTAGACTCAGCTTGGAGAGGATTCTTCCAAGTTAGAAAAAAGGCCTTTATGCATGCAACTTTTTACATGTTTTTTAAAAAGCTTATTTTGCCTATAATAAATAAAAGGAAATTATTATAGCAAAAATTCAGACACTGAGCTTTCTAGACCCAAGTTTCTAAGTTACTGTAACATTGTAGTGCTTAGTGGTCCTCATATAATGCCTTATTTCATAGAGCCTCTTTATTTTGAGGAAATATACTCTGAATTGCCTGAGTCATGAGTTCGGTGCTACTTGACCCATTGTTGGTCCTAGAAAAATATCTGTGCTTGGTGTTTGCGGGTTTTTGAGATAAGTCAAGGGATGATATCAACTGTGAGTCACTCAGGATTTCATATTCACAGAACAGGGCCTGAGGGCTATATAAGCAGGGACATTTGAGGAACTTTGCACGGAGGAGGAACTGGGTTAGTTGGGGAGAACCCTTCAGAAGTGGAGAATGAAGTTTCCTCTGTTGATGCTGGTCCTACAGGCCACTGCCTCTGGAGCCGTTCCTCTGACTAACTCCACAGGCTCTGAGGAGAATGATGTGCTCTTCGCTGAAGTAAGTACTGACCCCACAGCATTTACGAAGCCTGACTTTTGTCTTCAAAATTGATCACATTGACCAGTTTTCTCTTGACACGGACTAGTTGCAAACTGGTTTAGGCGGCTCTTTGCTTTGAACGCTGTATTTTTCTTTGCCACAGACGAATGTAGGAGAAGTACTGGTTTTGAAAGTTTTATAAAATTGGGGGGTGACTTTGTTTCTTTTGCTAAAATGCTGTGGCCAAAGAATTTTAGTTAAAAAATAATTGGAGTCGTACATCTGGTCCGTGTTTTACAATCATCGTTTAATGTCATTTAACAATCTGAGGTTTAAACAGTGGCTTCATTATTTAACCGCTTCAGCCCACCATGATCTTTCAAGACGACTTGTTACCTTCAGTCATCCCAGCTGTTTCTTCATGAGCTTTTTTTTAAAAACAGGATTTTTTGGGGTGCCTGAGTGGCTCAGTCGGTTAAGCAGCCAACTTCGGCTCAGGTCATGATTTCACGGTCCATGAGTTCGAGCCCCACATCGGGCTCTGTGCTGACAGCTCGGAGCCTGGAGCCTGTTTCAGATTCTGTGTCTCCCTCTCTCTGACCCTCTCCCATTCATGCTCTGTCTCTCTCTGTCTCAAAAATAAAAAAACGTTAAAAAAAATTAAAAATAAAAAACAGGATTTTTTTTTTTCCATCTGTCTCTTTCCTCTAATTATGAGTTTGGATGCTCTCCCCGTTTTCCAAGACTCTTTTCACTTTGAACTTGTCGTGGTTGTCCGTTGTGTTGAGCTTTGGATTTGTAAGCAGGAAAATTTTATCCCAACTTAAACTAATAATTTGTGCATCCTGACAATGAAGGTCTTGCTCTTTACTTGATGCTGTGATGTGCTAGATGCTGAAATATATTTTATTTATTTTTTTTTAATTTTTTTTTCAACGTTTATTTATTTTTGGGACAGAGAGAGACAGAGCATGAACGGGGGAGGGGCAGAGAGAGAGGGAGACACAGAATCGGAAACAGGCTCCAGGCTCCAAGCCATCCGCCCAGAGCCCGACGTGGGGCTCGAACTCCCGGACCGCGAGATCGTGACCTGGCTGAAGTCGGACGCTTAACCGACTGCGCCACCCAGGCGCCCCATGAAATATATTTAAAAAAAATAGAAGCCCGTTCAGAGAGGTAGGGAGACATCAAGGTGTTTTCAGTGGGCTTCCAGCAGTCAATATCGCTAATGGTTTATGACTTCACCTTGACGGCACAGAAAATAAAGATTTTTTTCTCATTATAATTAATTGTCTGATACCTGGTTCAGAAGCATCAGTGTACCGTTGAGTCATATATACAGAGGTGCCTCAGAATCCTTTCCGTGTAGTAGAGCGTCTAACTAAAGTAGAGCATCTAACGAAGTACATCTTTCCAGAGGTACCTGGCATCCTTTTACGGTTTTGTCATGGATGGAGTTCCAGTGACAAAAATGAAAGTCGGTCCGAACTTGATGAAGAATAAACTTCAGGAAATGCAGCAGTTCTTGGGGCTGAAAGTGACTGGGAGACTGGACGCCTCTACTCTGGACATGATGCACATGCCCCGATGTGGGGTTCCTGATGTCCACGAGTTCAGGACACTGGCAGGGAGGCCAGTGTGGAGGAAACGCTTTCTCACCTACAGGTAACATCGCGGCGGTTTTCTCCTTTCCCTGAGGTCTGACTTCCAGAAGCCCGAACCATTTAGATATAGCCCCAAGTCTGAGAGTAGGTGAGAAGCCTCTCTCGATTGTCAACGCCATCCCTGTGTTAAAATTCGTTCTTCCTGGAAGAGGGATTGTTCGCTCAAAGAGGGACTGTTTGGCTTGTCCACCCAGAGCAGAGTAGAAAGCCTTCAAATAAAAGGAGAATTAAGCTGTATCTATGATAAACAAGAGACAAGAGAGCATTTTATAGGATAGTCAAGGCGGATAAATCCAGACGTCTGGGAGTGGGGACAAAAGGCATAGGCTTCTATGAATGTAAGTCCTTCGCAGAGAAAACCCATCAATCATAAATGAGAAGAAATCCAGTTAGATTCTGTTTCAGGAGGAAGCTGTCCAAGGATACATGTTTTAGTAGTTAATGATGTGGGGTTTGGTTATCCAGAGTATCGGTTTACGAGGTGATTCTTTCTCCAGCGATGCAGACAGAAGTGAGGTGTCACAATAAGAACTAACACATGGTTCCCATATATTTCTCTCCCTCTCCCTCTCCCTCTCCCTCTCCCTCTCCCTCTCATACAGAATCAACAGTTACACTCCTGACATGAAGCCTGCAGATGTTGACTATGCCATCCAAAAAGCTTTTCAAGTATGGAGTGATGTGACTCCCCTGAAATTCAGGAAAATTCACTCAGGAGAGGCTGACATTATGATCGGATTTGCCTCTGGAGGTAAAGGAGGTGGACTTCTTTCATCTGTCTCATTGGCATGACCTGTTGTCTGTAAAGAAGGACTAATTGTCTTTACTCTTTCAAAAGCTCATGGAGACTTCAATCCTTTTGACGGCAGAGGGGGAACCATAGCCCATGCTTTCGGACCCGGACCCGGTATTGGGGGAGACACACATTTCGACGAGGCTGAAACCTGGACTGCGAACTACAGAGGTAGGCAAAAATAAAAGCTCACCCGGAGTGTGAACTCGGGAAGCTGAGAAGCCATAGTTTGGGAAGGTAAAAGCATTTAGGCGGTCAGTTCTTGACGGCACAGTCCGTGAAGTCCAGCAAAAGCAGATGCCAACCCTGGGCATACAGCCGTCCTCATGTACGTGGTCATCCACACATGTCATCATATGCTGACGTTTCCTCAGGTTTCTAGTGGCGCAGAAAGATGAAGTTCTATAATAGAAAGTTTAGAAATGCCTGTCGCAAAACACAAGGTTATATGGTCACATAGTCTCCTGAGCTTCCGGGATAGAAATTTTGGGTTGCCCAGCTGACCCTTGAACAAAGCAATACCTTGTGTGTATTTACGGAGGAGGCTGTAACTCACCATCCCTCTCAGGCAGTTGGGGAAGAGGAACAACTACTCTCCCCTGTTTGAAGGAATCACTACCCACTGGAAAATTCAAACCATCCTATCACAAACCTTCCTAATCTCTCTGTGGGAAATTCTATGCTGTATGACTGACTCACGAGGGAAGTGATTGGAAGGAAGGTCTTCAAGATTGAGCTCCTCTCAGCATCCCCCTCTCTCTGGCCGATACTACATGCATCGGATGGCAATGTTTTTACAGACCAGAAAGGCTGTTTGTTTTAGTCTGATGCATGCCCCAAGGCTTATTAAGTTCTTTATCGAGAAGAGGAGTTTTGCACTGAGACAAAAAGCACACGATGGGGTGGGAAACAGAGGACAGACAGACACCCAGGATTTTGAGATAAGAACCGGTGGTGGTCTTCTGCGCAACACATTACAGGGATGGAGACTAGGATAAATTTAGGATTTAGGTCAAAGTGTAATAGGTTTTGTTTACTTTTCCCGGTTTTAGGCAGAATGCAGAGAATGAGTCTTTGGTTCTTTCTCATTATTGGAGAGAAGTGAGTTAGTTGCTCAGCCCAGTGTTAGAGGGAATGCTTAGGGGGTCTGTGTTCCTGAAGACCCCCCCAGAGATGCTCGCTCTTGGGTACTGGCCACACCCTGCAGCTAAATGGCGTGTGACTCTGGGAAAATCTATTTTTCTGAGCTTCAGTTGTGCCGTAGAAAAAGAAAGATAAAAATGAAGGCGTGGGAGTAGAACAGAGATTTAAAAAAAAAAAATCATAACAGTCCGGAGCTAGTCAAATCTTCTGAAAACTGAGAAATGTGAGAGAAAGGAGACGACCCTTCTCTCTTCCCTACAAATGTGCATCTCCCTAGAACATACAGAAAAAATGAACAGGTGAGACTGTAACTTGGTGACGTCACCGTGTCTACATTGTAAGCATAGACTTTGCCTTCATTTTGAGTCATGTATAGTAAAAAAAAGGAGCTTTTGAGCCAAGACATTTAGATTTGATTCTTGGTTCAAGCCCTTAATTTGGTCCATTAATCTTGCTGATACTGTGTCCTCGTCCGTAAATAGACTGAGTGCTGGCTTCCTTTCGAGTTTCGCAAGGAACAGACAGGGTATGATACATTCCTTGGTGGCTCAGAGGACCTGGAACTTAATTTGGCCTTTTCTTTGGGTTTAGTAAAGGATGGTTAGTAAAGACATTTCCATATCCACTAAAGTCTGATCAAGCATACCTGCGGAATGGAACGGGAATGTTGTAGAAGTGGTGAGAACCAGTAAACACAGCGACAAGACAACATTCTAGAAGTGTTCGCGACAGAACACATGTCATGTGAGCTGCTGCTGTGATCCTTTTTGCCCCCAACGGGAAATTTGATGGTGTGGAGAGACATTTTTGGTTGTCAAAGTGGAGGGAGTATGCTACTTGAATTTAAGTGGCAAACCCGAGGGCACCTGGGTGGCTCAGTCGGCTAAGCGTCCGACTTTGGCTCAGGTCATGATCTCGCGGTTTGTGGGTTCGAGCTCCACAAGGGGCTCTCTGCTGTCAGCACAGAACCTGCTTCAGATATTCTGTCCCCCTCTCTCTGCCCCTCCCTTGCTCACGCTCTCTATCTCTCTCTCAAAAATGAATAAACGTTAAAAAACAAGAAAGAATTTTATGTGGCAGACCCAGAGATTTCTAGACATCTGTGATACACAGGACAGCCCTAACAACAAGGGATTATCTGGCCTATAAAGTCAATAGTGCTGACATCAAAAAACCTTATGTAAGAGAGAAAGGAAATAAGTAAAGTATTCGCAAATGCGTCCCTTTCATTGTGTCAGATTTCAGTTGTGTCATTGTCCTCTGGAAGCAAATATATTTCACTGCTCTTTCCCCCCCTCTGATTTCCTCTTAGGCACAAACTTGTTCCTAGTTGCTGTTCATGAGCTTGGCCATTCCTTGGGTCTTGGCCATTCCAGTGATCCAAAAGCCATAATGTTCCCTACTTACAGTTACGTTGACCCCAACACCTTTCGCCTCTCTTCTGATGACGTACGTGGCATTCAGTCTCTCTATGGTGAGTCGAATTGCTTTACCATTTTGCTTCGCAAAGATACTCACTCTCATGAATAGTCTCATAATATCTGCATCTGAAAAAACTTTAACATGGATCTTTTCTCTTGAGCCCCCTGAAAACCCTGTGAGGTAGGTCACCCAGATATTATCTTCATTTTACAGAAAAGCACGGAGACCCGGTGTGCTAATGCCAGTGACAGGGGCACATTCTGAGTCTTCTGGCCTCAAGCGTGTTCTTTCTGTCCAACATACCATCGCCTTTGACGAAGGCACACAGGGAAATAATCTGACCGGAACAGGAAAACTGGAGTGATCAGATTTTTCCCCTCCCATGATGTTGCAACCACGTGGGAGAAAGATCTTTATTATATGCTTCCTATGAATATTATAGGAAGCCTAAGTTGCTTTTTATGCATTTCTCATCCCGAAAAGTGAATGTTGTAAAAGAATGATTCTTCCCTTTAGCAGCTAAAATGCAGATTTTTTTCCCTAATGCTTCTTGAAATGTATTTTTCAGGAGGTCCAGAAAGGCGCCAACCCCCATCACATCCTGACACTACAGAATCGGCCCCCTGCAACCCCAGTCTGAGTCTTGACGCTGCCACTACTGTGGGAAATAAAATCATTTTCTTTAAAGACAGGTAGAAGAATCCTCCTTACCTCTAGCCAATATGGGAGGCTCTGTCCTTGGATTTATTTATTTTTTTTTTTGGTCAGAGAATCGTGGAAAATGATAGAGAATGACGTAGATGAAAATGAAGAGGGACTTGGACTGAATTCTGTAGGAAGTAGACAGCCTGAAGGTTTTGAAGGAAGAGAATGGTGTGGTTGCATTTGTGTTTAATGATAAGATTTGTAAGTAAAAAAAAAAAAAAAAAAAAGGATTTACAGTATGAATCTGGGGTGAGGAAAGACAAGACAGGAAGAAGTGGAACAAGGCTATTTTAATCACAGGTAAAAATGGTTGAGTCTGGGACTACAGGTGTGACAGTACCTATTAAAAGTCTTGATTCTTGATGACAGAGAAAGTAATTCCAGGATAACAGAATGGTTTCTGCCTTAGAGCACAGATTGAAGCAGGTATTGGAGGTATGAGGAGTGGAGAAAATTAGTATTTGATGGATGGGACGAATATTCTCCATTTTTTAAATGGAAGAGTAATTGACATACAACATCGTATTAGTTTCAGGTGCTCAACACAGTAATTGGCTATTTATGTATATTACCAAAGGTCCCCAGAGTAAGTCTAGTTACCATCTGTCACCACTTAAAGTTCTTACAACATTATTGACTGTATTCCTTATGCTGTACGTTACCTGTCTGTGTCTTACTTATTTCATCACCGAAGTTTATGCCTCTGGATCCCCTCCAGCTATTTTGTCTACCCCTGACTGACTCCCCTCTGGCAGCCATCAGTTTGTATCTGTGAGTCTGCTTCTCTTCTGTTTTGTTTGTTCATTTGTTTTTGTTGTTTTGTAGACTCCACATCTAAGTGAAATCACATGATGTTTCTTTCTCTGCCTGACTCCCTTCCCTTAGCCTGATATGCTCTAGGCCCCCCCTGTTGTCGCTAATGGCAAGATTTCATTCTTTTTTTATGGCCAGTATTCCATTGTATACATACCACATCTTCTTTATCCATTCATCTATCAGTGCACATTTAAGTCGCTTCTGTATCTTGGCTATTGTGAATCATGCCGCAATGACCATAAGGGTACGTATGTCTTTTCTAATGAGCGTTTTGTGTGCTTTGCATAAATACTTAGAAGTGGAGCTGGTAGGTCATATGGCATTTTTTTTTTTTTTATAACTGACTTTGTAAAGAGGCTCCATACTATTTTCCAGAGTAGCTGCACCAATCTGCATTCCCACCAACGGTGCTTGAGGGCTTCCTTTTCTCCACATCTTCACCACCACATGTTATTTCTTGTCTTTTTGATGACAGTCATTTCGACAGGAGTAAGGTCATAGCTCGTTGTGGTTTTATTTGCATTTCCTGATAGTTAGTGGTGTTGAGCATCTATTCACGTCTCTCTTGGCTATCTGTAGGTCTTCTCTGGAAAAATATCTGTGCCAGGCCTCTATTTTTTTTTTATCAGATTGATTTTTTTTTAAATATCAAGTTGTATGAGTTCTTTATGTATTTTGGATGTTAACATTTTATTGGATATATCTCCGGCAGGAGTCTCCCGTTAAATAGTTTGCCTTTTCATTTTGTTGATGGTTTCCTTCACTGTACAAAAGGTTTTTAGTTTGATGCAGTCCCACTTGTGTATTTTTGCTTTTGTTGTCCTTGTCTGAGGGGACAGATTAAAAAAAAAGAAATCTCTAAAGCTAGTGTCAAAGAGCTCACTGCCTATGTTTTCTTCTAGAAGTGTTATGGTTTCAGGTTCTACAGAAAAATCCATTTTGAGTTTTTTTCTGTATGTGGTGTAAGAAAGTGGTCTGGTTTCATTCTTCTGCATGTAGCTGTCCAGTTTTCCTGACACCAATTGTTGAAGAGACTGTCCTTTCCCTGTTGTATGTTCTCAGCTCCTTTGTCATAAATTAATTGACCATATAAGTGTGGGTTTATTTCTGCGCCCTATGTTCTGTTTATTGATCTCTGTGACTGTTGTCCTAACACCATACTGGTTTGATTAATTTTGCTGTGTAGAAATCTGGAGCATTTTACCTCCGGCTTTGTTCTTTCTCCAGTTTGCTTTGGCTACTTAGGATCTTTTGTGGTTCCATACAGATTTTAAGAGTCTTTGTTCTAGTTCTGTGAAAAGTGATGTAACTATTTTGATAGAGATCTCACTGAATCTGTAAATTGCTTTGGATAGTATGGATATTTTAGTAATATTTCCTCTTGCAATCCACAAGCATGGAATAGATTTCCATTTATTTGTGTCATCGTCAGTTCTTTCATTAGCATCTTAAAAGTTTTCAGAGTACAGGTCTTTCACTTCCTTGGCAAATTTTATTCTGAAGTACTTTATTTTTTTGATACAATTATAAATTGGAATGTACTATTAATTTCTTCTGATAGTTTATTATTAATGTACAGAAACACAACATATTTCTGTGTATTGGTTTTTTATCCTGAATCTTTACTAGGTTCACTTATTATTGTACTGGTTTTTTGGTGGTGTCTGTAGGGTTTTGTATAGGTAGTATTATGTCATCTGCAAATAGTGACAGTTTTACTTCTTCCTTTCCAATTTGGATGTCTCCCTTTTTTTTTTCTTGCCTAATTTCTGTGACTAGGACTTCCAATAATAGTGAACTTCATGGTCTTGTTCCTGATGGTAAAGGAAAAGCTTTCTGTTTTCACCATTTAGTATAATGCTAGCTCTGGGTTTGCCATGCATGGCCTTTATTATGTTGACATATATTTCCTCTATAACCATTTTGTTGAGAGTTTTTCTCATGAATCACTGTTAAATTTTGTCCAATTATTTTTCTGCAGCTATTGAAACGATCATATGCTTTTTAGCCTTCGTTTTGTTCATGTGATGTATTACAATGATTTGTGGATATTGAACCATCCTTGCATCCTTGGAATACATTCCACTTGATGGTGGTATATGATCCTTTTGATGTGTTGTTGAATTTGGCTTGCTAATATTTTGTTGAGAATTTTTGTATCTACGTTCATCAGGAATATCGGCCTGTAATTTTCTTTTTTTGTAGTGCGTTTGTTTGATTTTGGTATCAGAGTAATGCTGGCCTTGTAGAATGAGTTTGGGAGATTCCTTCCCCTTCACTTTTTTTTTTTTTTTTTTTTTTGGAATAATTTGAGAAGGGTAGGTATTAAGTCTTCTTTCATTGTTTGGCAGGATTCACCTGTGAAACTGCCTGATCCTGGAGTTTTGTTTGTTGAGAGCGTTTGATTACTCAATTTCATTTCTGGTAGCATCTGTTCAAATTTTCTATTTCTTTCTGATTCAATCTTGGAAGATTGTATGTTTCTGAGAGATTATATCCATTTCTTCTGGTTGTCCAGTTTGTTCACACATAATTGTTAATAGTAGCCTTTTGTGATTGTTTGTATTTCTTTGGAATCCATTGTAACTTCCCTTTCATTTCCGAATGTATTTATGTGAGCCCTCTTTTTTTTTTTTTTTCTGGTGAGTCTGGATAAAGGCTTATCAATTTTGTTTATCTTTTGAAAGGCCAAAATCTTACTTTCATTGATCTTGTAAATTTTTTCTCAGTCTTTATTTCATGTATTTCCACTCTGATCTTTATTATTTCCTTCTTTTAACTAGCTTTGGGCTCTCTTTGCTCTTTTTCTAGTTCCTTTAGATGTCAAGTTAGATTGTTTATTTGGGATTTCTCTTGTTTTTTTTGAGGTACGCCTATATCGCTATAAACTTCCCTCTTAGAACTGCTTTTGCTGCTTCCCTAAGAGTTTAGACTGTTATGTTTTCATTTTCATTTGTCTCAAGGCAATTTTTAATTCCTTTTTTGATTTCTTCATTCTTTATTGGTTGTTCAGTAGCATCTTACTCAGTCTCCACATATTTGTGGGGTTTTTTTCCAATTTTCTTCTTGTAAATGATTTCCAGTTTCGTTATTCTCCATTCTTGAGATCCCAAAACTGGACATTTAGGTTGAATAACTTCATTTAGATTACAAAACTGGTGAATGAATTGCGGATGCAGATGAAAACCTAGATCCCTTGAAGTATCAAAGCTTGCATATGGTGGTTTGCCCATTCAGATCATTGTTATTATGAAAGACTTGATTAAGGTCCTTTCCTCGTGCTCCTAGAGAGACATTCATGGAACAGAATGTAAGAATATTGAAAAACAGCATTGTTTTAGGTCATTCCCACTGAACATTTCATGGCTCTTGAGTCTACAGTGATTTTTTAACATGTTTTAAATGTTTTTCATCAGATACTTTGGGTGGAGGAATCCTGAGAGTCCAAAGAGCAATATTAGTTTAATTTCTTCTTTCTGGCCAACCTTACCATCTGGCATTCAAGCTGCTTATGAAATTGGAGACAGAAATCAAGTCTTTCTTTTTAAAGGTAACTCTCATGTTTAGTTTGCTATTGAGTGTACTTCAAGGAAGAGAATACATGAAGGAAATACTACTCATTTTTATAAACATAGAAAAAGGTACCCCAGATCTAATTAATGGTGAGTCTGAACTATGAGCCAAAAATAGCTTAAATACCTAGGTAATGTGTAAACATTTCAGGAAAAGTTTGTCAAATATCAATCGCAATGCTTGTGAAAAATATACAGAACCACTGGAGACAAATCATGTTCAAGAACAAAGAGCAGTATGTTTTAGAACTATGGATAAAGAATGATGTTGTTTGTAGTGAGTCAGTGTTTCTGTGACTTTTTATATGACTCCAGTGTATTCTTTTTCTTTATCTTCACAGATGATAAGTATTGGGTAATTAGCAACTTAAGACCACAACGACTCTATCCCAAGAATGTACGTTCTTTGGGCTTTCCTAACTTTGTGGAAAAAATTGATGCAGCTGTTTTTAATCCACTTCTCTATAAGACCTACTTCTTTGTAGGTAATCAATATTGGAGGTGAGCTTTAATGATTGGTTATTTGACTCCTAAAATTTGTGGAATGGGCAGGGAGTGGGGTTTTCCAGTAGGTAGTTTTTCTATTTAAATTCCTAAGGATCCTTGACCTTCCTAGAAGAGAGATCAAGAGAACATACGTCTGGAATAGTTAATTATCATCCTGGGTCAGTTCTCGGGACTTCTGGATTCTGATTTGTAAGATGGCACACGATGTGTTTTTTTTTTAAAGGAACACTTTAAATAAAATGTTCCATTATTAATCATAGTGCAGACACATTGGGAAATAGTGGTATAATGTACGAGACCCAGAATTTACACACTCTCTTTAGGGAGTGTGGGTATTTTCAGATTCCTTTTTATAACCTTGGACCCAGGAAGACAAAATGAGGAGACCATCTTCTGAGTGACAGCAAATCCTGCAAGGTCTTCCCTAACAGGAAATTAGACAGTCTGGCTCTGTAACGCAAGACCAGGTCCTGGTGAAAGCCTTGCGCAGGAGCGAGGGAAGTTCTTGACCAGAAATTGGGACTCCTAGGGTCCGAGTCCTGTGGGGACTAGGAATAAATCAGTGAACTGCTTAGGTCTTTGATCTTCTTATCAGCGCAGTTTAAGCCTGTTCAGAAAAAGCCTTTCAAGAGAGAATAGGTGGGTTTTGTGGTTCATGTCATAAAATATCAAGGTCTACATCATGAAATCCATTTTTCAGTGGAGGTCCTACTGATTGTTTTTTTGCTCAGGTACGATGAGAGGAGACAACTCATGGACCCCGGTTATCCCAAATTCATTACCAAAACCTTTCCGGGCATTGGGCCTAAAATCGATGCAGTCTACTATAATAACAGTAAGTAGATTATGGGAATCCCTTTTTAAAACACTGAAGATTATAAAGGCTCCAAGGTCAGAGGATGTGGAATCAAATCAGAAAAGAACAGAACCCTGAATCTCTCCACAGGGCCACGGACAGAAAATTCATAGTCCGCTTAGTTGAGAATCGGTAGGCTTGAAGAATGAGGGAGCTAGAACCAACAGTTTATTTCTCGGGTGGTCTAGCAGGTGGGAGCATATGGTTGTTGCCGCGTCTATGTGTCTGAGTCTCTGGAGTTGCTGTTCCCATCAAGCTTTGCAGTTGTGCAAGTAAGCACATGCAAGTCTCGGGCAAAATGGACTCACACACTTATTTGTGCCTTGCATTTTTTTTCCCTTCCTGGCAGCCCCCTCCACCCTTTGTGGGTTTTCATGGAGCAGGGCTAAGGGTGGGGTAAAAAAAAAAACTGAGCTTGTTTGCGTTTGTGTTGAGGAATATCCTCAGGCAAGGTCAGCCTAAGCAAATTGTTGGCTGGGCCAAGGCGTTTGGCTTCTATGCCAATGCCCCTGTCTGTCTTCCTTCTCCATCAAGGCCTCCGTGTGCCCTGCCTGGGCCCAGTGTCTTCCCTCTCACTCTGAGTTCTCCACCTGGAGTGTTACTTTTCAAAAACTGACCTCTTAATAGTCAGTTTCTAAGACCAAGCAATCTTGTCAATAAAATTACTGAAGATACTTATTGGTGAAATGATGATAAACACATATCCAGGGACAGGATACCCAGTGCCAGGACCCAACGTTTATATTCTCAAATGTCTAATATAAACCATCTATAAGTCTGGTCTAATATAGATATTCTGTAAAAACACAGATGTGTGTTACCTTCTTTTTTTAAAAAATGCAAGTGGGGATTTAAGCTATTCAATGTGTTTTCATTTTCAGGACACTACTATTTCTTCCAAGGATCTCATGTATCGGAATATGATGTCCTATCCCATCGTGTCACCAAAAGGCTGAAACACGATATCAAGTTAGGTTGTTAGGAAGGGTGTAATTAGTAATGTTTGTCCATTCACTTCAGTTAAATAAGAATTTATTGCTTACTTGCTCTGTGGCCAGAGTACCAGTGCATGCTGGTGCGTTTCATAAAATAAGGTAAAGTCTATAGGCCAGAGATAAACGATCATACATGTAAATGGTCATACAAATTGCATAAGATTTTTCGATTTTGAAAACCCTCACTGTCAATATTTACTTGATTCAGCTATTCAGCTTCAAAACAGACACCTTCAAGGGGCCATAGACTATCTTGGTCCCTGACCATCCCACAACTGAGACATTATCATGATTTCTTTGCCTTAACTAATATTAAGAAATAATTTGTTTCTGTGGCCATTGAAGGTTTCAACAAGTACATTTTTTTAATTCTTTTGGAGTAAAAACAGAATATACCAGGAAATGACAATTAATGTAAGTAATATATAAGTAAATTATATAATTATGGTGATAATGTTATTTTATTCTGTTGTCAGTGTTGACTTTTCTAAATCGTATCTGAAATATACATATATATATATGTATTTTTTTTTTCCTTTTGCTCAAATAAAAACTTTGAAAGAAAGTATTTGGTTCCTGGGAATTTTTTCATGAAAAACTGTATTTTGAAAATAGTTTTGGACCTACTCCTAAATAAAGAGTCTCTACATGAGTGAGGTGTGAATGGGAGTGTGGCAAATGGGAGAGGTCATATTGGCCGTGGCCACTTATCTAAGGCTACCTCAATCCCTGGTCTCAAGGCAAGAAAGCATTCTCTGGACTGCGTGTGACCCCGAGGGGCACGCCCAGTGTACGACCATGCGCCTGGAGAGAAAAGATGTAATGGGAACTTCCTGGTCTCCTGTGATTCCCACTGTGGCTCGAGTCTCCCCATGTGGGCCTCGTAATTACTGTGTCACCTTGACAAGGCATTAAATCTAAGCTGCCCCCAATTTAGTAAAAAGTATTAGAAAGTGTTACCTTCTTTCAAGGTTTTTATTCATTGAGAAAACAAGATACATGATGAGCACGTCACGCTGGTAGCTTGTTCTGCCCAGTGTCGATTTTGTTCGCTGCCTTGACCCACACTTTCCCTATTTCTGGATTGCATATACACATGTTAAAGTTCCAGTTCGTATGATACGGGTTTGTGGAATGCTTGTAGCTTTCCATTTATTTGCACACCATCACTGCTGATGGCAAGATCCAAGCAATAGTGAATCCCATTTAAGCTCAGATGATCCCTTTTGATTAGTGGGAGGAACTGAGGTCAGAAAATATGAGGAGCAGATCGATTCTAGATGGGGATGGAGTTCTCTGTCCTTCGGGGCTTAGATCCATTCTCTAGTAAGTGCTTTTTCAGTATAATAATCCTGGCATTGTCTTTGCAAGGCACAGGGTCAAGCCATTCTGAGAAGGAATGTTATTTCCCCACAGCAAACTACACGCTGGACATCCTTCAAAAGAAGAAACCTCCCCACGGGATTAACATCAAAAGAAAACAGTGGTATCTGGGTTGGATTGTCTTTGGCCTTAGGTAATTCAGGGGCAGCCATTTCCCTTAACAGATGAGTGTGTTGGAGTAAAAGCCAAGAGCGTGCCCTTCTCAGTCTCAGCGGCACTCGTGACAAATGCCTCCACAGATTTACAGGTGGACCCTTCCTCCCTCTACCTCTGTTTGTGCTGCATCTTTAAATTTTGTTTAACAAATCCTTAGAATGGGAACCGTGTGCCAGGCACTGTTCTAAGTGATGCATGTGCGCGCATGCACGCGCGCGCGCGCACACACACACACACACACACACACACACACACACACCCCTCACTGCTTTCATCCCAAGCTCCAGGCAAATGCCGTCTTCCTCTTTTGTTTCAAAAGAAAAAACCAAGGCACCGAGAGGTAAACCCAACTCGCCCGAGGCTACACGGTCTTGGAGCTGAAATTCAAAGCCAGTCAGTTTGACTCCAGAATCTGTGTTATTAACCACCACAAAACCCTGCCTTTTAAAATCATTGCGTGGAGAAAAATCAAAGTACCCACTCTGTACCACTTTGTACCTCCACTTGACCTCTCAGTTACAAGGTCTTTAATACGTCATAAGGATTCTTTGTCCAGTCCACGGAGTATCATTTTGCTTTGGGAAATGTAGTAGCGTTATCTTGCTAATGACAGAGAGCAAATACCCAAGACTTGGAAATGACGATTGTCTTTACGATACAGTGACTCACATTGTCTAGCAGATCCTCTGGAGGACAGCTGATTTTACGAGGGTGAGCACCTCTGACTTGGCACTGACCAGGCTATCCATAAATCTGTAAAGATAGAAATAGTATAAAAATGGCAATAATGCAAATTGTTCCTTTCTGTAGCAATGCAAATAAATGTTACCTCTTAGAAATTTAATTGAGGGGCTCCTGGATGGTTCAGTCAGTTGAGCTTCTGACTCTTGATTTCAGCTCAGGTCATGATTCTGGGGTTGTTGGATCGAGCCCCATGTCAGGAATTCATTCTCTCCCTCTCTCTCTCTCTCTCTCTCTCTCTCTCTCTCTCTCTCCTTCTGCCCCTTCCCTGCTCGTACTCTCTCTCACTTTCTAAAATAAAAAAATAAATATAATTGATTTCTGCCTTGTAGAAGAGACAACCCCAAACATTACATTTCATAGCCCTATAAGATAAATTCGTTATAGGGTCGTCTGGGGGACTTAGTCGGTTAAGTGTCTGACTCTTGACTTCGGCTCAAGTCATCATCTCATTGTTAGTGGGTTTGAGCCCTGTGTCAGATTATGCTGACATTCTGGAGCCTGCTTGGGATTCTCTCTCTCCCTCCCTCTCTGCCCCTCCCCTGCTCGCTCTCTCTCTCTCTCTCTCTCTCTCTCAAAAGTAAACTTTAAGAAAAGAAAATTCATTTCAGCGTATCTTACTGCATACGTATTTTTCAAATCTTTCTTAAAACCAATTCCCTCGCTAGTTAGTGAGTTGGATCATATCTCCAACGTGTTCGTCTTTTATGTACACAAAAGACACTTTTAACTTTTTTGAAAATTGCGCTTCGGCGCTAGTTAGCCAACAGGAAGGAGCAGAGGCTGCCCACCATTGGGGCCACCAGGTAGAGAAGCCCCCATGCCACTGAAGCAAATCCTCGACCCAGACAGAACCAGAAGCTAGTCTTCCTGATCCCGTCTCCCTCCTGCCCTCTAATGTGGCGAAGGACGTCACCGCTGCAGAAGAAAAGGGGAAAGCGTGCCACTTCCGGGTGGCAGTCAGTTTGCCCGTTCACTTGTGTTGCCTTCGTTCATTCACTGAAGACTATTTATCATCTGCTGGATTCTCGACCCCGTGATGGGTATGAGGAGCCCAGGGAGAACTGGGAGAGTCTCTGCCCCCAAAGGCACCAAAGGTGACAGACATTCTAATGACAGACTGCCGTGTTGCCAAGTGGGTGGAGTAACTGAAGTTTAAGCACAAGACGGAAAACTCAGTCAGTCTCTGCCCAGAAACTCAGGGACACAGAATGCCTGCTGTGGAAAACAGTATCGGAGCTGTGCTTTGAAATATGAGAGAACGTTGTCAGGCAGCAGAGTGTTCGGCTGAGGGGACTGAGAGCAGCGGCAGAAGCCTCTTCAGAGGCCCCCGATGCACAAAGAGTAGCTTTTACAAAATTGGAGCATGAAATGCGAAGGAAGGAATGACAAGAGTTGAGACACCAGACTACAAAGGACCTCTCCTGCCAGGAGTTTGACTTTTGTCTCGTAAATGACACGGCCTTATTGGAGGGCTTTAAAATGGAAATGAGCAAATTGCATACAGAAGATCTTTTTTATACATTTTTTTAACGTTTCTTATTTTTATTTTTGAGACGAAGAGAGACAGAGCGTGAGCAGGGGAGGGGCAGAGAGAGAGGGAGACACAGAATCCGAAGCAGGCTCCGGGCTCCGAGCCGTCAGCCCAGAGCCCGATGCGGGGCTCGAACTCACGGACTGTGAGATCATGACTGAGCTGAAGTCGGACGCTTAACCGACCGAGCCACCCACGCGCCCCTAGAAGATCTTTTGTGATGGAAGTTTCAAAAGTAGATCCGGAGGAATTAGGGCTAGATGCAAAGGAGAACCACTTCTCTGCTATCCCCACTAGACCGTGCGAGAGAAGTGAAGTCATGGGGAGGGTGGAAGTGACGTTCAAGAGGGGATATTATAACAGCTACAAGAGAGAATTAATAGAGTCTGGTGACTGCTTTGCATGTGGGTTATGGCTGAAAAGGACTAATAGAGGATGACCTTTAAGGATCTGGTTTAAGAAATTATCTTGAATAGGGAAGAGACCAGGAAAAGCGGGTCGTGGAGAGGGTAGTGATGTGGTTGGTGCAGTGGAGATCATTGGATCTGTTGAGTCTGGGAGCCTCAGGACATTCAGAAGAGGATGTCCGATAGACAATGGTATGGCATCCAGGCCCAGTAAAAAGGTCTGGATATTACATGTACATAAATATGACTTCCAAGGAGCATTTTTGTTTCTGGCCATATTGGAGTAATTCTTTTTTTTTTTTTTTTTTTTTCTTCTTAAGAATAGTGGTTATTGCGTCTATTAGGAAGCAAGAGGATTTTTCTGGGGTCTCTTTCTAGGATTTGTGGCTGGGGCTTTTAGATGCAGAATCTCTACCTTGCAAATTGCTCAGGATTTAGTACCCTCAAGGTCCTTCTGACATAAGCATTTGACCGTGGAGAATTTCCCTTCCCCGCCACCCCCCCCCCATTTGTTCTGGCTAGCTGCTCACCCGTGCTTTCATCCTTAATTTAGCTTCAGCTCACTGTGTGCATGCATGTGCGTGTGTGTAGCAGGGCTGGGGGAGCCCTAGAGATTTCCGATATCTCCTTCAAGCCCAAGAAAGCATAGAAAAGTGAGTTTTAATCAGTGTGAGGTTGTCTTACAGTGAAAGGACCCTTTGGAGTACATCATCTGCTAGGTTGCAGGAAGTAAAAGTGTGGCTTTTCTCTTGACCGGTTGCGAAAATCTTGGAAAGTAGAGATGTCAGCAGTGAATTGTTGTATAAAGTCCTTAATATTGATAAGTTAGGAAGTTTGCGCTGTGATTCACTGTCTGATCTGAAACAAAGGTAATTGACCTCTTTGAGTCTCCAGGAAAACCGTAGATGTCTCGTAGGTCAGATCTGAGGGATACTGTAGGCGAAGTTCCTGACACTCCGTAGTTCCTCCCCTGAAGCTTGTTTCCTCCCATCTCAACTCCCCCGACCCAGAATCTCCCAGACTTGCTGCTCCCCTCCCCCATAGGCATGTTCACACCCAAGAACCTCTCTTTCAGGAAAGGCAGGGAGCTCACCGGGCCCCTCTTCCATTTTCTCCATGTTTCCTTCATCCCCAGTTACTAAAGACCATTCAAAGTTAGAAAAAGTCACCTAACTTTGTTGTTATCACTCTAGATCTCCATTTCTTAATGAATAATAATGTTTATCATATGCCTAGAAGTTTCTACGTTTCTTCTGTCACATATCAAGCTCACAGGACAGATTTTTATTGCCATTTCCAGAATGAAAATGAAAAGGCATAGAGGAGACAGCAGTCTGTTTGGTGTCACAGAGCTAGTAGGTGCCAGACTAAGACTGGAACGGAGGGCCCAAACTCCTGCTCTTTTTAGTTCGGCACTCTCCTTCTCTTGGCTGATAATCTTTCAACTAACAAGGAGCATGATCTGATATTGTTTGGTCCCATTGCTAACGGCAAGGTAAAATAGTCAATAAGTTATCATCCAAACCAAAAATTCTAGTCCTCTTTTGTGCTTTTTTGGAGCAGCCAAGTTAGCAATAAAGTATCTTAAGGGAGATGTGAAAATAAGGTTCGAAGAGAAGTTTTTCCACTTAAGCTCTGAATTCATGACTTAGAACAGCATGTTCCCCTCTCGTCGCTGAATAACATACAATTTTGAAAAGAAACCAGGATTGTGAAATGTGTTTTGGGACGCAAAGGTATCACACTGGGTGTTTATGCTCAGAACCTTAGAGTTGGATTTTTTGACAAGCACTCAGGAATTCATGGCCAGCAGGATTTTGCTAACTTTTTCAGGAATTGGAACGTTGACTAACCTTGGTGAATAAGGAGGCTTTGTGGATTTCTGAATCTTAGTGATGCATAGTGACTGCTCACAGATATGTGTCCTAACTGGGTCACATCTGGGCAGCATGAGTGAAGGAAACGAGCAGGAAAGGCTGGACTTGAGAAGGGAAGACAGAAGTCAGGGGTCTAAAATCGATGAGAGCTAGCTGCCCCCCAAACTGAAGCCTGATTATCAGACAGACACCAGGTTAAGAAACACATAGAGGATTCAGTTTTCAAGAATGTGAAAGCTCGAGAGATAACATTTGTGGGACAGTTAAGTCCAGGCTCAGAAGGGTTTACTAACAGACGAGAGGCAGAAATTAGTCTGCAGACACTGCAAACTCGTGTTCCTGTTTGTTTGGGTTTTGATTCGATGACATTTGCATTATCTCTGTCACTCAGTTTGCTTATGGACTTGAGCAAGTGTTTTAACTTTCCTGAGCGTCAAGGTTTTCACCTGTGAAATGAGGGTACTGACCTTGACCTGCAGTGCAGGTGTAATGCCAAGACATACTCCGTGTAACACATGGGATGCATAGTAGATGATCGATATGCAGTTTCTTCCTTCCTTAAAGAATGGTTCTGAATAGACATCTGTTTGTATTACACATGCTGGAAGACGCAGAGACATTTATTACCTAAAACTATATAAAATAATGGAAGTTCAGGGCCCTTGATTCCATCTTTGTCGCGGTATAGTTTTAATGGAGAATAAACTGGAACAATGCCACCAGTGAGGCTGTGAGTCTGCCGTGCCTTGGTAGCTATCCAACCTTCCTTCTAGCTATGACTACAATAGAAAACTTCATTTTGTCATTCTTACATAATGTGACCCCTCCAAAGAAGTGTCAACATTAACAACTCATGACTCAGAAGAAAGTGAGGCATCTCAGAGCTGTGGCAAAGCAGTGCCTGGGACCGCAGGTCCACAGATTTGTCAGGGCAGTGGGCATTACTGGTTTCAGGTATTTGAGAAAAATGTGAAGAGACCTACTCCCCGGAGTAAAGCACTTATGAATTCTAGGGTTCAAGCAAAGATATGTGGATAGGAAAAGAAGAGGCCATTCAGCCAAGGATGCATTCCCAAGACTTTGATCTCTTACAGAGCCACATAAGCCATAGGTTGGAAACACCTTTTCCAGTGAGAGTCTGAAAATAATATAACATGGACAATGGCCAGATCCTATATAAAAATAGAACTTTGACCCACAATCCACAGCAACCTGCCAAGGAAACCCATTCTCTTATCTACGATAAACACCTCAGAAGCCAGCCCACTCATCAAATTTGCAGGAAGCCCAATTGTTATCTCTAGTAATAATCCAAGAATCTAAACAGTCACTTCTGTGACAATCAGTCCACAATGGCCAGGACTTAACTGACAACTGATAGCTTCTCTAATTCTTTCCCTGTTTCCAAGTCCAGACCAGTCAGAAAAAGCCATATACGAGCTCCAAACACACAGCATGGGAGCCCGGCTTCTAGTTAGCTCACCTCCAGCCTCCTCATGCCAACAGCTCTGGTCAAGGTGTATGTGAAGCCTTTTCTCTTTCCACAATAACGTTTCCTACTCTTCTGTCTGCCGTTGCGTGTCTGCCAAAACGCAAGTGATGGTGGCTGACTCCCTTGTTACCGCCAGCTCTGAACAAATAACCATTTCTTATTCTCATTTGGTTGGTCTTCATTTATGTCCACACCAGGCAAAAGTGTGCCAAGTCCCAAAGAGAGAACTCACCCTTAACTGCAGACCAGCTGGATTCCATATTTCTCAATTGACAAGACTCATTGCCATGCCCTGCCTTTTCCCTCCTGCCTGTCCTTTCTCTATGTACCATCCCTTTCCTTTCTCAGTTCTTTCCACTTGTGTCTGCAGTCCTTCAGGTGCTCCTTCTAGTTTGCTGGGATGATCGTAATGGCCCGTAACCCCATCGACCTCACTTTCCTCACATTCTGATCTACCTCAACCACTGCTACCAGATAAATCTTCTAGAACATAGTTCTGGTGCTGTCACATACCTAGCCAGGAACTCTAGCTGGCGAAGTGCTCAGTCTAGGAAGACGAGTGATCTGGATCAAAATCCCAGCAAGTTATTGTATAGACATTAACAATTGCATTCTAAAGTCTGTATGGAGAGGAAAAAGACCCAGAACAGCCAGCACAGTATTTAAGGAGAAAAACAAAGTTGGAGCTGATACTACCTGATTTCAAGACTTACTTGAAAGTAAGTCAGTGTGGTATAAGAGAAAGAGAAGATACATAGATCAATGGAACAGAACAGAAAGCCCAGAATAGACCCACATAAACATGGTCAACTGATCTCTGGGAAAGGAGGAAGGCAGTGCAATGGGGCAAAGATGACACTTTGAGCAAGTGGCACTGGAACGATGGAGGTCCACACGCAAAAAAGGTGAATCCAGGCACAGGTCTTACACCCTTCGCAAAAATGAATGGACCACAGACCTAAGTGGGAACCATAAAGTATAAAACTCCTGAAAGAAATCACAGGAGGACACCCAGATGACCTTGGGTGTAGAATGACATGTTAGCTACAACGATCAGAGGCACAATCCGGAAAGAAAGAAGTGTTAGGTTCGATTTCGTTGAAACTAAACATTTCTGCTGAGTGCGAGACAGTGTCAGGAGAGCAGGAAGACAAGCCACAGACTGGGAGAGCACATGTGCAAAAGACACACCCGATGAAAGGACTGTTATCCAAAAGATATAAAGAGCTCTTCAAACTCAACAATAAGAAAACAATCCCGATGTAAAAAGCCTTTAAGAAGCCAAAGGCCCTAACAGACATCTTATCAAAGGGAATACAGAGATGACAAGCGTACGAGAAGATGTCCCACGTCACGTGACGTCAGGGAGATGCAGATTAAAAATGACGAGACTCCACCACCCACCTGTTGGAATTGGCCCAAATCCAGAACACTGCCAACACCAAATGCTGACAGCGATGTGGAGCGATAGCGACTCTCATTCATTGCTGGTGGGAATGCAAAAGGGTATCATTTGGAAAACAGGCAGTTTCTAACAAAACTACACATACTCTTACCATATGATCCAGCAATCATGATCCTCGATCCTTACCCAGAGGTGTTGAAAACTTACGGCCCCGCAAAAACCTGCACGTGGATGTTTCTAGCAGCTTTATTCATACCTTTCAAAACTTGGAGGCAACCCAGATGTCTTTCCATAGGCGATGGAACTGTGGTCCATCCAGACAGTGGGTATTATTCAGCACTAAAAAGGAATGGGCTGTCAAAACGTCACAAGACAGAGACTCGCATGCATATTTCTAAGTGAAAGAAGCCAGTCTGAAGGCTATATACTGTATGTTCCCAACCACATGACATTCTGGAAAAGGCAAAACTATGGGAACAGTAAAAGGATCAGTGGTTGCCAAGGGGGTGGAAGTGAGGGGAGGAATGAATACAGCACAGAGGACTTCTAGGGCGGTGGAAATGCTCTCTGTATGATACCATAATGACAGATGCATGTTTTACGTTTGTCCAAAGCCACTGGATGTACAATAGCAAGAGGAACCACATGTAAACTGTGGACTTCAGGCGACCACGACATGTCAGGGCAGGTTTATCGGTGATGACCAGTGTACCGCTCTGGTGGCAGATGTTTACAACTGGGGAGACTGTGCATGTTGGGAGGCAGGGAGTATGTGGAGAATGTCTGTACCTTCCCTCAATTTTGCTATGAGACCAAAACTTCTCTGAAATAATAAAGTCCTTTTTAAAAAGTTAGTGTGAGTGGGTCCCTGGGGGCTCAGTCGGTTGAGCATCCGACTTCTGCTCAGGTCATGATCTCACCGTTCGTGGGTTCGAGCCCTGTGTCGGGCTCTGGGCTGACAGCTCAGAGCCTGGAGCCTGCCTCGGATTCTGTGTCTTCCTCTCCCTCTGCCCCTCCCCTGCTCATGCTCTGTCTCTCTCTGTCTTAAAAATAAATAAAACATTAAAAAAATTTTTTTTAATAAAAAAAAAGTTAATGTGAGAAAATGAAGTGGTCCTCCTCCTAAAACCCTAATATTCCATGGATAGGATCTATTGAAGGGAAGCAGCCCGTATAGATGTTAATTTACTCTCCAAGATAGAAAGAAATTTGAAACTTACTTGTCTCTATATTTATAGCTATCCTTACAAGAAGCATTTCTTAAAAAAAAAAAAAAAAAAAAAAAAAAAAAGTGACCCTGGCTAGGAGTCACTGAAGGAACCCTTCCCAGACTTGCACACAAAATGAAAAGAATCAAAAGCTGTGACATTGAAAACAAAGTTGCCTCTTTAAGTGAATTGTTCAGCTGCTTCTAGAGGCCGTGAAGTTATGTAGGAATAAAGGCCCATCTTTGTCTTTGGAAACCTCGGGAACTCTGGTAATTGGAAGGAACTAGAAAGGTATTTTTTGTTCCTCACACGTGCACTCGGGCACAGGACACTTACTTCTATCACTGTCTTCTCACTAGACAACATGAAGCTATGTCTCTACTGGATGAGTGTTGACTTGGAAAGAGAGAAAAAACTGTGTCCCATTTCATAACCATCCCAGGCACCTCCTGTAGGAGAGCTTAATGAAAGAGGCTCTCAGACATGGTGGAATCAGCAAATTTCACTCTTGAACCACCCTTGGAAAAAAAATTACATACGGGCATAAATTGGGGCCAATTGGCTCAAAATGAACATTTCCAGAATGTATAGGTCAGGCTCTAGGAAGTGTAACAGAGCTTTCTTTCCACAGTTAGTTTGGCAAAGCCCGTTTTCTTGTCTTCTTTTTTTTTTTTTAATGTTTATTTATTTTTGAGAGACAGAGCACCAGCAGGGGAATGTCAGAGAGAGAGGGAGACACAGAATCCGAAGCAGGCTCCAGGCTCTGGGCTGTCAGCACAGAGCCCGACGTGGGGCTCAAACCCACAAACTGTGACATCATGACCTGAGCCGAATTCGGACGGATGCTTAACCAGCTGAGCCACCCAGGCGCCCCAGCAAGTCTGTTTTCTAACAGAAAGACGGCCGTGCCCCCACCGTGCTGTCGCCCCTGTGACCATCACATCAGAAAACGTGCTTCTCAGGCGGCGTCTTTTCCATCGGTCGGAATATGCTGCCTGTCGGAGTACCACTCAAAACTTCAGTTCATGTTATTCTGTTTGCATAACTGGAATATTTATGCCAAGAACATTACAAAACACTCTCCTTCTTTCCATAATATCAGAGTTGCCCGGAGCCACATAAAGGCCGTTGCCACCACCCAGGAATGTCAGTGATGGATTTCGACATTTTTACCACTCACATTGGGTGATCTGAGTCATTATGCTCTCAGAAATGAAGAAAGACTGAGCCATCCACGTGCCCATGTTATCTGTTCCTAATTCCGTTTTCTGTTCTGGCTCGTCTTCCAACTAAAATGTTTGGAAGTTTCTGGGGCAAAATACTTGTGAAAATTAGCATCTGTGGTCAGATTTCAACTATGAAAAACATACATTAAAAAAACCCTGTTAGCAACATGCTTTATCCTATAATTCAAAGGAGATATATTGCCTTATAAGTACTCCTTTCTGGCTGGTGAGATTCACAATTGTGGAAAAAAATGGATACAATTTTCTAAATTCCCCCTGATCATCATGATGTAAGAAACTAAAACTTAGAAGGAAGTACAGTAAAGCGTTCACTGTGTTTTTCTCTTTGTGGCATGACTATTTATGATTTCTTTTCTACTTTTAACTTTTTGTATATTCTGTATTTTCCCATGACAAGAATGTGAAATTTTGTTGAAAGACATAAAACTTTAATTTAAACACTTTGTAGAAACATGGCTTCCCATCACCAGCAGAATAAACTGACGTCTCAGCTGGAGACTAACGGGTTTCCACGAATGAGCTCCGACCTGCCTGCCCACAACTTCGTTTTTCACTGTTCATGACTACCCTTCACACACTTTTTATTTCAGTAAAAATTAATTCTGTCTTTTCCCAAACAGACGTTCAAATTTCTTGACTCTGCATAGTTGTTTCTTCTGTTTCCAGACTTTCCTCCGTGTCTGCTCCTCCACGGCTTTCTTTCAGTGGGCTTTTCCTGGAGGAAACATCTTCCCTGATGCACAATTCCCACACACCTCCTCTCTTTATTCCGTGCAGAGCTAATTATGCAGGAATCACCTCAGCTCGATGGCACCCTCCCTGTCTTTCTTTCTTCATTCCTTCATTTCATCTCCCCCTTCCTTGTTTCCTCTTTTTAAATAGATAATTCGGTCATGTTTTCTCTGAATTTCTCTTTTGCTTATTACCTCCAAATGTACACTCTTAGTTTGGGAGTCCTGAAACATCCAAGACGGAGACCCGGACACATGGTAAATGAGTTTGGAGCCGAAGGGATGATTGTATCAGCTGGCCTCAGCAAGCCTCATGTATTATCTTGTCTCATTAGTCATGGAGAAGCGTGGTGAGTGGGAAGACAGAAAGAAGTTATCGGGAGG